>NC_083625.1:27929134-28529134 GCF_963584025.1 Labrus mixtus
GAGAGTGGAGATAAATCAACTTTTAATCCCAAAAGTTTGACTCTCCTCCTCCTCCTGGTAAACACCTCCAGGTCACTTCCTCTTTAAGCTCTGAAGGGCACACTCACACCAGCATTTTCTAACATTTTCCTCCCCATTCCCCCGCTGGCCTGCACTCACACTGCTCCGGGGCTAACCAGGCCTGAGCATGGTAAACTCTTGTACATAACGTCCTAATACAACACATGAATGTCTTTACGTAATTATGAAGAGTGCTTACTTTACAAGACAGGCGGAGTTGGAAAAAAACAACATAAAAAAACATCAAAGGGACGCGATGTCGATGTAGAGTCTGCGTCCACACATCGGAGAACAACACAGAGAACATGACAGCTACGTTACTGACTCTGTGGTAGCACACCTCTTCCTGAGCACTCACACTAGTTAAACGAACTGGACTTTAGGGGTGAAGCGTGCTTGGGCATGTTACGGATTAATGTAATAATAATAATAAATGTATTTATAAAGCACTTTAAATCAAAGTGCTGTACAAAGCAATACTGTTAAAAAAAACAAAAACATTGCATTGCTTAGTGTGAGTGCCCCCCTAGTCTCCCCTCAATATCTTTAAAACTCCACGTCCAATGATATGTGCAGATAACAGTCCTACTAAACTGTTTACATGGCTATTCAAAATGAATATTGTACTGATATATGCAGCTGTGCATGCTGTGGTTAACCTCAGCCATTCAAACTGCCTGACCCTTGGTTAGTTCAGGGCTGAATGTTAGCAGCTACAGGTTGTGTGATGCACAATAACAGCCAACCTGAGACATTCTCGCTGTATTACACATACAACACCTACTCACTGAATGATATTGATGCAACTGCTGATGGTATGATAATCATATTAGGATGTTGTTAATGTTGAATATTCATGATGAGGATGATATCAAGTTGATGTAGCTGTTGTTGATGATGAAAATACAATGTACTTCCCGTCCCTTCTCTTCATTGCCTCTGTGCTCTGCCTGTCAGCCCCTGTGTCTGATCGGACTTGAAGCCGTTTGTTGGCACTTACTGACGTTGTTTTCCTCCTTTTGAGGTCCTTGTTTGTGCTGCACTAAAATTTACGTCTCTTTGGAAAAAAAAACATCTGCTAAATGTAATTGAATAGATCATTGTAGTAGATATTGAAAGCAGTCTTTCTAATACAGTATAATGTCAGTATATCCCACTTGTCTCAATTAGAAAATACGGCTTCAGTTAGGACATCCAAACAGAATATTTAAATATTCTGTTTTATCACTGCCCTGTCTCTGTTCTGTTTGGCATGATTTACATCATAGTTATTGTTGTAAAACCTGTTGTTTGATTGTTGGTTTGTTTGATCTCTGTTATTTTGAATGTTACAGGGATATATATTATGTTCACTCACTGTCCCTCAGAGTAAAACAAATTAAAGAGTATACATTCATCTCTGAATATTGGAATACCAATAGTACAAAAAGAAAACATACAGGTGGTATTAAATGTGTTACATGGCATATAATTTCTGAAATTTTTAATATAAAAACTGAATGGCACGGCCTTAAAGTCAAAAGCTAAATTGGAGAATTAAACCCTAATTATTGAGAGCATCTGGCTAGAAATAATGTTTAATGAGGCTCCGTGTGAGAAGGCAGCTTTGAAGAGTTTTTCTTCTCTATCTTCAGAATACTAGGAGGCAGTGTGAGGCAGGCCCAACGGCAGAAATGGCTTGGCCCCTGAAAGGTCCAGTGAATGGTCTCTCTGAGGATATGATTTAAATCAAGGTATTCAATCAGAAGTATAGCGCTAGCCTCCTGGTTAACATAAGCTCCCTCTGGGCCCACTTACACCGGTAACATTACAAAATAGAAAAAAAGGCTCATATCATTTTAAGAAGAGGGGGGGCTTAAGTTTTACTGGAGCAACAGTAAATAACATGTGTGTGTTTGTTGTTTTAAGAGGTAATGGTTAGGTGTAAAATAAGATTGGACCAAGTTTGTGCTAACCTCCATGGACCATTCCCATGCAACTGGGTCACAGAAAGCTTTCCCCTTTATGGGTGGCCCTGGTGTGAGGGTTGTAAGTTGTAAAGTCAGCTCAACCAGAGATGAAGTGTCTGAATCTCATTAATGATATCTGAAGATTTAACACCTATGAGTAAACATGTATGTTGCCAAACAAAAGTTAGGCTGCAACAAGACATTCAGCAACAAGACTGACTATTTCTATAAAGTGAACTGTAATGCCTCGAACTGTTGGCACTCGGTAGGTGCGCAATGAGACGATTAGTCCTCCAAGAAGTTGGCCCAGGTTCAAATTTGTCCTTCTTTACCGCATGTCATTCCCCACTCTCTCTCTCTCTCTCTGATTTCAGACTCTATCCACTGTCCTTTCTCTCCAATAAAGGCACAAAAAGCCCAAAAATAAATCTTTAAAAAAAAAAAAATGACTACCTACATGTGGTAATTGATTCACACATCCTGTGGTCATGCTTTGCTTTCATCTTGTTGGTGAGTGCCAACTCATACAGACACATGGGTTGAAAAGGCTTGTGAATTTAAAGCGTGTGCTAGATGGTCAACTTGTAATAGGGTCCAGATGTCTGTAGCGGCTGCTTCACCTACTGTACCTAATGAGTACTGGAAGAAAAGACGTACCACATAGTTCGCAAAAAATTACAAAAACCAAAGTCCTCACAGGAATCTATCATATTTTGTGCACGGCCACCAAATCCCTCACAAGGAAATGTTACTCAGCTGAAGAAAGTTAGTTTTAAACTGTAGTTGTCACAATACCAGATTTATGAAGCTAAAAAACAAAAACAAAAAATATTCATACCTGAAAGGGTACTGTACCACAGTAACAAAAATAAAACTCTTGGGTACCCGACATTGAGTAATTTATGTTCTTAATGAACAAAAATTGCAAGCAAACTCCTGCACACATGTTGAAATTGGCAATTGCAACGTTGCCATTGTATTTGAACAATTTCAACAGTGCTCTCTCTTTCTCTTGTGGGTGCTTTTGGTTAAAATACTGAAGACCAGAGGTTTTTATACTTTATCATAACAATACTGAGATTGTATGGATTTTTTTAAACAAGTTTTGACAACCTTACAAACAACATTAAATAAGAATTTGACCATGAGATTTTGAAAAGCTCTGGTAGGACATTGTGACCCCTAAAACCTCAAATCCATCAAGTGAAAATACTGGACATTACTGGACACAATGTCAGACAAGGTGTCATGGAGATGGCCTGTACCAGACGCTCACTCCTTTCAAACTAACTCACACTGTTAACTCCTGAACAATGAGAATCCCCTGCTAACAATGCTCCCCGTGCCCTCTGCCTCCCACACAGGACATGTCAACTGTGCCATCAAAGAAAATCCCTTCCTTTAGCCACTGTGATTACTGCTTATGTCATACAGGACGTTCCCACTGCACTTGAAAGCAACACAAATCCCCCCTGTTTCCAGTAAGCCTCTGAGGGCGCAGAGGAGGGGAAAGGTCAGCGCAGACAATCTCCTGTCTTCAGGAATAACGGCTCAATCCGTTTTCTGCGCGCACAATATACACTGCGCTTTTATTGAAGATGTTGTTTATTTCTGTTTTTCCACCTCTAACACAATGTCTCAGCCCTCAGCAGAAAGAGAGGGAGAGAGCAAAAACAGTACTCGAAACACACTTTTTTTTGCCTCTACCTTACGTTCTGCACCGTCACACAACAATTAAAACCGCTAAATCTGTGGTTAACAGCTGCTACAGATTAGCAGAGTATCGCTTCTGGTTTGAGTGTTTTCCAGCTACTAATCCTCTGAAATCCCCCCCCCCCCCCCTTTTTTTTTCAACGGCGGGAGCGTGATACAAACAGACAGCACACTTCAGTCATGTTTCTGTTCCCCCCCCCCCCAATACTTCAAACCTGCAGGGAATAAATAAAAAAAACAGAAACAGCAGCGGGAGCAGGAGAATGTTTAAGAAAAAAATCAACTCACCTGAGGTAGACGTCCTCTCCTTGTCGGACGGTGATATTGTCCATCACTTCGTTGTCGGATTGAGAATCCCCTTGGCTGCGGACAGGCAACCCTGCAGGCACAATAAGCAACATCCTCAGAGAGAGAATAACTGTGCATTTGAAAAAAGCCACAAAGTGTCCCCGAACAGACATCGTCTTCAGCCGTTAAAATATTTTTTTTAAAAAGGTGCACAAAAGAATCCCAGAGCGAGACAATGAGTCGTGTTGTGTCCAGTGAACCGTCCCGTGGAGATTATTTACCCCCCAGTTCATTAGTCTTAATCCAAATCTTCTCGCCAGGTATAGTGGCGCGGTGCGCAGGGGAGGGGAGACAGTCGACCCTGTCCGCCTGTCTCCTGCACTGTAAAACCTCCACTGTTTACTGTTTTCAATAACGAGAAGAAAAAAATAGTCCCGCGTGTCTGACGGTGGCTGCTGGTGTCTCTACTGCTCCCCGAAGTTTGTGGAACATAAACAAGAAGCAAGAAATCCTCCAGATAAGTGCTTAACGTGCTTATCTGAACAGCCTACAGTACGAACACCATGTAGGTAAAGCCCAATATAAAAAGAAAGAAGACGCGCACTTTTTGATTTGCATCAGCTGTCAATGAGTTGCGTGTCTGCAGGTGCTTTATATTGTGAGCGCTCTCCGCGTGGACGCGTCAGAGACGGACTGTAAGGGAGGCGGTGAGGGCAAGTTGATCCTTTTTAAACCCTCACAAAGAAAGGAAAAACTTAATATTAATAATTTAGTTCACGGAAATGAGTCTTTAAAGTGCTTTCATTTGAGCCTACAGTGGAAAAGAAATTACTCATTATCTATCACTTGACTTTATTGATCCCAAACTTGGATCAAACTTGTGGTGTTGCAATAGCAAATAAAGATATACATTCTCCAATAAAGTCAATCTGACTGAAACTAAAGTCCATTAAAACTCAACCATGTAGCTGAAATATAAACTTTTGTCTTTGGGATAGGTGTAAAATGTGCAGTACGGTGATCACAGTTGTAATGTGCAATTACATTATAGAGAGCTGTTAATGTGAAATTGCAGTCATCAGAGATACAGTGAACAAAGCTGACAAAGTGCAAAAGCAGAGTGCAGACATGTTATCATCAGATACCATGAACAATACATTTTGTTATTATCTGTCTCGTACTATGCAATGAGAAATATTGTTGCAAATGTGTAATGATCATTAAAAGGTCGAGAAAGCAGAACTAAGAACTTAAGACAATTGTTCAGAAGCATCTATGGGGCTGCAAACTAATCTGTGTGCATAATGTTTGCCTTATTGTCAGCCTGTATTCAAGAACTCTGAGGCAATGGAGAAATGATCCTGAATAAACCAACATAAATATTGAACTCTGAAGTGATTAAAGATACAAAACATTTTTGATTGTGTTAATGGTGTCTTTTAAAAGTCTAACATATTACTCATTGTGGATTTTTGCCATATAAAGTTGAGCAAAGAAAGGTGTTTTGGCAGCATGCTGTTCACCTCCTCATATGACTTCTACCCTGCAGCAGCGTTTACATGCATTTTAAAAAACTATTTATGCAGAAATAATCAGTATTCAACCTGATGTTCTTCTTTGTATTTGGTCATATGGAGGCGTCAGTATTTATTACAGTCTTTTTCATAACCAACTGAAGACTCCAATAGCTTTACCTTAATATTAGTTATTACAGAGGCTTTTCAAGACATCTGTGGTCCAGTATTTTTCTGTGTTAATTTTTACTATATACTGTATATGTACGCTTTAACACATGTATTGTACAAGCAACTAGCACAGACATGGTACCACAGATGGACAATTTTATCACATCACTGTATGATGGTAATCCTAACAGACCATGACTTTATTAGCTTCTTTACGGTAAGTAGCAATACAATCCAAGCAGCAAAGTAATAGAGAGACAGCTCGAGTTGTATTGTTGTTTGGGATGCTGACATTTTATATATTATTTGTTTTTTTAAATCTCCATTTTATGATTCGGCATCATGTAACAGTAAATATGACAAGATGTTTGTATGAATAAGTCCTGTGTGGCTGACATTGGCTCCCTTGTTTACACAAACGTTGCTTTCACTTTTTTTCTATCACTATTTCATTCATTTTCAGTCTGAAGACACAAGCTGAGTTTTCTTTATTTGTACTGTAATCAAACTCCCCTTTTTCTATCTGTTGGTTGTTTGCAGAATGCAAGCTGCAGCAGGCTCCCTGGTTCTCTCATTGCTTGATTTCTCTGATTGCCTTTTAACAACCACTTAGGGATGGAGGCGCTGATAGCCTAGCGGTTATGTCGCGTAAGGAGGATATAGTCGTGAATGCAGCGGCCATGTGTTCCAATCTGACCTCGGCACTTTGCTGCATGTCATCCCCCCACTCTCTCCTCCCAACATGTCCTATCTCTCTTCAGCTGTCCCATTCGATAAAGTCAAAAAGATCCAAAAATATAACTTAAGAACAAACAATTAGGGTAAAGTCATCTGTACCCCAAGTAAACAGTACCCCACAGGAAACAAAAAACACATCAATCAAAACAGATGTGTTATATGACAGTGTGTACCAATTAATAAATTAGCCTATTTTTTTTACCAGGCTGTTAATGTGTTTATATTGGCTTTCTGAGCCAGCCTCAAGTGGACATTCAGGGTATTGCAATTTTGAGCACTTCCACATTTATTTCATTTTTAAAACACCAGAGGTTGCCACTTGATACACAAACAGGATTATAGTCACAGTTACTCATGCCCCAATGATAGATAGGATATGTTAAGCCTATAAATGTATGCACTCATTCAGTGCTGTCCTTCCTGCACTCTGCAGCTACAGCTTTGTTTCTGTTAGATTCATGTATATTTTACTTCTTTGCATTGTGTAGCAACATGGTCTTTATTTGTAAGTCATGCAACCATTCTGCTGACAGACTTGTGTTCAGGAATAATATATGAGTTCCCTTTATGTAAAGTTCATGGCTCAGAATTGACCTAAAAAGTTGATTAAAACACACTTTCTATGATTCCTTTTGTTAGACTCAGTAGAGTCAGATTAGAAAATCTATCCAGGGTGTGTTACTCAGTTTTTTAATAAGTGATGACTTATAACAAAGTTTCAGGAGCAAGACTACACCTCCATCATGCCTCTTCCAGCATAAATTCACACCTAACCTTCTCCTCCCCCTTTGCTTTCACATTCTGCACCCCCCATTCCCTTCCCACCCTTTTCTCCTTCTCTCTCTCTCGCTCTCTTTGTTTCTCTCAGTCCCTCTCTCTCTCTCATTGAGTGTTTTCGTCAAGCCCGGGCGCTACAACGGATTCCAAAGAAGTTGTCTCAAAATGATTAGCAAGAAGATTAGCAACAAAAGTCCAGAGAAATCAATTCAAACATAATGAATACAAATAATTTGTTGTTGATGTGTTCCTTGCCTGTGAACGCCTTTGAAAGTATCCGCTCTTATGTCTTCTTCTGGAAATGTTAACCACAAAAAAAAAAAAAGAAACACTCTTAAACGCTGTAAGCTGCTATAAAAATGTTGCTGGGAAAGCAGAGAGACAGAGAAGTGGTTGTTGTTGCAGAACTTAAGTAATGCGTAAGAGAAGTGAGGTCGAGTATTAAATTATACATCATCTTTGAAACACAAATGTTGCATTTTGCAAAACTGTGCTTTCAGATACAATCATAAATGGGTAAATTTACAGCAGTTTTCCGCTTACTGTGTTGCTTTTAGTGACTAGAAACATATATTTACTGAAACTCAGAACTCCTCACAAGCTTTCCCAAAGCAGCAGATGCACATGCAATCTAAAATATTCTGTTACAATGAAATTTAATTCAAGACGATAATGGTAAACTGGCTACGCTTATTATCTGCATTTCTAGTCGCCCAACTTGATACACAAGAAAATATGGAAGGGTATGAGAGGCTCCTTTCACTTATTATCACCAAATTGATTTTAATTAGCATAACTATGAAGCCTCATCTGACATTTGACCACCGAGCTGATAAACCCCCAGCATGTATTAAGTCAGTCCTGTGCTTACATCTGTAAGTACTCCCGCTCATATTATCCCATCACTCACTGATGCTTTTCATGAACAAATGTTTTTCCTTGCCGAATTTTTCTCTTAAAATCCAAAACATTTTACTGCTGAAAATACTTGATGACATTTTTGAGCTATACCATTTTTTTTATAATTTGCACATTTCTGTCCATTTGGCTGCCATTATAATCTGAAATACACTTTCCTTTAAGCCCAGGTTTCATCATCTTCTGCTCGAATGATCCTCACGTTGGGAATGATAATAAGTTTTAATTAGTTTGACTCCCAAGGCTGTGGGTTAGTCATTTGCATTTGTGTTTGAAAGGCCTCAAGAAGCTCTGCCTGGCCAATAAATGTCAAAATCCATTTAGAAAAAAAAAAAATCTGAATAGGACAACCTGCAGTCATTACTGGATGGTATTCAAGGCTTTTCCCACTTCAAAGCCTATAGAGCTCATTTCTCCATCTGCAGTCATCTTCTCTAAACTGCAGAGTGGAAATGTGAAATCATGTCACATTTAGTTTGCAGCGGTATTCTGTGGATAACATCTACATTACATTTACTCTCATTACTCTACCTCAGCTGTGCATGTGCATTTATACAAAAAAAAGTGATTTTAACTGTTATTTTTTTTTATGTTGTTTTGAGAAGCAATGAAGGAAAAGTCTTTATAAACTGTGGAAAATGATACTGTAGGAGCTGTGTGTGTATTTATGTATTGTATTTCAATGGTTTTGGTTTATATGTTTATTTATTTAATTAATTTGGACACTAAGTGGTGATAGTTGATAGTGTGGGTGAAATGGTATGGTGGTATGGTGGTATGGTTAAAGAGGACATATGATCCCCCTTCTCCACCTTTTCAAACAGTCCCATGTGGTCTAAATGAAACATCTGTGCTGTGCTTTGGTCAAAATATAACATGAATCAAGCACCAGAGGAGGTTTGTGACCCTGTATAAACCAGCTCTCTCAGAACGCTCTGTTTTGGTGTGTGTGTCTCTTAAAATGAAATGACCCCCCCCCCTGAGTTTTCCCGGTAGACAAAATTGATTCGCTAGCGAGAATAAAAATGGCGGACCTGCGCAAAAGTTTTGTTCTAGGCTGGGGGTGGAGTCCATGGGTGGAGATATCAGGGGAGGGGGAGGGTATTTTTTTTTATCAGAATCCCACTGTGACATCACAAAGAGAGCACATTAGAAACGGAGCATTTCTCTCTGTGTTGTAAGACTTATGCAGACCACAAACAAAGGACTGGATGGGTTTATTTCACATTTTGTGGGTCAGTAGACACTCAGGTTACACAAATATATGTTCAAAAACACTGTCAAAGTGGATTTTTCATAATATGTCCCCTTTAAGTGTTCATAGGTCAAGTGTGAACAGGAAATGGTGGCACAGGTGGTGGGAACATATGGTTCTTACCGTAAAGCGACATAACGTAAAACAAACGACAGCTAACATTTATAATCTCGGCATTATATCATTATCACGGTTTGTCTGCTTCATAAATCACTAAATATAATACATGGGAAGTTCACAAAGCAATTTCATTTTGGACATTTGTTGATTTTGTATGCATTTAGACCTTTCCAGAACACCTATGCAAGTGACTTAAGATATGGTTAAAATTCGGACATAAGATAGTCACTACAGATAATAAAGAAACAAAGATCAGTTTCACAGTAGAGAAGGAGCTGCTTGTGTTAAGATCGTCTGCAGGAGAGCAGAGCTGCACAGAGGAGACACTCTGACAAACATACATGTTGAACATGTGCATTCACTGGCTGACTGTCAGGGCTTCAGAGGGATTCAGTTTCATCTGGGCAAAGACTGGATGTGTGAACAGTACAATGCACTAAATTAAAAATGAAGCCATTGTGTGTGTAGGTTAGAATATTTGTAGGCTTACAATTCTATTTTTGACTAAATGTGCACCATCTTTGGTACCAGTAGGCAGGTCTTGCATCCAAAGGATGTCCATGGGTTCATTTTCAAAATAAATAGTTGAATGAGTCTGAGTTTGGTTCTCTCTTTGTTCCCTGGTATATTTGAATGATTATTTGCCGATGTAAGCAGAGGCATCTTCTTTGGGAACATAATTTTTCATCTAAAGGTGGAAGAAGCAACATACAAAAGTAGGAAGAAAATGCAGCAAAAGGTTCATCCTCTAGTCCCCTCTTCCTCTTGTCCCTCGACCCTTAACTCCTTAAAGAAATGTTACAGGTTATATTGATTTTTTGCAATTGTAGAAAACCGGCCATGCTCACAAAAAGAACGGTTAAATGCTTAATGGACTGAACCCTAATAGTGCTTTTCTAGTCTTCTGACCTCTCAAAGCAGGTTTACACTATCTATTACATTCACACAACATTCACACAGTGATGGCAGAGGAAGCTTTGTAAAGAACACACAAGTATGACTGTGCAAATCCAGAATATAGGTAACACCGGTATATAGGACATACATACTGTATAAAAACAAAAAGTTTAATCTGTATTCGTGTATGATAATTTCCATTGCATCCAGCAAAGCCGACAACATGCATCTTGTATGCTGCTTATAAAAACATCTGATTTCACAACATGGAGTTCACATTTCCACGAGGTATGGTAGTTGAGCTCTCAGCCTATGTTAGCATTCAAAGTTGTAATGTACAGACAAACAGCCTGTGACCAATTTGGCTCAAGTCGTGCTGGCTCCCGCCGCTTGTTGTCTGTTGAGGAGTCTTTTCTGTCTCCACAAGGTTTATTTACTAAACAGTATGCCACTGAAAGCTGTTAAAAAGTGGTGCCAGCCTCGTCCACATCGCTAGGTAACCCAGCACACATTGCACAGCGAAACAGCCATTTGTTATAGATAGATGGATGGATGGATGGATGGATGGATGGATGGATGGATAGATAGATAGATAGATTCAAAACAATATAACCCTATATACGACTGGGTCACATTTTCAGGCTGAATGTGTTAATGCCTAAGAATTTTATACTGGTATATTGGTCGCACCATTATAAGATGCTGCCTTCATTTTAGAAAAAAGGTATTAAAACTGCGTCTTATACAACCGATTGTACGATAACTAATCCCATTCATACACATTGAGATGACACTGGATGTGCCACCAGGAGCAATTTGGAGCCAAAAAGACAATGGGACGTATGGACTGCAGGAGATGGGATCAAACCAACAACCTTCTGATTGAAAGATAACCGACTGTACTACTGAGCCACAGCAGCTCAGCTGCAATAAAATAGCATAACATAAGTGTTCACTGACTAGGTGCATGCATACCCCCATCTGCAGCCTTTCATACATCTGAATGTTTATACCCACAATCACATCAACATTAATGATATGATATGATGGATAGGCCGGATCTTTGTAACATAGCAATAAGTAAGGTCTTTTACCTGCTTTTTGTAACATAACAATGAGTAAGGTCTTTTTACCTGCTCTTTTGTAATGTTAACAGACAAAGAGTAAAGTATTTTACCTGCTTCTTGTAAAGTGTCTCGAGATAACACTTGTTATGAGTTGACGCTATACAAATAAAAAATTGAATTGAATTGAATTGATATCAGCATGCTCAGGCTGCAAAATCTGTGCAGTTGAGTTTATATTTGAATCGAGGGCTCTGTGTTGTGACGGTGTTTTACCGCTGTTATAATGTTGACATTGAATGCACAATAAAATTAAATAACCAGTGACGCTTAATAGTGGTTCATTTTTACAGCATCATTTTACTTTTATACTATAAAAGAGTCCATTTTTATTACTTTTACTGTGTATGATACTGGAGCCCTTTTCTCTGATATGGATACTCAGGAGTAGCATATTCCCCCTCCTTGCCCTGAGCAATAAGTGATGAGGCTACATGAAGTGGGTGTGCTTCAGGCCTGACAGCATCGCAGCTATTTTATGGTCCAGATCTTGAGCGGGAGAGAATGCGATGCCATACAGAACATCCCGCCTGCGGGCAACACATTCCCGGGGAAGCTATAGTCACGTCACTCGACTTGCTCGGAGCGCGGCAGCTCATAATAGAGCTTCCACCTCCACATGGACTATAAATGCCACTGCTGCAGCTCTGCTCCCCTCTGCAGCTCACATGAATGAAGTTGTCAAGTAAATGAATGAGCGAGGGGAGAGCCTCCTGGGGTGGCATCGAGTGTTCTCCATCTCAAACATCTCTGTTCAGTCAATCACTTTCCATCTCCAGCCGGATTAACATATCCATGCAAGTCAGTAAATTAGGGACTCTGTTTCATCTGCACGCATGGCAGCCTAAGTGTGGAGGGCAATTAAACTTTTATTTTTAGTCTTGGCTGGGGAATCCTACGCACAGAAAAAAAGGCAATGGAAAATTAGAACTGTGAATTCAATCACTAACAATCACTCATACTCAACGGTGTAATGTGCAAAATTCTAAACATTAAAGTCCCTGTGAAATTAATAATATATTTTCCAGATTTTAATCCAGCATTCCTGAGTTAAATTTACATTAATCTGCCAAGTATATTTTCAAATATTTTTCTCTGTGTGTAAAATGCATCAAATGTATGATGACATATTCTGCCCTAATGAGCATTTACACATTTCTTTGACCAATTAAAAAAGCTTTGTCGAAGCAAATGACCCAAATAAGGTCATCCCAGTGTTACAGTATGCTCCGCCTTCTGTCTTGTGACTGGTTCAAGCCTGTTTCAGATGAAAATAAGTCACAACACAGCAGTTAGATATACTCTCAAAGTTCCATTTCATTGGCACTTAATCCAGCAGATATCAAATATCCTCTCACTGAATAAATCTTTGAGTAATGACTTCCTAAAAAGAGAGTGAAGTGTACCTTAACCACTGAAAGGAAGAGAGAGTGTCAGTACTCGTTAAGAGGTAAACAAAGACCACAAGGGGAAACGAGTAAGAGTAAAACACACCGCATCTACGTGATGATTATGTCTTACTAAACTAATGGTATCCATGCAGGCCTCATTGGGTGGTTTTAATCAAAGTACCACAGGGAGAGCTGGAGGAGGGCAGTTAGTGACACTCCTGCTTCAAATCCTCTAAAGTAGCCACTGGGCAAATAGCTCGAGCTCTAATGACTCCACTGGAGCAGAGTGGACAGTCTCATGATGTGAAAAACACAGTTACTCACTTACTTTACACACAGTTTAACTCTATACCTCTGGGTAAACCAACCTTTTTTGGGTTCAGCAGAATTGGGAGAAAGACAAGAATGCTACAGCAGCAAAACAAAACAAAATGTTTTGCAGCAATCGAACCAAGATCATGGAAGCTCAGTAAGGCTAACCACAAGTGAAATACACCTTTTAGCATCATCTGCATATAACTGAATATTCCTCATTATTAATGTATGCAGAGGTGCTCTCATTGCAAGAATGTCATAAAGAAAGGTTTCAAATCAATACAAGCAAGAGAGACAGAGAGAAAATCAGAATGTATGTGCAAAATAGAATACAGAGAAAAAAAAAAGACTTACATCATTAATGGTAAAAAAAGGGGGATATTGGAGCTGGTGCTTTAAGGAGTTTCTTCATAGATTTCAGAGTGCAGAGTCATGCACATAAGAATGCTTAAACTTTTATGATTCAAGTTCAAGTTCACTAAAACACTTGTGCTCTGTCTCTCAGTCAGTGCTGAGATGTTCCTTTGATTGAGCGTCTCATTGTTTGAGGCGTTTTAACTAAAAAAAGGAAGCAGAAGCACAAAAACCAAGCTGGCAGAAATAGATGGAGAGGTTCATCAGGGGTCTGCAGAGGAGGCATTGCAGGATCTCAACACCATGATAGGTAGAACTCAAAATAAAGTGCCAGATCCCATTTTCTTTCCAAAAGCAGCAGAACACCAGCTTCGTTAAGATTGACCTCGACCAACACAGGCAACGCTAATGCCACATTCAGAGTGTAGGAGCCGAAGCACCATCCTCCCTAAGAGACACCCAAGGAAGCTTCTGGCGCACATTGGCTGCAGTCAAGCTTTGATCCAAGGGCAAGGAACAACAACAAAGAATCATTTTTCCAAAAACACCTAACATAAAAGCCATTAAAGATTCCAGGCCTGTTGCACTTCTCCCCATCATCTGCCAGTGCATGGAGCAGGTGGATGCTGTGGGGCCAGTCATTATGGTGGGCGAACGTGTGGACTCAGTCCAGTTAGCCTATAGGGCGATAAAGGGATGTGCAGGAGCTGGCCAAACTCTTCAGAATACAGGAGTAAAGCGTCATGACAGGAATTGATTCATGGACCTTTCATATGCTTTTGTGTATCTGTAGGTCAGGTCAACACACCTCTGCTTTCACAGTTTATGGATTTTTTTCTAAAGGACAGACCCCAACGTGTCAGAAGCATAAACTGTATATACACAGATGGACAATACACCTCATGCTCCTCCAGTTGTACAAAGATGAAGCCAAAATAACTTGTGACCGGCGCTGACATATTGCACATTTGAAGCCAGTCTGTGCAGTAGAGATGGACTTGAGATGTTGACTATAGGGCTGCAGATAAAATCATCGGTGTCGACCTGTCCCCCCATCCAGGACTTATACCAGTCCCGGGCCAGGAAACGGGCAGATAGTATCACTGCAGACTCCTCACACCCCGGACACAAAGAGAACACTGTACGCAAAAACAACCCGCCATAAGAACAGTTTCTTCCCCCAAGCTGTCACTCTGATGAACTCTAAACAGTCACAGAGTGTCAGACCTGTCGCGGTGAAATGACTCTAAACCAACCGTCACTGTGAATATACATGTATGTATATATATATTATTTAATTTAAATGATCAATATACGCACACTTATTTATGTAAATACTGTAATTGACATCTTAATTGACTCATCTGTCACATAACTGCATTTTACTTATCATGTTACTTCAGCATCTTTTGCACTATTCACCACTTTCATATTTAATCATGTAAATATTAGTCTTTTCTTATTATGTTTATTGTTGATATTTAATGTTGTACCTGTTCATAAGAGAGCACAGTTCACTGAAGTTAAATTCCTTGTGTGTGTAAGCATACCTGGACAATAAATCTGATTCTGATTCTGACATCGTATCACTTCCTCTGACCAAAAAAAAACAATCCACAAAATCCACAATCCACAAAAGAACAGATTCTCATGAAGCATACACTTGGATAAAGATCAATGATTCTTGTGTAAGTTCCTCCCACTCTAACTGTAGATATGGTCCCTCATAAGAAAATGATGGATATTTGTTATAAATGCTATCTTAACCGAGCTCTGATATTCACACATCTGGATATGTTTTTCCTTTGTATGTTCCTCCTTTTCTGCAACCCTTTCAATGATGATAATATACAACAAATATCATATTCCTTTCTACAGCAATTCTTTTTTCACAGACATAGCAACAGCATGTATTTATACCATAGGTTATCATCATAGAGCCAGCAGAGCAATGCATAGGTGAGGTGACATTGCCATTGGTTGCCATGACAAATTAGGAATGCAAAGTGGAATAACTTCCATTTTGAAGTTTGTGCTAAGGAAATGACAGGGACAAACCAAGCTGCAGCCTGCGACACCTTCACCGTGTAATTTACACTTTAGTTGAGAGCCACAGGCCAGATGTGCATGAAATGTATCACGGTGATGCTCTGGACAGTGAGTTAAACGGTTATCTCTGCCGGCTCTGCACCGTGATCCCGCCTGATGACTTCCAGATGGTCATCCTCCATCTTTAAGACTCTCTTTGTCCACAAGGGAAGCAGGGTAATGAGGTCATTGTCATTGGGCGTTGATGAAATATCACTATAGCAGCAGGGCAACACGGCGGGAGGATCTCAGAGAGGAAGTCGCTTGGAAGCCGGTGCTCGCGGGTAAAAAAGCTGAAAAATGTCCCTCAGTGATTAGAAATGTGGGATGAATCACTCACACGCGGAGCACACACATTTCTCCCTGTGTAGAATTAAGCTCAGTGTAATTGGATCTCAAGAGGGCATGGAGAGAAAAGAATGACAATGTGAATGTGTTTTTGAGGCGAGTCCCCGTGGTCTGCATGTGATTGCATGTCTAAGTAATTGTGCTGGAGCACTTGCAGATGTGTGGACAGGAAGCACTTGACTCAGGATTTGGTGCTCTTGGAGAAAAACAATAATTAAGACTGAACAAACAGCTGTGGGAGAGGCTCTATTGTTATGTGGCTGTGAAACCCGGCTGGTCGTTTCCAATTGGCACCGTATCAGAGGACGGTCGCGCCTGGAGGCTCATGCTCTGCCTCCTATACCCCCCCCCCATCCAAGCACTCGTTGAGAGCAGGCCAAGATCTTAATCACAGCGGAGCTCAGCCAATCAATACCGAAGTGGCCCTAAGGTGTTAGACATCCCCGAGAGAGAGTGACCATTACTTTCTAATAAAGAGATTGATGCCTTGATGCCAACGATACTTTCTCCATCATCCGCAGCAGTGACTTCCTGACCTCTAAACCTTCACCTGACAAAAGAGGAAAACCATCCCACTCAGAATAATATCAGGAGACGATCATACCAGCAAACAGAAAACATAATAAGACTTGTGTAAATCAGTGTACTTCTTGTGATGAAAGATACAACAGAAAACTCAAAGTACTTGGTCTTTTTCGATTCTCTGATTTTTGAAATTTTCGAAATCCAAAACAAAAAACGCATAAGCATAAAAAGAAGCCTTTTTTGTTTTATTTTGTGCACAGAGATCACAGGATATAAACATCACACCCTCACACATTTTCTTTTGCTTAAAATTTTGGTTGAAAAATGTGTCTGTTTGTGTTCACACATGCAGCTCAGCCTGAACATTTGGGGAAATATATACAGTAGGTGTATTGATCATGTGTGAAAGCCCTAATTGAGTGACAGATAGAATGTATCCCTTTGCAGATGTTTCATTCCTGATTCTGACTCAGACAACTCACACATACAGTTGACAGCAACACTTAACTGATGGAGCAATGCATGCTGGGTAGATGAGCCAGTCAAGTGTCAACCAGATATGATCGGCCATGCATCCACAGTCTTGAGAATCGGTCTTACAAGCAAAATGATCAGATTTTTAAACTAGATTAACTCATCATTTTGAAGGTTTAATTCTTATCAGATACTCTGATGGCATTAAACTCTAATTCCCAGAGTTCAAGACAATATAAGATATATCAGCACAGGACAGAAGAAAGTACTCTGATGTCTTAATAAACAGGAGAGCAGCACAGTTATTATTAAAGGCACTGGTGTTGACTTGTTTGTTTATTCATCTCATGCATTTTTTCCACGAGGGGACACACTCACACGTTTTCCTACCCTTGTGCATGCACTCTAACAAACACATTTTATGCTGCTTTTTTTGTCAGTAAGGCTTTATAAAAGTGTCAGCTTACGGCAGAGAGGTGCACATATCTAATTATTATGTGGTTTTATTTTTTTTTTTGTTGACTAAATCAAGCCTCTGCGAGCGCTCCTACAGGAAGGGAGGGAGAAGCTTAACCGTGAGTAATAATGCATTAACCAGAAATATGCAAAGCCTCGTGGCAACACAAACTTTTCACTTTTTTTTGGGCAGGGGCTGGCTTTTCATGAATATTCAAGAGGGAATGTTATTGAACTTTGTGAAAAATAATCTGGCTGCTTTTTTTATACAAATTGTTCTTCAAGAGGAGATTCTAATTGATATCCAACTGGGTTTATTTTGAAGGTGTTTTGAATACATTTGCCTCTGTTTTAGAGTGCTAGGCCTATATAGTATCTTTTATATATATATATATATATATATATATACAGTATATATGCACTAGTTGGGTTCCTCTGTAGAGGAGTCCTATTTGCTGTTAGATAGACTGACTCATCAAGTTCAAACTGTTGAATGGTGACTGTTTGTAAATGTCCCTGTTTTTGCACCACTCTAAGCTGGAAGTGATTAATACTGCTGTGCCAGCGCTGTGTGTGTGTTTTGACCTTGACCACAGATCTTATAACACAGTGTGCTATTAATGCCTTCCTCCTCATGATCTATTCGATTGTTTATCTTCTGCTGTAATTAACAGCAGACTGGGCTGGCGTCCCTTGAACCTGCTGTCCAGTTACAGGAGGAATTATGAACTCTCAAAGTACACGAGCGATCCATACAAAACAGGCCGATAAAAAGAGCTAGACGACTTCCTGATGCAAAAACTGTGTGTTGGCGGCCACAGAAAAACTTGCCTTAAAGGCTAACGATGCAAACTTCAGAGCAGATTTTAGGACCAAAACAATGCTCTCTTCAGAGACACCCCTTTAATCCCTCAGCTTCACCCTCACTTCCTGTCTCAACCAAGCGGCAACCTCAGGTCTTGAAAAATGAAGCCAACACACAAGAGCAAAATCCTGCAGTTTATCAAGTGTCCGCTTGAGTCTGGCTCCAGGAACACAGGAGGTCACATACACACAACAGGCCAAAAAGACGTTTTTACAGCATTAATAAACATGTTTACAGCCTGGAACAAAAAACGAAATAAGTCTGATTAGTTATTTTCATCATTGGCACACACTGGGGGGGGATTTTTAAAAAAACGGTTCCGATTTGATTTGAAAACGATACTTCTTATCTCAGGCTTGGTCCTTTAATATTTACAGTTGATGGTCTCAACGCTTCCTCACCGCCCTCTGTCCTGTTCTAACCGCAAAGAGAGCATCAGACGAGTGCTAACAAACATCTGAGAATAAGATTCTGCAGTAATTCAAGTGATAATCTGCATCTCAAAGTTGATTCAGTTATCTGTTTGTCTTTTTAAAGCCAAACATCATCTTTACTTTTGTTTGGAAAGTCTGTTTGTACTCTTGCAAGGAAACTACACCATTGTACCTTTACATACAGAATGGGCGTGGCTGTCTCTCTTCCCTCATATGTGCGGGGCTAATGATGTCTAATGCAATATGTCAGCGTCCATCACAGGAGGTATTTTGGCTTCACTTTTGTACATCGTGTTGTCCATATGTATATACAGTCAGTGCTCTATTATCTTAAAAAAGACAAAGGAGAAGAAAAGACAAAACTAACTGTTGTGCATGGATGGTGGTGGAGGGGCTAGTGAGGTCTTAAGACTCCCCTGGAACAGCTTTGTTCAAATTCATTTGCATTACAATTTATAATTAATTAGAAGTTGTGACTTTTAATTATCCATTTTTTTTCCATAAAAGTGTTTCTTGTTGTTTATTACTTAAACAATAGTTAACATTCCCCTCAAAAGTTCTGTATGCAGAATTTATCAGTGACACATTATTTTCATCACAGCACTTCGTATACTCCTGAAAGAATGCTATCTCATTCATGCCCTGCAACAGCAATGTCATCTCTTTTCCATCTGTCACTAACTGCTGAGACATGCTCTGCACAGCTTGCTATCTGTCGCTTTTGACTCAGCTGGTAAAGGTGGATGCAAGCACTGTAAAAAATAAGTGGCAGCTTGCGGGCTGCAGCACCTGCACACCTCTAGGTCAAGGTCATGAAATCATTTCTGCCTGGCTTGCGGCTTGGCTCAGCATTCTGAGTTGTCTCCTCTGCTCCAGCTTTAACTGTTGCAAAGATATTTTTGGTCGACTGGTGACAAATGGGGGGTGGGGTGGCGGGGGGGACATGCATCCAAACAGCAGTGACAAACTCTACAAACCTCTGAGAAAACTGGCTGTAAAAAGAAGAGCAGGCTCCATGTGACAAACTGGGAACAAGATGATGGTAGACACACAAACACATACAGAGACACAAAGAGAAAACAGACACACACAGAAAGCCCTGGACACTTCTCGGTTACCCATCAGTTGTTGCCTCCCACCTAAAGACTGCTGTGTCACCTGCATCTTGTGCCATGGTAGAGGGGTCATTGAGATTAAACGCCCACCTCACACTGCCTGTTAGTTGATGAGGCCTGTCAGGCTGCAGGAGAGAAAGGGGGCTGTGCTGAAATAGAGGCAAGGTGTGCCAGATTCTCTGCCAGGAAATAATAGTATGTGCTGTGATGTACGTCAGAGCAGAGGTTCCTCCTGCACATTTTGACTATTTATCAGTGCTGGACACGGGTGCTCATTATGTGGCTAATGAAAATCGAAGTATCCTGGTTAAGGGCCTTTAAATCAACATGCTTCGTGAATCAATGGCTATCACTGCAAGATCTTCTCACAGCCATTCGTGTACCTATAAATTAAAGTACTTGTTTACTTTGTACACACTTCAATGCAGAAGTGATTAGACCTTACGCACTTCCATAAGAGAGTCAACAATTACTCGTATTAGAATCAATGTGTTTAAATGAATTTTTGGTATTAGGCTAACTATGCTCATTTGAATTGTATTCAGTATTATAGTTTGGTCTACACCAGAGGATGAAATGTTTGGGTTTTTTTTTTCTCCGCTTTGTGACATTTGAATGTAACTTTTTTATAAATAGTATAAATTTGAATTAATACTAATAAAAATGCTAACATTCGTGTGTGTGTGTGTGTGTGTGTGTGTGTGTGTAACTTTTCAGCCAATGAGATTTGCTCTCATTATTTCTTTGCAGGCGAGCGTCCGTGTTTACAGAAGCTTCTGAAGCCTACTCCTCAGTTGGCTAGAAAGTGCTAGCTATCTCTCATGATACCACATAGCCTACTTTTTACACCATTAATGTTGATACACACACACACACACACACACAAATGTTATAATGTTTAACTATATCAATTGAGGTAAAAAATACTTATTTACTATACTTTATACTTTATTAATTCCGCAAGTGGAAATACAATCTTGTCACAACACTATGTCGTTGAACATGCTACACCACATCCTTTGGACATGCACTAATGGACGGTTATCAGAGTGAGGGGGCTGCCTCACAGTGAGTGTCTTAGGCTGGTGGGGGGGCACCTTGCTCAAGGGCACCTCGGCAGTGCTCAGAAAGTGAACTGGCACCTCTCCAGCTACCAGACCAATTTCCAGATTTGGTCCCCATCGGGACATGAGCCGGCGACACTCTGGTTCCCAACCCAAGTCCCTACAGACCGAGCTACTGCCGCTCCCAATGAAGATAATACTGACATGTATTATAGGAACCCTGCAGTGTAGTGATCTCCCTGAAGGATGACACTTCTAGATACTGTCTTTGTGGTCTACAGTTAATATGTCCCTGATGGCCACAGTGGACAAGACTCAAAGGTTTCCATGACATTCATTTTTGACCCACTTATGGAAGCTTGGGGGTAGGAACATAAATCTACAGTTTCTTAAAATGCAAAAGAGATGCATTAAAAAAATGAATGAGAAGATATCAGAAACAACAACAACAACAAGCTTCTGAGGAAATAATTGTTCAGTTGTTATGTTGATTGCTGTCATTAAAAGAAACACATGAACACCATGATTCCTTTAAGTGTCTATGCCCCACCCCCCCCCCCCCCCCCCAAAAAAAAAATGTTTCTTCAGTCTCATTTTGTAAAATAAATCGTGAACAAATCGTATCGTGAATTGTATCGTAAGTTGAGTGAATCGTTACATCCCTAATCACAACTTATAAATACACAACCAGTGCAAGAAAACAACTTCACCAGGTTATTTTTTGACACACTTCTGCATCAAAGGGTGAACAACAAAGTACTGTCTCACTTTGAGTTGATCCACGGTTTGTATTCATGTTGCAATGGAATTTGGTTTTCAGCTTACAAATAACACTTTCTCACCCACTCCTCAAATGCAGCAGCTTTGTCAGCAGACCTATGCTTTTAAATTTGTCATTATGGGTTCCGCTGGCAGTTTTGCTTCTGTAGGGCTTCAGGGTAAAGTCATCGAAGACAAATATGGGACAACACATTACACTTTTAACAAAAATGGCCATGTACAACCCCAATTCCTAAAAAGGTTTGTGTCAAATGTCAATAAAAAAATAAAAAAATACAACAAAGGAGACCCTGGGCCGTACATTTATTGGAATTCCTTATTGGATTGTGCAAGTCTGTTGCATAAGTAAGGTTATTATAAGATGTTATGCATGTTTTTTCATGCATTTTGGCATCATTTAAATGTGCTATAACAATTTCTGCCAGAGTCATTTAAACATAAACCCTATTCACGCAGGATTAGGGTTGACTGGGAACTTCCTGTCATTTGGGAATTACCCCCCAACGTTGAGGTTCAGTTTTTCAGGTGACAATTCCATAATGTTCACATACTGTGAGCCACTGTGTCCCATAACCATTACCTTGCTGGTTTTATAAAGTTTCTGAATAATGTTCAACACAGCCGAGTATGGTTTTAAGGTTTTTTTAGTCAGATTTTTGAGAATATAACATTTTGCTCTATCGGCTCTTATAGCCTCGTTTTTTCTTCCTCGTTTTCTTCCCGCGTTTCCAACATGTATTCCAACCCTGAAACAAGACTGCCCCCTTGTGGACCAAACAGAACACTACCGAACTACAACATCACATGCATAACGCAAAAACGTTACAGGTATCAATTATTTTATTCTGTATAAGATTGCCCTCAGCAATCAATAAATGAGTAAACGATCTCCCTCGCTCTCGCCTAACAGTACAAACACTTTGAAGTAGTGTCTCATCCGCACGCGAATCAACTGTTGTAATAAAGAGTAATATTGAGTTACAAATTTCAAAATGAGAGTTGTGTTGTTCGGGTGACTTTATAAATGTACAGCTAAAGAATATCGACAAGAGATCAGACACATGCAGCAAGTGGTAGAAGGCGGACCTGATAAGCTCAGTGTGTATTCTGAGAGGAGAGGTGTGTGAAGTAGAACTGGAAGGAATTAAGATCAACAAATTAAAGTCATGTGTTAATATACAATGAAATAAGATAGAGTAAAAGCTCAATTCAACTAACCAAATATGAGTAAATAATGTCATAACAATTGGGTATTGAAATGTATTAGTAATTATTTTGAAATGACAATACCACTGTTGCCACTTCTACCGTCAAAGACAGCACCACTCAGTGAAAATTCCTCTCTCTGATCACTCCTCAACATCCGATTCTTCTGATGGAATTCAGTCTCCATGCTGTGTAGTAAAATGAGCCAGCTGAATTTGCACCCGAAGTGCTGTCTTAACCTTTGTTTACAATCAACGCAGCCTCTGTTATCTTCAAATGGTTAGAAAGAAGCTGCAGAGCACCAGCCCCCAAATGAATGAAATGCTGATTCAGACTTGATAACTATCATCAGAGGATCTCCGTGTTGGCTGAAATATGGTGGGTAGTTTGCCTTGGAATTACAGACACGGTCAAGTCGCATAGGAATATAAACACAGACTCCCACCACTGTTTCACAAATGATCAGAGGTCCCCGGGTAATCCTGTGCGTATAGAGCTTTATGAACAATTATGCATAAAACATGTAAAGATAAAATGGCCACTTAAAAAAGACCCCCAGATTTATGACATGCTGTAATCTAGAGCACAGCTCCTGTAAATGTTGAGAGGGTCATACTCCCTCCACAATATTTAAAGGTTGTCATCCCTCCCCCTCTTTTTGCTGCGTCAGCCATCTGTCACCGTTTAAGCCCCCCGTGAACACCCCCAGAAATAATCCTCCTGCTCAGTCAAGCAGTGAAGGTCACCTGGACACCTCAGGACAGTTTGGATGCACATGTGTAGTGTATTTCTCTACTGTCAAGTGTGTGTGTGTGTGTGTGTGTGTGTGTGTGTGTGTGTGTGTGTGTGTGTGTGTGTGTGTGTGTGTGTGTGTGTGTGTGTGTGTGGGTGGCTCTAAGTGTGAGTGGGTGTATGGGTTTGTGTGTGAGTGGGTGTGCATTTGTGTGGGTGTGCATTTGTAGCTTTGACCTTCCCCTGCCCTGTACTACAGGAAGATTCCCCGGTCCGAACTAGGCAGACAAAGGAAAAGGTCATTTTCAACTAAGTTTCTAAACATTTAAAGGATATAATTTGCCAAAAAATGAAAGTAAAACTGTTGAAACTATGTCACGACTTTACAAATTGACAAAACTATTTGTCTTCTTGACAGTGGCTCTGTGTATTTGGGGACACTGTGGTGTGTTCCAGCATGCTAACATCAGCATGTGCTTGCAGTAGAAAATGCTATGCGGAGCTTGTTGAGCAGATTTCTGGCAATGAAGCAAAGTATTGCACTGAATGAAATCAAGACATTATGATAGTACCACAAAAGATAGAAGGAGCCTAAACAGGTAGCCTAGTGGTTAGTGTGTGCGCGCCCCATGTACGGTCCTCCAAGTGGATGGCCCGGGTTCAAATCCAACCTGTGGCTCCTTACCATGTCATTCACCACTCTCTGTCCCTCATTTCCAACTCTTTCCACTGCCCTATCTTCAACAATCAACAATACCCCCCTAAACATATTTTTGCTATCTGAATGAATTTAATAGTTAATTTTGATTTGTGCATTAGACGGATAATTTTAATGACTTCTAAACAGTTCAGTTTTACTGATTGTAGCTCATAAAAGAAACATTCATTCAAGCATCTCACTTAAAGTGTTTGGGTTTAAAGACTGTGGGTGGATTTCACCACCACAGCACCCCTGCAGGGGGGTTACTGGGGCAGCTTAGGGCTGGTTCCTGGACACAGATGGAGCATCAGTGTAAGCCTAAATCCTCGGGAAGACATTCTGGGGTGGATTGTCAATTAGAATCATTTTCAAATAAGCAAGACCATTAGGGGACTCTGTGTCCGTCGGTAAGGTATGACTCTGTAGTTGGTGACTTCAGAGCACTGTAACACTGTAAGCTACTCTTTATTAATTTTTCATCTTGTGTTTTTACGAGTTTTATATTTTAATGTATTTTGTCTGCTCAACGTCATATCCTTCAATACAATGGAAAATGCTTTACTTCTACCTCTATGAAGGACGTTTAACTGCTCCATGTTAAATGGTGCTCTATACATAAGCTGGCATTTACAAAATAAATATCTAAAACTAACTCAAAGTTTTTTTAAATTTGCAACTCAAAATCAGAAATATAAATATCATGGCAATACCTGAAGAAAAGTATTTCAAGCCTAGGTTTAATCCTTTAGGGACCAAAATGTTTTAAGGGAACAAGATGTGACCAAATATACAAATCTTTTTTATAATTTTTTTATTTTTTTAAAGTTATACTTTTGGGCTTTGTATGCCTTTATTTATAGAGACAGAACAGTGGATAGAGTCAGGAAAGTGAGGAATGACATGCAGGACAGGAGCCACAGGTTGATTCAAACCCCGGGCCGCCTACTTGGAGGGCTATAGTCTCCATCCGTGCACTAACCACTAGAATACCGGCGCCCCTTTATTCATTTTTTCTTACACTGAAGTTGCTCCTTGCTGGCATTAGAAAATAAACGGAGGTTAGATGGAATTGCACATTATAGCTGTACTAAAGAAACTAACAGACTACATCCACCTAGATTCTTTGATTCAGACACTTCAGACCAGGCAGGAACTGTATGAATAACCAACCACAATGCAAAAAGCTTTCTGATGAAGGTTTGATGATTGGTTACCATTCTTCAATATTATTATTTCATTCCATCAGCTGCACCCTGAAGCTTGAACTCTATTTTGTGTAGTGCATGTTTGTTTTAATGGAAATAACACCTACTTCAGTGCTGTAATATATTCACACACTGACGACCAATTTTCATATTACAAAAGTAAACTTGTGTTCATCCACTGTTAAATCAACGGAAAACTCACAAGGAGAATGAGTGTTTCAATCTGAAACTAAATAACCTTCAAATTAAAACCTGTAACCTTATTTGCACATTGATTCTGTACACGACTCCCCTGCTTCCTTGACATTTAAATTCTGAGATTGCAAGTGGAGTTTTATTGCTGGGAGAAGTTATCAATGGAGACCAAAACAAGAGAAAGGGCAACACATGGCTCGGTGACATTTTTCTGTCAAAGTAGCCAACATTGATAAAGGAGGGCCCAGTTCTCAGTGATAGCTCTGCTATTGAACATACAGTATACAAGAGATGTGCTCTTTGTAATTATCAGAAATAGAGTCACACACCTTTATGTAATCCACAGCATTTTAACCACTGATTAAACGCACAGTATGTCAATTCTGCTGCCAGGGGGCTCTCAATCAAAACAATGACAAACGATGATGTTGAGGCTATCAGGGACTCATGGGAGTGATTATCTCTGCCACTCTCTGCCACCCACCACCCCTTATTAAAAAGTAATCTGAGTTGACCACTTTCAAGACGAACGGGCAAAACCACCCTGAGGAAGAGAATAAGTTCACCAATGAAAGTGAACGTGAAAGTGAAAGTGTCAATTACATGACGTTTGTATCACAGCAGCGCATACAGCAACAGTACGACAGCTTTCAGTTATAAGTTCCCATTTCATTATGCAGCATGGCAACGATAAACATGTTGTGTCTGTCATGGCGGCTCTGTCACGGCGGCCACCACTAAATACACGGGCTGTTACATCAAAAAAATTGAGGATTTCTCTGGCTTTGATAACTTTTGGAAATACAACATGTAATGTAAGTACTCAACAAAAAAACACATTTAACATGAGTTTAGTCCATTTTTAATTATTTAAGAGGTGGAAATTTGTTCTTGATTTTTTTTGAGTAAAAATTCAACACGTATCTTTTTTTTTAAACAAATTGTTCAAAGTTGTGTGGCAAAATCCCCCAGACAGTCTTCTGTATCCTTGTCAGAGAAGTGTCAGAACTAAACTAGAGCCGAGCAAAGATCAAGTATAGGCCACAACGTCTATTAAAAATGATCAAATGAAAAGCTTTAGTTATTGCCTGATTCACTTCCGCTGCTGATTGGCTTCTCTACTTTTGACTCAGCATAGTGCTTTCTGCTTATCTGAGGCAGCTATCCTAATGCTTTCAGCCCGTTTAATGTATTCTCTTTAGTCATCTGTAATGGGCTTTAAATTCATCCATGCTGTGTGGTGTCCTTGGGTGTTCACAAGCCATCTGTGCAAATTAACATAGTTGGCTGCAAATACCATTTAAGAGGTGAAAAAAAATAATTCAGCACCAGCTTATTCCACCTGTTACATGTCTACACTTTCACAGTTTCATCTATTTCCTAAACAAGGCAGCCTTAAACATGACACACCCTGAAAGCGATGCAAAATCCCCTTTTTGGGGGTTTCTGCTTCAGCAGACAATTTTGGTTGAATGTGTCTTTAGGTCTTGACAGACATTAATGATTCATGTGTTCTGAAAAAGGAACGATGAAAATCCATCATCTGTATCAGTTGTAAGCATTTAAAAATGTCGACCAATTTCTGCCACGAGGTACCAATCTGATGAACCAATCACACGCCTCCCTGTCTCCCCGCTCGCTCTCTACCCCTTGTGTGCACTAGCCAACACTCAAAGCACCGAGGACAGAGTTTATACTGTGAGTTTATCGTTAGCTGCTGTGAGAAGTAAAATAGTCATGTTTTTTTTACATGTATGAAGATAAAGTTTAGTGTTTACTTCTCGTTGAATGAGACATGAGATAGCTTAGCTTCTACACAATGCAAGCAATGAGCAGAGCTTCTAGAACAACAGTGCTCGTGCATGTAATTGACCTATGGCTAAGTCCCGCCCTCAAACGCGATGAGCCAATCACAGTGCGTATAGCCATTCCCATACACTCGGACATTCTCTGCCCCGGACGTCCATTGAAATGCACTGCAGAAAGTCAGTTTTCGTTCGGTTTTATGAGGTTTTTCTGAGATTTGAAGTTTACAAATGGTCAAACAGTGTTCATGGGGTACATGCAATGTGGGTCATGGATTGTGAGGGAGCACAGACGAGAGGGGGCGGGTGCAGAGGGATCACTGAGGGAATGCTACTTTCAAAATCATGCTAGTTTCTCCGAAAATTACCGACCCTGCCTTTAATAACACATTAAGTCTATAACACTTCCTCCTATTGCTCCTGTGCGTCTGACAGCATACAAAAAGTTAACAAAGTGTTAGTAAATGGGGAGCACAGATGGAAAAACACAGTTACTAATTTAATTCTGGTGAAGATAAAGAACATAATAATCCTGATGTATTTTTTTTTTTTTTAAATAACTCACCCTGATAACAACCTCTGACACTCACAGGCTTTATCTTACATCTGCACAATTTGGTGAAATTATCTTTAATTATTACCTTGCACTGACTTTCAGTGGATTCGGAGACGACATGGCAGCCTAAATGATGTGGTAGGAAATGTTCTGCAGAGAGAGAGGCCACAATAACGCCTCTTCTTTATCTCGCCCCCTAATCACAGAGACCCTCGAATGTGGAGCACAGAAGGCGCTCGGTGCTCCGGCGCTAACATTTGCCGTCTCTACTTTAAAAGAGCTGTCATCAAAGGTATTCTCCTGGAGAAACATATCTCGGCAGTATCATTCCCTTCAACAGAATGTGACGACAGTAAGTATTCTGTTTGAGTCGTCTCTTTCACATGGCTTCTTACTCCTCGTCCATGGCTTATGACATGCAGTCCCTCTCCATCACACCCACACCCACCCACACCCACACACAAAACCCTGAACATTTACAACAAATGATCATTCGCAAGCTTGTTATACATATGTCATGCTGAAAGAAACACAAAGTAAAAGCAGCCAGTCTCATCACTGACATTTCCCCCTGTACACATCGCACTGACACAGCCGGGCAGCTGTGGCTCAGTTGGTAGAGTCGTCGCCTCTCAACCAGAAGGTCGAGGGTTCAATCCCCAGCTGGGCAACATGTCCGATGTGTCCTTGGGCAAGACACTTACCCCCAAGTTGCTCCTGAAAAAAGCACTGAGAAAAGCGCTATATAAGCTCAAGTCCATTTACATGCAGCATGAGCTCCTTCTCTTCTTTTTAACCCATGAATCAACAACTGGTGACTATATTAAATGTGCAGATTTATTTATTTATTTTCATTTTACTGATGGAAACACAAAATTAGCTGTGGAAGCAGAAAAGACGTGTGGCTTCACATTACAATAATTAATTTCTGATTTCAAATGTATCATACCCTTATTGGAAGACACATTTGGATAAGAAGCAATACTTAAAAAAATGTACATACATTTAGCCAGCTAATACCATTTTCACACTTCATCTAAAGACATTAAATTAATATACTGACCCCAACCATTTGATATATCTATTTTTTTTATGATGCAGCCATCTTTCCATTGTGAGTCACACTGTGTAACCTGTGTAGGCAGTTTTTAAAAAAGACACTGGATAAAATACAGATTACTGTGATCAAAGCCTCAAAAGCATAAATAATTAAACAGATAGACTCAAGTAAAACAAAAACAAATCAAAAAGGATGTGGCAAATGTGGAAATGTGGCAGGAAGTTTTGACTGTTAAAATGTTTTAATGGATGAATTTTGAGCTAAGCTAAAAGTATAATAAATGTTAAAGACCTAACGTGTAAGATGACCTTACGATATCATCAGACATTAAGGATACATGCTGATGCGGCTGTTTTGGACACCCCTCGGTTTGCCAGGCAAACGGCAAACCAACAGGTGTTGCAGCAATGGAAGGGGGCAAGTGAACTGGTTCAGATAGAAGTGATTTAAGCCTCTGCATTTTTCCAATAAGCATGAGGTAGAAACGTGGTAAAACTAGGATAAATATTGGAGATGGTTTTGAAAATGGAGAGCGATAAGAGCGCATTAGGGGTTTAAAGACTAATGCAGAAAAGGCTAAACACTGAAGCTTCAGTGTCCACAACATGGCAACTTGCTTGCACATCGACTCTAGGGAAGAGGGGGGCGGGGCAAGACAGCTCTGTATGATGTTTTGAATTTGGACTACAGTACCCATTCTAAACGCTTGGTGTCAGAGTTACATATTGCTCCTTTAAGCAAATTATTAGATTCCATTGATGACATGAACAGTATAGGGATAGGGTCAGGGTCAAAAGAGTTTTATGATGCCCCCAAAGTTTTGATGGTTCTAAAGATTACCATGTCAGAAATTCCTGTGGAGTGAGGTATGTTAAGAGGGATTTGATCTGCTTGGAAGGACGATGTGTAAGCACCTCTTTCTAATCGTAAATATCCAAAATGTTAAATATCTAATATTACAACAACAAAAAAGGCTCATATTATTTTAAGAAGAGGGGCTTATACTTTGAACAGTGTACATATTACTCAAGCAACAATACATCAAATGTGTGTTTTTGCTTGTACCCTGTTATTAAAATGTGGCCATTGTTGTTTAAAATTAGGATGGACCCCGGTTTTGGGTAACCTCCATGGGCCCTCCCATGCGACTGTGCTCCAGAAAGCTTTACCTTTTATTCCCAATGGTGGGCGGACTTGGTTGGAACTCTGGATGTTTGTTATTAAAAGCCATTAATGTGTTCTGTTTTGATCATGTCATTGCTCTCCACACACTGTAGGAGGAACATGGTTTAATGTATATTTAGTTGTCATCTTGTTTGAGGTCTCTCACATGTTCAACACTGGGTACAGTTTTGAATATCTTTTTTTGTTTGGGCCAGGCATTAGCGACTTACCATAAATATTCACAGATACACAACATAATGTAAACTAACAGTGTGAAGGAGGATGAGGGTATAACTGCCTTCATTTTAAACAGGTTATGTATAAACCTACAGAGAGCAGACACAGCCCTCATGCAGCAGTAAAGATTTCATGCAGTGATCGGCAGTCACTACAGTAAAACACAAACATCAGCCCGGGAGCCGCCTCACCAACAGTCTGACACCGCCAATAAAAACAGGACAGATATGCATGTAGGGCTGATAAACTGGGGGAACCTTTTCTACAGCATGTAATTAAATTTGTCTGGTGAAAAATAAAGATAAGGATTCCATTAGCTCCTTAAAACATTTCAGGATAATGAATTTTTTGTGGTTGATGGAGCACCTCATGTTGGACAGGTGGGATTTACTCCCTGGCTCGGCTTGGCGGTGCAGCAGGCAGGCAGGCAGGCGGGCGCTGCACCCACCACGGGAGCCAGCGACGACATTTGATGCACCATTGGCACCAGAGGCAAATGAGATTACAGCAGGGGGAATGGAATTGACTCGCTCCCTGACAGATTTACAGATCCCCACTGGATAGAATACAGGCGAAACGGCTGTAAAACCCATCATCTGCTGGGTGAATTACACACGGCTTGGAACAACATGTTTGGTTTAGGAAATCCACACACTCCCCCCTCTTCTTGATTTAGCCGCCATGCCCACCCCTCACCCATCAACCCCCACTGACTCCTCAGCCATCCTCCTGGAAGTGTGTGTGTGTTCAGAGGTATCTCAGATTCAGGTATCTTTTCATCAGTTTGTTAAACAGCTGACCAGAGGCGTCCTTGGCCTTTGATCTACTAGCCGCTTTCAGCAGAATAATCCCATACTGTATTAATAACTGATGCTGCATCACAACACCATCGATTTTTCTGTTGGCCAAACAGATACAATCTGAATAGGAGCGTCTGAGACTGCTGGCGTCTCCAAGTCCCAGAGCAATAACATGTGGAGGTCACACGCTGGGCTCTAATGTTAAATGTTCTTCACTGCACACTGGGAATTCTCAGACAAACTATGGAGACACTTTATTAAATATTTAAGCATCTTTTAGCTCATGTTACACTCAATCCTTCACCTTGGGCTATGTCTGACTTTTTTCAATAAGACAATTTATACAGGTTATTAATAGACACAATACATACAGTGTAGTTCCTGTATAAGGACACATTTTGAAGCCAATTGTCCTTCATTTAAGAAGATTATTGTACTCTCTGTTAAATAGCATGTCTGTTGTTAAGGACAGCAGTTAAGGCTATTAAGAAGAGGAAGATATATAGAAAAGTGAATAAAAACAGATTTTATATAAAACATCATGTTGGTTAAAACATACATCACTTTTCGATTAAACAGTCGCATTGTTTTTTTAAGACATTCATGTCTGACAAAATGAAAGTCAATGTTTGGCCCCAAAGCACTTTAGGCCAAATTTAGGCCAGAAGGAAAAAAAAAAGTTATTGAGGATGTCTTATCTATGTTATATTTATAAAAGCTGAGTCTGTTCAAATTGATCTCGGTTTAGGGAAGAGGCTGAGCTCCTGCACCCTAAATCTCGTCTGCATCCCAAACCAAGCAGAACTGAAAAATTCCCTCGTCTCCCTCAGCTTTGAGCTTAACACAAATAAATCCAGCTGCATTCACGGCACAGATCATAAGAAGTCAAGACGTTGTGTAGAGTAGATTTGTGGGTACTGGATAATATGCCTTTGAGGAGCTGAGATTCATTCTGTATGATCATCACAGCAAGTACTTGCTGACTTAAAGAAAGAAATCTCCACCTGTGTTATCAAAAAATAGAAGGAAAGAACTGGCATATAAAATGTTTCCTACCTGGACCCTTTAATAAAGAAAGGAATATATTACATTAATTTAATAAGCTGGATGAAATGTGGATGACACTCCATCTCTAAATCATTCATGAAGTGATCTATTCAGGACATTGATTAAACATTGCTTTGCCTTGGTCTTTTCATGCAATGCTTAAATATGTTCGAGGTCAAGTTTTTTTTTTTTCCATGAAAGAATCGAGTCGGTGAGGCAGCAGCAGCAGTGATCAACAGAACAGTGACAGGTTGTTGTCATTGACAAGGACTTTGTGATTCATTATAATTTACAGAATGCATAATTTATTGGCATGTACTCATTACAATAATATTACAATCAAACGCCCTTGATTCAGGAGATTTCCAACAAAGGAACGCATGTGTTGTGAAATGCTGTGTTGCCTCAATAAAAAGGTTGCATATAGAAGAACAGTCATTTTTATAAATCATGGAACACAATCAGCTGATTCTTACTGCTTACTGGTCTGACTCATTCAAAGTACTTATTTGAGTATTTATATCACATGTTTATGTTTTAGGTGCAAGTTATTCTAACTGAACTTAAGTGCATGTCACTTGCCTTTTGTCTTCCAAAAATATCTAGCATCAAAAATGCCAAGGCTTTTTAGGTTGGGTAGAATATGTTATATCTGAATCAGTTTGTTTGCCTGTTCCCATCACTGCCACACCAGTTGTTTTTTCCGTGATAACTGGTCTCATACTGGTGTTTGAAATGATAAGTCTCAGTCCAACTCAATCTTTGTTAAACATACCACAACACAAAAGAACAAACCAACTACTTACCAACCAACTACAAAAAAACAACAATTTAAGGTTAAAATCTTCTGCAGGAGGGCCACTGGTTTATGTGCTCTACATGTTCACCACGTGGAGTTTTTATAGAAAAATAACATAATCATGTTACTCAAAGGTATAATCTCAAAGATTTTCCAACCTCAAGTACCCCTCTTCAGGCAGCAGTGGGTGGTCTTCAGTAGAAGGAAGGTGCAAGCTGTGTACTGTATTTATGATTGTATGTACATGGGTTTATTGAGGACAACCAAGAAAAGAAACATCAATGACTTCAGACCATGAAACATCAAACACAAGTGTAAAGCCAAGAAACAAGGACAAAATCTGTATTCAGATGAAGAGAATCAGTCAGCAGGGACACTTTCAATTGTCGCATACTGCCATAGGTGTTGACCATAGACTGTAAATACTAACGGACGAAGCCTGAGTGACGTCATTCATTTATTACTGAAGGGCCTTTTGGAAGCCCGTTGGCTGCCAACATGCTGGAAACGCTGTCTTACCTTAACTTTCAGTCAAACTAAATACAACTTAGAGCTGGAGCTGAGGCGGGTTTTAAGCCTCTTGACAAACTGTTACATTGTGCCCACCTATAGGTCAACTTATCATGAATAATGTCCTTCATGAAATCAAAACAGATGAGTTATCAAATAATTCATCCTCTGTGCACCCGTGTGTGCTGATCGAGCCATGAGCTAATCAGATCTATTTCATGTTTTGAACCATGCTGTAAATATGTACATTTTTGCTGTAAAAAGGGGCTTGAATGGGGTGTGTATGTGACTTCTTGTGCTTCTGCAGCCAGCCTCAAGTGGACACTCAACAATCTCTAGGAGTTTGCACTTACGCATTGGCTTCTTTTTTTAACACAGGAGGTTGCCAAGTAGTGCTGACCAAAAAAACAAAACTGACATCATTGAGAATACTTCTCCATGTAATAGACTAATAAATTATTTTAAAAAAGTGCTTTTTGATTTTTGTTCAAAGCCTTACTCAAAAAAGCTTCTTTAAAACATAAGCATGCTCAAGTCTAAAATATTTTTCTTTTTAGCTTTAAAGGGGAACCAGAGTTCCAAATCCATCATTCGCAATAACTGTTAGATTTTGAGTGCTTTTCAATCAGCTTGGATATGTTTCACTGACCTGGCTGGCCTTTAAACCAGAGGAAATCAAAGTGCTGAGAAAGACACAGTAATGGGGAGTCTAGTTTCTCAGTGAAGAGTTTGCTCAGGCTGTTTCAGTTCATGCTATAGCTGCTGCTCGTCTCCTCTGCCGTCTCTTAATAGTCTTCAGATCACTGCCTGAAAAGAAGGGCAGCAGAGTCGACGTTCTCTCACTGTCATTAAATGTAGAAGGCTGTCTTTTCTACATCCGATTTTTCTTTTCCTTTGTAACTTTCTTCTTCTTTCTTTAAGTATTGTGTTTCTTGAGAGAGCTGTTCTCTCTAACTCAAAGAGGACTTGGCCTCTGAGGTCAAATATTTTCTGCTTCGCTTTTCTGAAGAGGTGGTTGTTGTAAAAGTGGTGGTCACGTTGCAAGTGATTTTCCTCTATCTGCAAAACATTTGGACAATTTAGCTCCATTAAGAGCTCAAAAATAGCTTGTCTTTAGGTTAGATGGGCCAAGAAATTGGGCGCCGGTGGCCTAGTGCTTAATTTGCACGCCCCATGTACAGAGGCTGCAGTCCTTGAAGCGGGAACCCGAGTTCGAAGGTAACTTGGCTCCCCACTCTCTCTGTCCCTGATGGTGTGTGGGTTTGTGTGTAAGCAGGTGTGCATTTGTAGCTTTGACCTTCCCCTTCCCACTACAGCAAGATTCCTTGGTCAGAACAGGAAAAAAAAGCACATTTCCTACTAAGTTTTGACACATTAAAAGGATGTTATTTGCCCAAAAAATTGAGAAAGAAAAACATTGAAACTATATCACGACTTCACAAATTGACAAAGGTAATTGTCTTCTTAACAGTGGCTCTGTGTTAAAGAGCCCATATTATGCCCTTTTTGGGGTTCCTATATTTAATCTATGTACCTACTAAAGTATGTTCACAATAGCTAAGCACCGGCTCTCTTCTGACTCTCTAAGGCTCTGAAGTGCCCACCTTCAGAGTCCTCACGTGTGCCAAGTCTGATCTGATTGGTCGGCCTGTCGGCTCTGCCGTAATTGGTCAGTCGTTCTGCACGGTTCTCGGAAATGTCGCACCCCTTTTACCATATTGGGAATGCAGCCACTTTGGCTCCGTCCGAGGGTAGCATAAACATTAGCACCACTACTGTGCATATCGTGGGTGTGCTACAGAAGTTAATGGGCGTGCAACATGAGCTGCAGGGCTTGCCACAACGAGCCAATGGACTTAGATCAGTGATCTCACACTGACAAGACGTCACACTGACAAATTATTATCGAGGGGGGCTAGAACCGAGCGTTACATGCAGCTAATGCTACAGCTAACAGGAGGACGTAGGAGAAGCCACGTTTATGCTGACTTTGAATTTTTGCACATAGATGTGCCTAAACATGCACAGGACACTTTGAAAACACACTAAAGAGCATATAAAACCAGAACAAGCATAATATGACCCCTTTAATGTATTTGGTAACACTGTGGGGTGTTCAAGCTTAATGCTAACACCAACAGAAAATGCTGTTCCGAGTTTGTTGAGCAGAGTTTTGGCAATGAAGCAAAGCATTGCATAAAAAAATGATGATGGTATTACAAAAGATATAAGGAGACTTTTAAAGTCTAAAACACAGCGCAGGTAGCCTAGTGGTTAGTGTGTGCGCCCCATGTACCGAGGCTATGGTCCTCCAAGTGGGCGGCCTGAGTTGGAATCCGACCTGTGGCTCCTTTCCTGCATTTCATTCCCCGATCTCTCTGTCCCTGATTTCTGACACTAATCACTGTCCTTACTCTACAATAAAGGCACAAAAAGCCCAGAAATAAATGTGCCAAGAAACACTCAACGAAGCAGCATACAGCCTATAATAAAAGCTTGGCTAAGAAGAAGTTCATTTATTCGTTTACAGTGAAAACTATAATTCAGGCATTTTTAAGAAATTCCATTAGTGTCCACTTTACCAAATAAACACTTGCGTCAAAAATAGTCATAATTGGATATATCTCTTTGTGAAAGCATTTCAAAAGAGAGTTTTGAGTTCCCAAAAGGTTAAAAGTAAAGCACATTCTAACAAAGTTTAGACATCGTGGTGTATAATTATTGGAAGACACGAAACAATACAGACACAATAGACCTCCTCGAGCTGAGTGCTGCCAAAGTTAAACCGGCATAATTACAGGTCTGACACATCAGCAACAGTGCTGCTAACAACTTCCCTTCACTTTACTTTACACTAATAAGATGTAACAAGTCAGTCTGTGTATCAAATTAAACATATGAATTGAGTTGTGATAAGACGGTAAACAAACAGAAATATCCTCATTAGCCTCCATAGCAACACATTAAACATACAAGGACTGCTTTCTCTGAGGAGTCGAGATTAAACAAACAACCATCAGAGCATGTGTACATATTTCTCTCAAGACATGATTATTTATGTAATTAATGTCATCAAAGGAAAACAACATGTTCTGTAATTTTAGGACAGTCATAGTTAATGTGCATGGAATTAAAGTAAAAAAAAAAAAAAAAAATCTCTGTTAGCTGTGGCTGTACCCTTTTATATTCTAATGTATAATGGAAATGCTTGGAGTGATACAATAAAGCACCTGTCAGGTATTGAATTTAAAAAGAGACCAATTTAAATTACCATAAGACCCAAATAGATAAAGGACGTTTAGTGGAAGAAAAAGCAGACAGTAAAATTGTGAATTTACATCAGATATATAATTATTATGATATTTCAGTGTGCAAAATGATGCATTTGATAAAAAAAAAATTACAAGTCACTAATTTGATCTTGCTTTGTAAATCAGCTCATCTATCATCCTGCTACACTCTGGTAGAGAGAGAGAGAGAGAGAGAGAAAGACAGAGATCCATATTAATGTAAATACTAACGTATGCTGTGCTGTACTATGGAGCTGTGTTAACCATTTTAGAATATCTGTTGTTGGTTAAAAGCCTTAGACTATACATCTTAATGGACGAAGCCGGCCTGACGTCACCAATCTTTTATGGCATGGGGCTTCAGAGTCCCGTTGTTGTCGCCAATGTCATGTAGGAAAGGGGCTGCAGGTCGGACTTGAACCCGGGACGGCCCACTTGGAGGACTCTTGCCTCTGTACACATCTGCACAATCTGGTTCTAGGCCATCGGTGCACCATCTGCAAACTATTCCAGCATTAAACACACAGGGGCCTCTCATTGAGACCTGTCTTTATTTGTCAAAACGTGCGGCTACAGCAGGCTAGTCAAAGAGACTGGACCTTAAATTAAGATTGGTTTTAATGTGAAGTGTTACAGTACAAGAAAATGAAACGTATGCTAACCTTCAAAACGTAAACAAGCAATTAAGCTTGTAATAGAAAGAGGTCCATATAATGTTACGGTTGGCATTAAAGGCAAAATGACAGAGTTATCATGCAACAACCAAGATGGTAAATGGTAAATGGACTTGAGCTTTTATACCACTTTTCTAGTCTTCTGACGACTTGCGCTTTTACACCGCAGGTCACACACTGTTGTCAGAGGCCGCTATGTAGATCGCCACCAATATTAACTTGTCCATTCATACACATTCATACGCTGCTGACGAAGCAGCAGGAGCAACATGGGGTTAGGTGTCTTGCCCAAGGCCACATCGGACTTGTGGCTGCTGGAGATAATTAAACCCCCCGACCTTCTAGTTGAGAGACGACGGACCATACCACCGAGCCACAGCCCCATAAGGGGAAATGTGAATTGCAAACATTTAATCTTTAAAAATCATGTATAGTATTAGTACTGTAAGAATGGCATGTCATGTTGAGAGGAATGTTATAAATTACAATAAATGTTGTTGTGTCTGTTAAATTTCTTTGAGTTGTACTTCTCGTCCCCTAACCTTGAATTCATCAAAGTGGGATAAGTTTGCTGTGTATTCCATTTTATCTTCATGCTTCTACTTTTTGTCAGTTAAATGGATATTGGGGACTTCAGCTCAGTAGAATAGATTATAAAGGTACATTGTATCCTTTTCTTTTTTTACCATAGTGATTGACAAGTTACTTCATTTTCTAGTGGTTGGTGGTCATTTTGTGGCACTAAGGTGTATGACAAAAGCTATAGTCAGCCATGTCTTTTCTGTCATGCAGAGTCGAAAGAGAAGGAGCATAATAATTTGGATGAGAGAAAGGGAACTTTGTAACCAAAGTGCAATTCAACCAAAGTTCAAATGCTCAATTATCAAGTGCAGATTGTGGCAGTTTCCCCAAAGAAATGGTCTCTGTCAGATGTTGAAAGGAAGGAGCTAAAAGCACCAAAATGGGCATCAGTCTTGGAAATAAGGCCAAGCTAATGAGGTTGAGTCACATGTCCCTTCAGTCACTTATAAAAGACCTTGGTATGAAAGTGCAATGCTACCTTGGGGTATATATGTCAGATATGGACATAGATATGTAATGTGAGGTTGCCATCAACTGTCATACGCTCATACGCTGTTCTGCCACATTACAACCGTGTCACTACACTGCATTTAACCTCTTTAAGTGTCAAAACAAGTAAGCATTGTATTAAAATTATTTTTCAAAGCCCTGTCTGTTAGTTTTAGTATCTTGTGGGTAGTCTTTGAGTATGTATTCACAATTAGACAACTCATCTCCTTAAACACAGATATTTTATTTTAAAAGCTATTTACAACACATTTTAGAGTGTAAATGACCAAAAGGTGCAAATAATGTAGGAAAAGATCTAGTAGATTCCACGAGCTGGCAGCCTAAAGGATCTACAATATCTGCAATGCAAATCAAAATGCATATACATAAAATGCTTAAAATGATTGTTTTTGCCACCATCAAGCTCAAATTATCATTGATAATGTCTAATTACTGCACAAAGTACCATTTTAGATTCTTTATAACGCAGAAACAGCTTCTAGGTTCTTGGTTCACTTAAAAAACTCCATTGTCAAAAACAATAATTGTAGCTGTTGGTACACGGGAGTTGCTTCATTGACCAGTTAGTTTGTCTATGTCGTAGTTTTGTGTTGAATCTGCGATGGCCCTTGAAAACAAAAATGTCAAAAGATAATACAAAAAAAAGTCATGGGTTACCTAGCAACTCCTGGTGGACCTTGAAGAGATATAACTTCATTGCTGTTTCTGGGTTAAAATGTCAGATTTCCCTTGACTTCAAGCAGCCTCTGGTGGAATTTAAGGGAATGTGGAAGTGCAAAAAACTGCAGTTCATCTTGTGTCCACTCGAGGCTGGCTCCAAAAGTCAAGGAATCCCCAAAAGATCTCATGTTAAAAGGGCCATTTTGACAACAGAGATTATGTTTATAGCTTTTGCCACAAACAAATGTTTTGATTGAATCTTTCACAAATGTGCATGTTTATGGTTGAAGCTCAGTTGACTGACAGGCCTTAAGACTCCTGGAAACAAACCCACCTACCTCACCTCTGACTTGATAAAAAACTAGGTTGAGATAGCATTTTCACAATGGCGACCACCATTGTCAGGCCTCTTAACACCTCTTAAAAAACCAATGTGTGAGGTCACTGAGTATACATTCTATGTTAAAAGGTCTGTGTCTTTAGATATCCTTTCCTGAAACATTTTCTAATGCTGAGCCTTTTAGTCGCAAAAATAAGCATTATTACTGGACATACTTTGACTGAATGCATTTTGCATTACACTGTGCAGCTATTCGACCCCGCTTTACAGCTGCAGGCTAATACCATTTTCTGATGCAATTAAAAAAACATTTGTCTAGCAACAAGTCAAGTAGTCCCAATATACACTGGCCAAAATGATCAAGGCCAATAATTTATAGTGATATTATAAAGATTATATTATTCTACAACTAGACAAATGAGCATTACAGCAAGACAGTGTGATTACCAGAGTGACAGAAAAACAAATCTATTGCACTGAAGTAGGCTGTTGTTGAATGCAGATTAATAAATAACTGTGCCATATTGTGCAGCATATTTGTTCAGTATTTGCAGTCTCACATATCTCCTTTCTGTTCTGTAATGCAAATGGATCCACACTAATCCCCATGCAGCTCTTCATTCTTACCTACCTCTTCGTGTTAATTAAGAGAGCAAACAAGAATTGACGAGACAAACACAGGCGGGCCTCTAACTTAAATGGCAAATACCTGGGACTTGCACACGTGCACAGTTTCAGCCTCGTAAATTGAAGGAGAATGTTGGATATTACCAGCAGACCAAATCAATCTTCATTAAAAATGCCTTTTCAGATGCAGTGCCAAAAGTGTTATCTCGGGAGACCATCTTTATATCCCTGCAAAAAGGGCTGGAGCAGGTAAACCTTAATGCATTTCTCCGTGTTTAAAGTTCAAACAAAGAGTCCCCGCTGACCTCCCACTATATTCTGATAGATCACAGCTCTTCCCAATGAGATGCTAACCTTGGTTTTTTGTAGAAAAGAAGGTAAATGCTGGTATGCGTCGCTGTGCTTTCTACAAAGCCTGTGTCAAGGCTGGCCATTTACATTAAACAGCAGAATGGCTTCGAGCTGAAAATGAGTGTATTCAAGGCCTTAATGCTGAAGGCATAAATGCTGTCACAACATTTTGCATAGACCTATTGTGAATGAGGGTGTATGAATGTATGTTTATCAGGAAGAAGCAATGTATGAAAATACTAAGATCATAACTTGAAGCAACAATCTTTTCCACCTTAAATAGTAGATTCAGCATCAATCAAAATAACTTTCAACAGGGAGACTGTCTCCCTTGTCCAAAGAGTGCCCATTTCTTGCACAATATAACTTTGGCAGGGGGCGAGAAGTACATGGCTTTATTGCACTAGTTCACACAGCAGCTTTAAGCTAAGAAGAAGCCAGTTAGCTTGTTTTGATAGACTACTGTTTGATTCAATGCCTGAGGCTAAGAGATGGAAAAGGACGGTGACAAGAGTAAGGAACACATCACTGAAAATATCATTCATAAAAGATTGCGACGTAACATTAGGATGCATCGTTATCTCTGTCATCGTTGTCTTGTGTTTAGCAGCTTTATCGGTTCCATAAAGTAATCTAACCCAAGCTATTCGTCAGGTCGTACAAACAAATAAAAAAATCCATCTGACATAAAACAAGTTTTCTCTTTCCTTGTCGATCTTCAAGTTAGCTCTATAAGATGAGAACCTTACAAACCTCTGAACTTGCATGTAATAAATTAACCTCTCCAAAGTGTCCATTTAGTCACAGCCATACTGTATCGTCACCATGGCAACAGTTGAATACACATACACATACTTCACATGCAGTTTGCAAAACAAAGGCTGTAGATGCTCGCGGTCATATTTGTGCACAACTCAGTAATATTACTGTACCTTGTCAGTCTACACCGATCTTTGGCCTCTCACCCTCTGCTTCTAAACAAATGGATGACGTCTAAGATGGGAAGGTGTTACAGCACTATGTGTGTTTTCTGACAGTTCAGCTGCATGCAGAGACCTTTAGTGGGCGCATAAGTGCACCAGATCAAATTCCTACATATTGTTGCTTAACATCTTATATTCCCATTATTTTCAACCAGTCTCTATCACATAAAAAAGTTAAGGCAAATCTATTCCTGCTGCAAATACATTCTGTTCTTTTGTTAGAATTGAGTCATTCTCCTGTGTAGGCTACACAGACCTGGTCAACAAAGCCGATTCTGATTGTCATTATTTTCTCTGATTTTCAAAGCGTAGTGGGGAAGACTAAATGCAACTGCTGCACATTGTGTATTGTTCATAAATGAAAGCCAAATAGCTTGTGACACCCTCCTCAGTCACAAAACATCAGCCCTCCCCAACCCCAACAGAAACAAGCTCTCATTTCATACTGGACTCCACCATATTACTCGGGGGGCCACTGGGGTCAGCAGTGCCTGTCTTGCTCTATTGCCCGTTGTTGATAAGCAGCCTCTAATATCTCCAGCAGGGAGGGACGTTACCCTTGTTTTTTTCCCCTTCTCCTCCTGCTGAAATTGATCTGGCAGCGCATGTTGGCAGGATGATCAAGTGGCTCGTTAAGCAGAAGAGGAATTAGGTCTGAATGTGTCAGATAGGAGAAAGTCGTGGCTGCCCCCGAGGCATCGCTGTGGTTTCCCATCGCATGACACCTGCACTCTGAGAGGGAGCTGTGCCTGCTGTCAGCTCCGACATCTTTTCTCAAAGGCAAATGTGACAAGTACGGAGTACTCATTAGATACTTTGACCTCGTCCCTGTCCCAGCCCCTTTGTAAGGTTGTCAACTTGTTCAATCCTTCAAGACTTTTCCGTACCCAGTGATTTAAAAATGATACAATATGTGTATTTTAATGATCAATTGTTTCAATAACGTTTTTAAGAAACGATCAATTTGAAGACATAATTTTAACCTGAAGTTGCTGCAAGCAAACGAGAGCACCTGTGCTTTTCACTAGTCGGTCTGCTATTACTGACGTTTCTAAAGTCCTTTTGATGTCTCATAAAGCTGCAAAAGTTACATTTATGTCTCTTACAAAGACAAAAGGAGGTCACAGCAATTTCACAAATACATTGGCACAGTTGGCATAATGTTGCAATTGTATTTGTACAATTAAGACATCATGCATGAGTTTGCTTGCAATTTTTGGTACATAAAAACAAGAAATAAATTGCTTCTCATTTTTGTTTAAGAACCTTAGTAATTTTAGTCTTTTTTTGTAGATATGTTTGGGCCATTTTAGCCTTTATTGGACAGCTGAAGAGAGACAGGAAATGCTAGGTGGGGAGTGTGAGGGATGACATGCAGAACCCGAGGCCACTGTGACAAGCACTACATCCTCTGTACATGTGGTCCACTGGCGCCCCTGCCTCATATTTTATTGTAGACAATCACTATTACCTCTGATTGTATAATAACTGCCTTATTGCTGTTACATTCATATTATTGTGGGGGTGATCATTTTTAGAAAACAGCTTGCTAATATAATATATGTATGATCTTTTAATTGCCATATTGTGTTGTACTAAATGTTACTTATGTCACATTGCACATTGTTGAATGCTAGATTTGCTTATCAATCAAATTGATGAAATAATGACAGTTTATAAAATGTGCTATATTTATACCAAGAAAAATAACCTGATTCACAGCAGGACAACATACTAACAGCACATCAGGGTGCACTCACACTAGGCATGTGCCCAAGCACGTTTGACCCCCACGGTACAGTTGCTCATGCACAAGCAATAGCACAAGCGCAGGTACACAATGTGAAATTGAAGAAGGCTATATTCGATCCCAGCCTTCCATTACCTAGACATCCCTGAGTGTTACGGATGAATCTGACCAAACTGACTCAAAATAAGCCACAAAGTCACTAAATGCAGTCATATTATTGGTGCTGGTCCCCGATGCGCAGACATGGACCAGACGTCCCTTTTATTTTTTTGCGTCTACCTGTATTGTAAACTAAGCACACTTCAGGATCAAATAAAGCCATGCATGTGATGTATTATGACGTTATGTACAAAAGGTAAGCCATAGAGTCTTCTCTCACTAAACATTATCCCTGAGGTAAATGTCCACTTTGTGATATGGTGAATACACAATGTGCTTAATTAATTGCCTTTCATCAATCTAGATGTAGTCTGAAAATGAAATCTTTGTTTGGATCTCTGTTATTTCAAGAGCTGGATGACCACTACCCCTTAATACCCCTCTTAAAAAGTGATACCTTATCATTGCATGCAAAGAAGACGAACGACCAAAAGGTGGATTTAGATTCAGCCTTTGTGAAATTGAACACGACCACACAGCCATATACAGTTGGAGGGAAAGGTCTGTTTTTGCATGGAAAGAAAAAAAAAACATGCTGAAGTCCTACAGGAGGAAGAGATTCATTTAAAGACACTTTTACCAGGGAGTTGGTGGCATAATATAATTTCACTTCTTCATCTTCATGTGTTTCCTGGGCAACTATAAAGGGTAAGAAGAGAAGCAGAAATGTTGAGGTGAGGGAGGGGGAGGGGGAGGGGGAGGGGGAGGGGGGGTTTAATACCAGGCTACACTGCAGGTCACAGGTTTCCTGCATCCTCCCTGAGACTCACTGAACTCGATTTAGAGGAGAGAGCTTGTCTGCAGTTGCTTCCATTAAACAAGGCAACATCCATTATTTTCCCTCCTCCTGGTATTGGAAACATTAACTGTGTGGTCTATACTCATCTGCTATCTCCCAACGCAGATACTGAAGCAAATTATCTCCCTAATTAAAAACATCTCTAACACTTTCACTTCTTAAATTGCAACAACTGCCGCACCACTAACAGCACTATGTGTTACCGGGAGTAAAATGCACTGAAAGATGCACAGGGCGTTAATGCAATTGGAGAAAAGCTGCATTGGAGAGAAGTCTCCATTGAACATTTGGAGAATAATTATTCTCTTTTCTTATTGAGCTGCAGGGCCAAACTTCCACAGTAAATACACGGGCTACATAAATGCCCATCTTGAAAAGGCATATTTCTAAAGCATTTGGCAAATAAACACAATGGTTTCTCTTTGAAGTGAACTCTGCCTGGCTGGATGTAGCTTGAGTGGTACACATACACTCCTACAAGAGAAGAGAGAGAGACAGCCAGGACAACAGGCCAGGAGTGTTCTTCCAACTATCTGCCCTCAGATATGTTCACAGATACAGAGGGTGCAGGCCAGCACAGCCTGGTGCACAGCCACCCTCGCACTGTCATGTCTGATGTGGGCTCACAGGGTGAAGTAGCTCCAAACCTCAGCAGATGGAGAAAACTTCTGTCTCACTGTGCAAAAGTTTCTAGTATAAAGCCTTTTTTTTACAGAGGTTGTACAGTGGCTTTGCAGCTTAGACACCAAACTCATCTAGCGCTCAAAACTCTGCATTTATTATGGTTGACCATTGTCTATTTTAGTTTTCTAGGGGAGCAAGCAGACTTGGAACTGTTACCTACAAAATGTTGGGTTGTCGGACAACTCACCCTCAGCTTGGGCTGCAAATTGTGTAAAGCACAGACATTCCATCCGTGTTGTTTTTGACGGAAGTCGTGTTTCGCAGAAACTTGAAGGGAAGAGGGGGGCAAAATTGAACAAAAATAAAAATCCACTAATAACTATTTGTGACAATAACATTCTAATATTCGTCTGGTTAGATTTGAGTAATCACTGCATCTTGCCATCTGTGTTTTTTTCAACAACAATTTTTCACTTTAAAAAATGTACACATACCACTTAAGCCAATCAGAATCGAGCATCCGCTATGACTGACAGTGATGTATCAACAAGTAGAAAAGACAGGGAACGTTTACAATAGGAGAAAGAAACACTGAATATAATGAATGAAGATCAAGAGACTAAAAAAACAAAACATGTTAACTGTTTATATTACTGTTTGATATAGTTGACAAGGAAATTACAAAGACTGTTAATAACACAATCAGATTTGTAATGACTGTAATGAATTCATAACATGAGAGAAATATGTGAAAAAATGGTTTCCTGTTACTACTGTTGATTGTTGTTCAGACAGAGAATATTAAACACAGTTTCCAGAAGAGGACATTGTATGAAATGGACAATATGAATACTAATTAGTAATAAAGATAAGGCAATATGTGAAAATTGGTATGTTTGGTTTTCTTGCTATTACATTTAAATTACATTTTGCAAGATTGGGGTCCATGCCAGTGGCTAAAGCTATATGGGGGTCCTGGGCATGGCCAGGTTTGGATCCCCTGTCGGAGGACAAGCTGTTTTACTTCAGCCATGTAAGACAGCAGATTTAGGCCATTATTCTGTCCCTTCTTCTTCTCTTCTCATATAGGCTTTTAGAAGCTCAACTGAGTGTAAATCAGCTGCTCACTTTTGAGTATAACTGTACATTATTGAGGGCTGCATGGAATATAAGAAATTATTAAGTTCCTGATAGTGTGCTGGAGTCTACAATGAAATACAGCTGCGCATGAACAAGTGAGCTTTCAATTTGTGTGTCGTTTACATTTATGCATTTGACTGACCTTTGTTAATTTCATTTCCCTTTACAAATGTAAAAATGTACCAGCGCTCCTTTTGAATCATTTCAATTTATGCATTTCAGTTCTCATTCAGTCGGCTCACCACATGTTCCCATTCAGTTTCTTAATGGATGCCATTCTTTGCGTGGTGGACGATTATTATCCTGTAGACCTTTCCCTATTATTAAAGCTGGGAGAAAGCCTGATAATGGTTCAAAGAAGAATTAATAACTTTAAATAACCCACCAGAACTCGATATGCTGTTTGGGAATGGCCCTGAGAAAATGTATTTTCTTTCAAGGTTACCAGAGTTCAGAATTTAAAAAAAATGTAAGTATTCAGTTAATTTCAACAGTTCATTGAATCAGATCTACTGAAAGCTCTGTGGTCCAAAAATTAAGAATAGATTTGATATAATTAAGTGTAAGAGGGCGGTCTTCCCACATTGTTTACACAATGGGCTGATTTTTTAAAAATACTCCTGTATTCAGCCCAAAAAAGAAAAACACATTTTATGTAATGTAGAAGAAATAAAGGAACACGTTTTTACAAAGACACCATTAAAGTCATGTTTTGTAGAGTTAAGACGTTTTCACATAATGCACTCCTGACAAATCTGATCATTTCAGGAGGACTGCTCCTTATATTCTCCTGACCTGTCTTGTTCACATATTCTCCTCACAGTGGGAGACTATCCCTGTCAGACTGGAGGGGGGTGGGGGTGGGGGTGGGGAGTCTCCTCAGGTAAGACGTGATGTAAAAAAAAAAAACTACATGGAAGTAGCTGATGAAGCAACAGAGTCGGCTATACGGCGCTTACTAAGAATATTAGCGTTTAAATCAATGCTACGTGTAGTTCAACAGAATCACAATATCAACAAAAGAACATACTGGTGGACAGAAAACATAATGCAGCCGTTTGATTATGTGAGATCATCGGGTGAATACAGTCTATGCACTGACTCAGGGTCCTAAGTCTCTGACTAGACTCTTCTCCTCTGTCGCCCCCTGGTGGTGGAATGAACTACCAAACTCCATTCGATCTGCAGAGTCCCTCTGCACCTTTAAGAAAAAGCTAAAGACCCAGCTCTTTCATGAATACCTACTAACTTAATGATGATGGTCTCCATATTATTGATGATGATGATGGTAATGACGATGGTTTTTGTTTGATAACGATGACTTATAAGATGGTTTCTATACTGATTAGAGCTCTCAAGAACTGCCCTCAATGTTGTGCTTTGCCTCTGGTCACTTCCTGTCAGCACCTGTGTGTCCAATCAGACTCAAAGCTGATCGTTTGCTCTTACTGACATTGTTTCCTTTTTCTAGATCCTTGCTTGTGTTGTACTTACTCTCTGATGTACGTCACTTTGGAGAAAAGCGTCTGCTAAGTGAATTGTAGAATTGACTCAGGTCACAGGATATAAACGTAACTCCCCCCCTCCCATCCGGATAATATCCTGCTGCGTTCTCACATCAGCTCACTTGGACTTGCTGTGGAAAAAAATACTAGGGGTCTGTCAGGAGAAACTACGAGTGAAGTCCAAGTGAAATATTCTGCTGTTTATTTCACACATACAGCTCCTCCTGGAAATATCAGGAGTTTCTTACAAGTGGGAAAGTCCTATAAGATTGTTTTTCTTTTTGCAGACACCCATCAATCCCAATCCAAGTGCCCATTGTCTCCTGTCTAATTGAATACAACCATACTGTGTTTTGTGGACATGCCTTTGTTGTAGTTTAAACAAAAACATCATTCATGCAGGAATGGATTGCAATGGCTTTGCTCCTGCTATCTGCTTCATCTCGAGGTCTAGTTTACAAAGCATATAGCAGTGTGACATGTTTACCAGCGCTATATGTCAATGTGTTGTCCTGGTTTTTGTATGAATGTTGAGAGAAGCTGTCTGCAACTACATCCTCTGTGTGTAACCAAGCTCTCATGCTGAGGGAGCTCAGTTCTGTCCATATAGATGATGAGCATGGACAGTACAGGTTGAGACATTTTCAGGTTTATTGTAAGGTCAGACTGAGAACTATCTAATATGAGTTTGTCTGTTGTCTTTGAAGAAGAAAAAACAAATCATCTTCTTGCATTACTGTCCCCTGTGAAGTGTTGAGCTGCTATTAGCCCGGGCCTTATTTAACCCCTGATTATATTAATAATAGTAATGTCAAAGTAATATTTACAGACTTCATTTACAGATCATTTATTTTAATGTCATTCGGCGATTTGATTTGTTTTCCTGATCACAGGAAAGTTTCATCTCTTATAAATACTGCGGCGCAGCGAGTCCCAGCAAATGGTAGTTTTTCCACTCAAACTGCAAAAGGCTGCTAGCGCCAGCGCTTTTTGCAATGAGGTTGATTTGCATAGAAAAAGGCCAATGTCACACTGTTACATAGCTGATGCAGCTATCTCCATGAGGCTTCCGCTTACCAAATAAGGGTTTGGTTGGCTGTGAAAAAAGTAAACAAGATCAGGGTTTACTGTGCTGGACTGTACCAAACGGAACCAGACCGCTTGGTGGAAACAAGGCTTTTTTTGGCTGTCACCAGCAGAGTGTGCTATATGGATTACAACAAGCATCATCCCTCTCACGAGAGTCAAGCGGTGATGCCCATAACTGTTTCCAGTCAAGTGACCATCTTGTCTATGTTATATAGTATATCTTTACCAAAAGTATTGGATAAATGCATTTGAGGGATCGTCTATAGCCATCTCTACGGATCTAACATAGATTTAAGAAAGATATCAGTCGATATATTGCTATCCAATTAGTTTTCTCCCCAATATCGGTATTAGTATCTTCCCCGAACATCCTGTATCGGTCAGGTCATTTTACAAACCAGTCATTGCAAACCAGTACAAGCATATAACAGCACAGTGGGCAGAGTGGTAATCAAATAGGAAGAAGAAAAAAAAACCCTGATGCCAATTTGTCTAAGTTTCATAACCTTGCATCTCATCACAAGAGGGAAGAGATCAAAGACATTGCTTGTGGTATATTGTCTTTTCAGCCCCCTGCCACTCTAGTGCGTCCACTCGCTGTATAATAGAAACGATGTGCACTGGCTCGCTACAGTTAGGACGTGTAACACATAGATTTCACTGCATGGGGTATCCACTCAATCTCTGTGGATGGGAAATTATGAGAGCCAAATGAGCCATTATAATGTTAAGTGTGTATGTGTAATGAGTGTATCAACATCACTGATGCTGTGATTATCTGCTTGAGAAGAACTGATGGGATAGTTCAAGGGCAGTGCAATTAAAAATACATTATTATGAGTTATTGGCATGTGTGTCATATTTGACTTAAAATGTATAAGAGGATTAATGACTGTTTCAAATAAATAATTGTTGACAAGTAAATTGTGAATCAATTTCCCTGTCAGAATCAAGTGTGTTACACTTCCATGTAATGACCCTTATGTATAAACTCACTAAATACTCGTTTTGGACAGCTTGAAATGTATCTGAAACCATCCGAGCTTAACAAACTAGGTATTAAATGAAGGCAAGATGCATTTGGGAGATTTGGTCCATCCATAATTTGGAATACATGTGGTGAACCATCAAAATGAATTTCAATTTCCCAGATGTACACATCATCAGTAGTCATTATTGGGTGAATATCCTAGGAGAGGTCACACATGTTACAGAGATAACAAGATTTCTTCTCTCTCCCCGACATTAATAATGCATAAACTGCAGCGCATCTCCCTCTTGGTACTGCTACCGATACCTGACACTGAGCTTTCTATTTCCAGCTTTAGAGGAGAAAAAGACACTGCAATCGTTGTTTGACAAGACAACCGGGTTTGGCTGTCAAAGCTCTGTGGTGTCGCACACAAAACATCCATCTTTTATGACTTGCAGTTGCAAGGAGGATTGAACAGATTCTCTCAACATTCTCCATTCACTAAATACATGTCCCCTTTTTTTTCCCATAACCTTGGCCCAATTTATTTATTTCTTTCCTCTGCTCTTGGCATTTCCAGCAGGGTGAGTGAGGTCACGGTTGGCGCTCAATTAAAAATATGAAGTCATGGATAATCTCTCTGCAATCGATCGACAAACAAAGTCAGCCCAAGGTGACACCACTCAGTTGTGTTTCATAATCATGCCAATTTTATTCTTGCAGGGCTCCTTCAAAGTCAGTGAGGCAGCTTGATTTCAGACAGAGCTATCAATATGGGGGCAGCCCCTCATGACAATTGCTCGTTTTCTATTTCAATAATATATTTTCTTTTTTTTTCTAATCTGCAGGATTCTTATTGGCAGACCTGGAATTCCTGATCTATATTTCTGCAGAGATACACTTTTATACTCAAATAGAAGTACTGTGTAAGCCAAGACTCTGAATCAACTTATTTGCAGAAATTACAGATAAAAAGAAGAAGCGATATCAGACACTGAAATGTACTCAGAGCATTAAAAAACGTGTCCTTCTGAAGGTCATATCTACTGGATGTTTCTCTGCTAAACTTAATGAACCTCACATCATATCTAGGAGATTATTGAACCATCATCGTCTAGCTTTAGATTAAATACAGTACTATTACAAGTTAAAAGCACAGCCTGAATGTTTCAACATTTTTACAATACTTACAGCGGAGATCTATTTAGAAAGAAAAAAACTCAAGGACTCGTACCCAAATCTAACAATGTCCTTGATAGCAAACTGTAGGAAGCAAGTGCTGGACGAGGAACTGTTTCTGCTATATATAATTTACTAATCCTATCGCTCCCTGACAGCATGACCTCCTTCAAATTACAATGGGAATGAGACATTTAGCTCACCTCTCACTGCAGCGCAGTGGGATACGATACTGAAGCACTTAGAATCTGTCTCCAACTGTGTGAGATGTAAAATCATATAAATGAAGATTATACACAGGGTCTATATCACACCACCACCAAAGTAAAAAAAGAAAGATGGATATAAATACCTCTGAACTGTACTGGCATGGCTGTGGTGGGATTGGTACACTTGTACATTTGCTGTGGTCTTGTCCAAAATTTAAAAAATTAAATTCAACAAATTGATGTTTTACAGGTGTTAATGAAAGTCTTCACTCCTTGGAAATTTGATGGAAAATATACAGTCAAGAGCTACACAACGTGCTACGGCATTTGCTTTCTGTAAAGAGGACAATACTTATGAATTGGAAATTTCGCAAACCATACCACCATAACATACATCCATAGTAAATGGTAAATGGACTCAAAGTGCACATGTACACCATTCACACCAATTCACACACTGATAGCAGAGGATTCTATGAAGAGTTCATACATAGTCATACAACATGTCAGACATGAAGCTGCAGGAGCTCGGGATCGAACCCAATATATTGAGTTTTTAAGATATATCGATATATTTTCAAAAGATAGGGTAAGACAATATCGTTAATATTGATATAGTTTATGTTGCATTAAAATAACGTTACAGAGGTGCCAGGCCACCTTTTTCTCACCTCACTGATGATGACGACTGACTGTCTGTCTCTCTTAACCCTGCTCCTCCTCTCTCTCTTCTTTATTTTATTTAAGGAACATTTTTATTTTATAATATTACTTTTTAAATTCACAAAAAGGTAGTTAATTTTCCATTTCACTGTTAATAAAATACATATCGATATATATCGAGTATCAACATTCAGCTAATCAATATCAAGATATGAGTTTTGGTCCATATCGCCCAGCCCTAAGATGACTGCCTCTACCAGTGAACCACAGCCTAACCACATAACTGGCTTATGGACGTCTCAGACTTGGAGAGAGTAGCCGCAATTCTCAATGACTATCATAGTGGACTCTATGCCTAATAGACTCATTAGAGATTAGGTGAACAATAGAATAATAATTTCCATTCAAACTATGTAGGCATGCTTATGCATAGAAGACATAATACAATCACAATAAGGATAATACCAGTTTGTAGTTTTTTTTGTAGTTTTTTTTTTTGCTCTTTCCCAGTGGCTTCATTTTGAAACACCCGAGGTTGCGTTTTGAAAGATCAAAGTACACAATGTCATCAGCATGAAAGATGTGTGGTAAGGCTAAGCTCCCAGATACATCACAGGGCAGAGGAAAGCACCCCACCACCTCCAGACACACCACAGTCACTCCCTCAGTAACTAATCTAATTTGATGTTCCCTCTTTTTCACTGATAGATACTGGTCCACCCTCTCCTTTTGTCATCCAAACTCAGAGCTGAAGCCCATTTACATGAAACAGAGCCCCCTCTACACGGTTATTAGACAATCTGCAGCACGGAGGTTGATAAGTCAAGGTGACAGTGAGATCATTATAAATTCAAGGTGCATAGCAACACAGGCGGCCATTTCGCAGATGAAGAACCTCTTGTATGTTACAGAGTCATCAGGGGCTTCTGCTGCAGCAGGAAAGGATAGCTGAAGGCAGCCATGCGGAGCAATGTCACCTGCACTAAGTAACAACTCCAGGAGCTGCAAAGGTCACAGGGACTAAGTGCACACAAGTAAGGACAGATGGATGAGATGCTGAGGTTTATCACCTCTTCATTAAACCAAGTGTCAGGCCCTGAAGGAGAAAAGGAGCCTACCATCGCAAAAAAAAGCTTAAAATGGTTTTAAGCTACAGTTTGTAATAGAATTTCATTAAAATGTTTAAAAAAGTGTAGCATGTTACTAACAACATTAAATAAAAATGTGTCTCTTAACTTTTGTGCCCTCCTTTGTATTTTTATGCATGTTTGGGTTGCTTAGCAACAGTAAAGTTTCAAACTAGCATCATCCAGCTTTTGTGGCTGTGTCTGAGGGTGCTTTCACATTGGGTACATGGGCCTGAATCTGAGTATGCATGACCCCAAAGTCTGGGTCATTTCAGTGGCGATTTTGGAGTCTGTTGTGGCCCTAGGCAAAAAATGCACAGGGGGCCCCTCAAAACAGCGTACACCCCCATTATGTTATAAATACTATCATACCAACTCATTTTTTGTGTCTCGTCCATATTTAAGGCTAGATGAACATCATTCAGTAAAGAGGGCCCCTTTAGGGAGGTTTCCTACTGTCATTACAAATGTTACACATTTTGAGCCACTGCTGTGGTTTTAAGATTATCAGCCCCTGGGGGGCCCCCTACTGGCCTGGGGCCCCAAGCAGTTGCCTACCTTGCCTGTTGACCTCTGGGTCATTTGATCAGTCCGAACACTAACATACCGTACTCATACCGTAATCAGGTACTGTGCCCGAGTCTGCTTGAAGAGCTGGTCTCAGGCACGGTCCACGGGAGATGTTAACAAAACCGTGCTCAAACAAAGAAGTGGACCACTATACGACATCATTCTAAATGGCTCCTGTCGCTTCCATGCAGCACGACTCAGCCCTTGAGTGGTTGCCATGGATGCTTCTTCTTTCTGCTTTTGGGCTGATTTGCAAACCAACTATGTGCATACTACCACCTGCTATAAACAATTGTGTACATTGTGTCAAATGTACTGGGGTACGGAACAATGATACTTGTAACTGTCCTCCCTACGTGTGTGGGTACGCTGTTCGACAGTCAGCCAAACTCGATTCAAATGATGAGTCAGTCAGGTTCTCAGTTGATCTTGTTTATTCATCAAGGTTGAATTCAGAGTGAAAACTATAACAAAGTAATTAAATAATTAAATAATCAATTTCACTTGTAATACAATTATAACATTAATTCTAAGCTAATTATGCTAAGCTAAATGCTATGCTAAGCTATGGGCTAAACTAAGCTACATGCTAAGCTAAATGCTAAGCTAAGCTAAACTACATGCTACAATAAGCAAGTCAAAAATACAGATTCTGCAACCACATTCTGTCAAAACAACTAAGGGCTAGCCACCTTGCAATCATACATAATAAATGACTTACAGCTAGTGATGTTATGTTTGACACCGAGGCTTCGAAGCGTGTGTCGAGTAGGAGGGGCATTTGTAGCCGAGGCCCCGTATCGAGGCTTGTGTCATTTTCAGAGAAGCGCGTCATCGATGACAAACGAGGCCTCACGTCGAGTAGAACTACGTCATTGATTTGTTTGTGTTTCGGGTCGTGGATAAAAGGAAGCGAAACCTACTTGTCATGTCTCCTTGTGAGTTTGCGTTAGTTGGTTGTTGAGAGTTGGAGTTTTGGTTCTATTTTTTTGGAGAAATGGAGCCTGTGAGAAAGAGGAAAACGTCTCCTGTTTGGGAGCATTTTGAGTTATCATCTCCCAATAAGGTAAAGGTAAAAAAACGTTAAAAAAAACATTACTTCAGCGGTTCAAGGAATCGAACCCGAGCCTCTATGTCAACGTGGCGCTGCCATAACCATTATGCTACAAAGCTTTCATGTATTGTTTGCCATGCTGAATCGCTTCTGTTAATTGTTACTATTTCTGTCACTATCATCATTTTCTGTGTTCATTATCGATGGCTTATTATTTTGATTTGAAGGTGAAGTGCTTGGTGTGCTTTAAGGATCTTTCTTTCAATCTTCCTTTTTTCCTGGACTTGTAGTTAACATAGGTCCTCAAACTTGTTGAACAATAGATTTATATATATTGTTGTTTCATAGGCTATATCTTGATAGGAAATCATAAAAAAAGATCACCGAATGATAATATGATTATATTAACTAAGGTATGTTATAAAGTAATATCATGTGAATCCTTATTGGTTACTGCAGTAGTACAATTTGCTATAACATGTCAGTAATGCAATGGCATGTGATGTGATCAATAATAATTTGGCTGCTCTAAATTGTTTTGACCAGTAGGTGTCACTAGTGTACACTGTGTTAAATGAGGCCTTGAGTGATGAATCTATTTGCGATACAATTGGCTGGAAAGCCTCATTGCTTCACAAAGCCTCATTTCGCCATCACTACTTACAGCCATTGCTGTCAGTTCGTTGTTGAGCTTCTCCAGGAGTTGGCACATGTGTGCTCTGACGATGACAAAAGGAAGAACCTCCAACTTCCTGTTCCTTTTATAGAGTGCACACTTCTTGTTTCCTTTGAAACAAGTGCACTTCCTGTATGAGTTTTTTGCAGGCCAACAGGTGGTGCCATTGCAACATATGACAGAACAATACTAATATGAACGCAGACCAGTGGGGGAGAAGAAACGGGGGGGGGGGGCATCGTGCTCAGGCACCGGACAAAACATTCATAAAACGCTGCTTGACACGTTGATACATTACAGTACAAACGTTTGATTATGAATTATTATGTGTTGTGCTCATGTGATTGAGTTTTTGGCTATGAAAGAGAGATAATGTATCACTTTTCCCTTCCAAAAAGCACCAGATTAACATATGAATACTCCATGACATTTGCTCTTTTTCCAGTTTTGCCAATAGCAATTCATTTGTTCCATCATTAGACCATAACTACCGTTAAAGCATCCTGTTACATGAAAGGAAGAGCCCCGAGGCAACTTGCCTTTGTTCAACATTTACATAACAGCTCCTCATTACAATCTCCAACTGTAAATCCAAATGTCCTCATCAATAAATCATCAATAACCTCTTGCCAGTTGTGCTCTGATGAAAATGAAAAACAGTGTGGAACAGAGGACTGAACACTGACTGCCAAATAATGCAGCTGCCTGGGATCACCAAACACATGCAGTATCATATTCATGAATCCTTAAGGTCCAGCAGCACTGTGGGCCGCTTGATTAGCTCTGAGCTAAGGGTTGCTTCTACTCAATCTCAATACGATGATTATTGACCATTGAAGTGGTTTGCTTGAGAGTTGATGTCCCCATCTCGATCTGTTAAACTAGTATTGATGGATCAGCACTGAGTTTTTCTTTGAACTCAGTGAAGCACACAGTGGCTTAAGCTGCTGCCAATGATCCCAAACAGACCCTGACAAATTTGATTTGATGTCTTTCTTTGTACAGGCGTGTCAGCATTAAAGCTTGATTGTGGTTGATTTCAACTTGGGTTTAGTTTTGTAGTTTTAGACTAGAGAGGACAGCATTGTTATTAACAAGTCAATACAGAGAACAATAGAACTCTGCAAATGTCAAGAGTGGCAAGAGGTTCTTGGGCTCCAAACAAAGCTCTACATTTACAGTACTTCTCAGCAAGGGGACTCAGTGGAAATTGTTCAATTTTTGCCAAATCTCTCCATTATTTTGGAATTGTGAGTATTATTTGAAAGCAAACCATTTCCTTCTTTCTTTGACAAGTAGTTGTGTTGCCTAAACAAAACATTTGTTGCATTTTGTTGCAGATTAGTGCAGAAAATAAAAAAGGGTTCTTCAGTTCTGAACTGGCTGGTGATTGAAGCTACTCATATAAGCATCTGTTTTCACACACGTACAAAACCTCACACACGTACAAAACCTCTGAAAATGTCATGAAACCTCTGGATTTCCCAGCGGACTTAATCCAAAATCGTACCTCAAGCTTAATCCAAAATCGTACCAAACCAGCCTCAAGTGGACACTCAAGGAACTGCAGGTTTTTGCACTTCCACATATAGCTTCATTTTTAAACACTGGAGGTTGCCACTTTAAACTGATGGTAGAGGTCGCTGTGTAAAGTGGCCATCAGAAGAAACTAATCCCATTCATATACATTAACACTCTGCTGACGAGGCAGCAGGAGCAACTTGGGGTTAAGTACCTTGCCCAAGGACACATTAGACATGTGGCTGAAGGAGCAAGGGATCGAACCTTCCACCTCTTGGTCGAGAGACGACCGATTTATACTTTCTGAACCACAGCCACCCCTGTAAATAAATGTCAGTGAACTCTCCAGACACTTCCTGTACATTAAAAACACATTTTAATTCAAGAAAATAAGTTTCAAAATAGATATTTTCTGAATTTGATTGAATCTCAAATTACCAAAATAAGCATTCTTTTATGGATACAAATGACATTATTTTGATAAGGTTGCTGGGACTTTAGACCTAGACCAACCTTATGAAAACTAAAAACTGACATACACAGACATACGGTTCCCACACACACACATAGGAAACACCTTTCTGCAGCTCACATTCAGCCCTGGTGCCGGACGTCTTGGTTCCATACAGTGTTTGTGACACTGACATGACAGCATTCTTTTATGACTGCCCTATATTCCCTCGCAGTGACAGCGAGGGAATGGAGAGCACTGCCGGGTATCATGGAGAGGACTCCCTGTCAAGCGTTACCCTCAGGCTTCCCCTCCCTCATGTCAAGATAGATAACCAGCGAAGCCTCATGGGGAAGTAGAGAGAGAGAGACAGAGAGAGGCAAAATAATAAAAACCTCGCTTTCTAGGGAGGCTAGATTATATAATTTCTTCAAGATCAGATATTTCAGCCTGAATTGAATTCCTTCTGTTAAAAACAAGTTGGATTCCATTAGAGAGAAATCAAGATGGACGTATGTTAATAGGTTGAATGTGCATCTGATGCTTTTGATGGTAGCAATAACTGTTAACAGGTGTTAACTGTTATACAGTATATCTAGAATGACACCTTTTACCTAAAAGCTTTACACAAAGGTACTAAACCCATGTGCATGATGGTACTGTATTTGCACAGTCTTAAAAACAAATGTTTCATTATTTTAAATTCAACTTTATTGTGTGTGTGTGTGTGTGTGTGTGTGTGTGTGTGTGTGTGTGTGTGTGTGTGTGTGTGTGTGTCTTTTTAGATATTGGCCATGAATACAGTATTGCTATTTGGTTCTTTTCAGACTTAAAAAAAAGTTAATTTAGTTGTTTCAAGTTCAACCAGGATGCATTACTGAAATACTTAAATAAAATTAAAAAAAGTGTGTGGTGGTATAGTGAGAGGAGGGGGATGTTAAAGTTAATGGGCTAGACAGTATCTCCATCTGTAGGGAGGGACCTGGGTTGGGAATCTGGGTTGGGTTGGGAAGCCTGTTCAAGTCCTGGTGCAGACCAAATATAGCTGATAAATGGTGCAGTCAAAGACATTTGGATCCACTTAATATTAATGTTTTGGAAGGCAATCAAGTATTCTTATTCATAATATGCTATCAGATTAAAGAATTCCATAGAGGAGTGCTGTGGGCAATAACTCTCCCATATTAGCGGGTCCATTCTCAGAAAATCAAACTATACATTTCTGTTTGATTACCCTCCGTGCCAAAGAGCCATCTGAATGTCACAAGGAAGAAGAGGAACTATCCTTTCAGCTTGCCTCTGTCCTCGTTGCCAAACAGCAAACGGGTCAATAACCTATCATTACAGAGTTTCACACTTCGCTGGCTGCAAATTGACTGCCTGAAGGATTAAGGAGAAAGGCAATGATGCCAATGCTGGAGATGAGACAACATTGTTCATCTTCTCTTTCCTCCTAAAGAAAACCAAGGGTTGTTTTGTCAAAAAAAATAAAAATAGCTTGGCAAAAGAACGAGACGGAGAGAAGGGAGCGTGACAAAGCATAATCCCATCACTCGGGGTATTGTTGGTTAAATGGGAGGGCGTATTCTTACTTGGATCAATGTGCTGTCAATGTACAAGAGAAAGTAGAGCAAAGTATTAAATGGGTCAAAGTCAAATGTAAGACTGTCACTTCCATGAAGATCTATTTTGTCTTTCCCAGAAAGATGCCAGATATTTCTTTAATTCTTTGAACGTTCTTGCTCTTTCCTTGTTTCCTTGTTAATTGTTTAGCACCAATACGCCAAGTCAAATTCATTGTATGTTTAATGTACTTGGCAATAAACCCAGATTCTGATTCTGATTGTATTTGTTGAAAAAAAAGGCCTTTATCTGAACAGATGTAAGTCTGCCCAGGAATGCCTTCAGTCTTTAGAGTTTGGTCTTTACAAATGCAGCAAAGGATGCATCCAGCAGAGAGTCAACAGGTCACTTGTCCACATCAACATCTGGAATGGAACTTATCTGTCTCAGCAGGAGTGTTTGTGGCTGTGCAGTGACAATGACACATCATTCAGATGTCGATTAATATGGACTGTGTGAATCAGTTTGTCTACTCACTTCCCATACCAGTTATGATGTGCAAACTGCATCAGATGTCCACTTTCATTTTTGAGGACGTGCCTGAAGCGTCAAATGGACGCAGGGAATGCATGCAGCTATTGTGCACACTAGTTTAAAGCAAGTACATTTTGCTTATGCATAAACGGCCTGTTCAGGACCACAGAGTATCTTGTGTTACTAAAATATTTCACAGCACATGAATTATGAATTGTATTTTTAACCTATTAAGTTATCACTGCTGTCTTATGGACTGTCACAATACAAGTGCACAAATTAAACCGTGACCAGCATCGGTGGCCATAACTACATGCTAAGAAGTTGAAGACAGCCCTTGCGTTCCCCAAGATGGCTAGGGGATGAGGGGAGTAACAATAAAATAAAACCCAGGGAAAAGAAGTAATAACTAAATATGAGCAAAGTTTAAAAGGATTTATTAACAAACTAAATACAAATATTAAACACAAAACAAGCTTCTTCTACAAAACACAACACAAAAGAGAAGCTAATCAAATCTTAAATAAAAGTAAAAAAACTAACAAGCAAGATACGAACAATAAGGCCTTAATCAGAGCACATTCCTTCCACAGAAGCACAGCTACGGGGTCTCCTGGCGCTAGCTTACACATCGTCTGATTTAGCCGAGAACTGTTTCTGTAGTAAGTCAGAAAACAAACCACAACTGTCTTGATATAACACCACTGTAACAAAAGCAAAGGTATTGATACTTTAGTTCTCAAATGTATACTGTTTGTGTATCTACCAGTGTTGTAGCACTTGAAATAAGTCTTGGTCTCAAGACCAGTCTCGAGACCCACTTTGAAGGTCACGGTCTCATCTCAGAATCAAAAGCATTTTTACTCTATCTTGTCTCGGTCTCAGACTTGGCTGGCTCCAAATTTTAAATCAAGACCAGCCAACTGAAAGGCTATTTTTCCAAGTCATTAATGATCACAGTAAGGAACATTTATCTTTCTTAAAGAACAAATAACTTCAGTTCATTCATAATCTGATTTGTATCCCCTGGTTAAAGAAGCAACCTTTTCAGTGTTAGTGACACGTCCACTGCACACAAGATCATGATTTTTTAGTTATATTCATGGCCTTGCTCTTGTCTCGGTTGACTTGATCTTGATCCCTAAATGTCTTGGTCTTGTCTCTGTCTGAGCACTCTGGCCTCGGGCAAGTCTTGGTCTGGGTTAGTGTTGTCTTGACTACAACACTAATAATTCCCTTAAAATGGTAGTGAGAAAGCAATAAAGAAAACACACGACTGTTATCTCCTCTGGTCTGGATTAAAAAGCAGAGCAAGATATCCCCTACTGGAACCCCAAGACATTACCAACAGATCATAGAGCAATCAACCCATTCATACAAGATATAGGATCAAAACTATCTGTGTTCCTTTCTTATTAACAATGACCGTGTAACCTTAATAACAAATACTGGTGCACATTAATGTCTGAGAATTTAGCAACTTTGAACAAAAAGTTAAAACTATAATAACTGCAATGAGGGCGAATGAAATGAAATGAATAAGGTGTGTGACATATACAATCTGCCACAGATGCAGCCAGAATTTCAGCTAAAAAAATAAAAGATTTGACCACATTATAATAATTTCAGCTTATTGTTATTGGTTCTACAGCAACAAGTGATCACACTCTTATGTGCTTATTGTTATACCATACTGGACAATCTGTGCTCTCCATGTTGTCCTGCCAATAGGAATGCTATAAACTGAGGGAGTGGCAGTGGTCGGACGCAGAGGAGAGCTGTTCCTGATTCGCAGATACGGTTTTATTATCTCTTTCAAGTCCTGGACAAGGTGCTGGCTGGCTGACTGGGGGTGCCTGGCCGTACAGTGGGTGCTGATGGGGCTAATGGAATTCGAATGCCGGGGCCTCATCTCTCAGTTGTGATGGCTGGGTGACAGGTCCTGATGGATCTCTGGAGCTGAGGGCTCGCCTGACAGTCACGCTCGGTTGATGAATTGTGAAATGAGACAGACATACAAAAGCTGTGGGCAGCACAGACCTGGACTAACCCCCCCCCCCCCCCCCCCCCCCCCCCCCCCCCCCCACCCCATCCACTGAACCCTACCCCCTCTCAGTCAACCGGTATGCTCTGTATGACTATGAGCGCCACAACGCCTGCATCCATCTTCCACCCTGACTTGTTGCCGGGGTAATTTGGCCGGGCCTGCTGGGCGCCATGGAGACAACACATCACCCAGACTTGGGACCCGGCCAACTTCTGAAGTCTTTTAATGATGGACTGTGGGCATCTATCATTCTGACACCTCTCCTGGATGTAGTCCTTTTCAGTATATTCGCTTGAAGAAACTTCTGACAGGACTGTTATACTTCACATCAAGATCTACATCAAGTGATCGACCAAAATGCCTCTTTTCATTTATCTGGAACTAATGATCTCAACATGAAAACCAAACAAACACAAGGAAACTTAAAAGGCCTATATTTCCTCACAATTCCTCAAGAAAGAGAAAGAAAAGAGACCACGAGGAGATGGAAATGACTAAAACATGAGTTATTAAAAAGGCATAAAGAGAGAGTCCACCGGAGGGCTGTCTACAGCCGTAATTACAGTCTCCCATCATAACCATAAAAAGGTATAATTGAACAGTTTGATGTTGTTGCTTTTATTAGCCAGTCTGAGCAGATGGCAGCTGAAGCATCCTGGATGTTTTTTCAGGCTGAGGGCCGAGGATTAATGGATATAAGCAGAGTGCTGGGGGATGTCAAGAAAACTGCTGCCTGCGGACGTTCAAATGACTTATTACATGTTTTTATGACAGCATATTTCTCTCTGTTTAATTATAGCGTCTCTCCTTCTGTCTGCCCGTCTCCATGTTAAAGCGCCGACTGCCACCTATTGAGGTTCACGTGCCTTGCTATTGTGTTAATCCAGTTGGTTTCACCTGTCAAACACAGTCTGACTACAGGAGCTCTTCTTGTGTTTACTCTCTTCTTCTGTCTTCATGTGTCTCCTTCACATATGGGATTTATCTTCACTCCTTTGGTTCTCCTTCGCACTAATTGATACCCAATTTTAAAGGATTTGCAGTCCCCCAATATTCCTTTAAAATTACACTACAGTGGGACTTGGATAGTGATCAGCTTTTCTATTAACCGCCGAGGAGGTTGTTATCAAAGAGTTTTTAAGTAAACAGTCCTACAGTCAAAATAAAAGGAATGCCAAACATTGCTTTGAAACATTCAAGTTTTAATTAAGCTTTTTTTTATTCTAACATCATGCACATCAGGAAATAAAAGGTGTTTTTGAAGCTAACCTTGATTTCTCTGTTTGTGTTTTTTTATTCTCTCTGTACAGTCTCTCACTGAATGTGCGCTGAGGTTGAAATAAAACTTGTTTACAAATGAACTAAACTTTTTGTTCTGTGCCCAAACATTTGGCAGCAGTTTTTTGCAAGAGTCAAAACACTTTTGAAAGATCTTGCGCCTTTCTCTTTTGTTGGCAAACTTTCATATCTGTGGATAAAAGCTTGCTTTTTATTCGTGTGTCACTATGAATTTCTTAAACGTAGAGTGGAGTAAAATTGCACCGGCTTGTATGTGTATGGATTAAATGAGTAGGTGTTGTTTTTTTTTCCATTAAAAATGAGTCGATACAAAAAGTGATGGCATAAAAATGTGTTGTAGATACATTGTAGGATTGTACTAGTATCTACTATAAGCCTTTTAACTGATAATTCTTATTATGAACAGCAATAATTTATTATAAATCCAATGTAATTGTAACATATATTCAAACAATCATTTGAGCATATTGAGAAATTGTTCTTTATTTAGTATAATCCCTAAATGTTGAGGGGGTCTTTAAAAAAACACAATAAATGAACACATATTATCATGCGATACCCTGACTATGGCAGATATGGGAACTTTTTGCAAGTCCAAGTAAAGTCTCAAGTCTTTGAGAGCAGCAACAAGTCCAAGTCAGGGCTTAGAAAACTTTGTCAGAGCTGACGTTCTTATCAAATTCATCCAAAAGTTATGCCCCGCCTTCTCTCTCGTGATTGGTAATATCCCGTTTCAATAGGAAATATGTCACAGCACGGCAGTAAGATAATCTCAGTTATTATTAGGTTTGTTCATGTTATGATGTTATGTTTCTATTCCGTGGTAGCTCATCATTGGTGAGGGTCCCCATTAAATTATATGAGTTTGAATCCATGTGTAGAAAAGGCTTGCTAATTACGCAGTGTATTGATCCAAAACTAGAATCGAGCAGAAAGACATTGGCAGCAACCAGCGACACAATACTTTCTAAGTATTGGTGGTAGAAGGTTAACATGAGACGTCGAAACCATGATAAATGCGTTAACAGGAGACATACTGAAAAACCTCTCCCCTCTCTGTTACCCTGCACAGCTTTGCAAGGTGCATTCGGTTGAAAGACATGAGGGTTAGAGAGCAAGGGGACATTGTTCACTAGTTGATTGATGGGTGGCGATCTTATGATCTCTGGCTATGATTAAAAAACAAAGAAAAATGTAGCATTTGTTGGTGAATATTTGGGCGGCCTATCCGGGTATCATCTAAATGTAGTTCAGTTTGGAATGTTAATGTTGAGTTGAGTCTCAAGTGTTTGATGGATGAGTCCAAGTCAAGTCTCAAGGCACATTTGCGTGACTCAGAACTCTGAAACCTCTGAGTCCCCATCTCAGATCTATGATGTGCCGTACTGAGTGCTTTTCTAGTCTTTGTTTCACACATACACCCTGTGACTGAACTCAGAGGCTGCTATGGCAAGGGCCACAAGCAACCAATAATATACCTTGGTGTGAAGCCCAGGTAAAGTCCTTGTGTGGGACACCCTGGATGTGCATTACTGTTGTAACATTTGTCATATTGCAGACACACCAGCCTGATGACTCTTGCAAGAAATTGCGCAAATGTGTTGCCCCCCTGTTTGCCGAGCACTTTTCTGCATGAAGGGAGATCGCACTGGGTTCAGTGTTTTGCCTAAGAGCACTTATGTTATATAGAAAGAAGAAGAAGAAGAATTTATACTTTATTGATCCCGCGAGGGGAAATTTGTTTTTTACACTCTGTCTAGTAAACATGCTACACAAACATGAACTGAAATACACACACATGCACAAACAGGATCCTGTGGACATGCACTAATGGAGAGGTCTCAGAGTGAGGGGGCTGCCCTACGGCGGGCGCTCCTGAGCTTGTGGGGGGGGGGGGTTGGGTGCCTTGCTCAGGGGCACCTTGGCAGTGCTCAGGAGGTGGCCTGGCACCTCTCCAGCTGCCAGACCAATTTCCGGACTTGGTCCGTGCCGGGACTTGAACCGGCGACCTTCCGATTCCCAACCCAAGTCCCTACAGACTGAGCTACTGCTGCCCACAATATAGACCGCTAGAGTTCAACAATCCCCCAATTAAATAGTTAATGGGGAATAGACTTGGACTTGAAGTGCCAAACTGCCCATCAGTTTTCAACCATTTGCTTGCTAAGCAGCTGGAGCAAGCTCACCCAAAGATTTGACATGTGGCTGCAGAAGCTGGGGATGGTAACCCCAACCTTCCAGTTGAGAGATGACCGACCACTGAGGCACTGCTGCCCTGAATGCTTTATTTTGTTTCCTCTGTTCTTGAATGAGGAGGTTTTTTTGTTGCTGTTGCACATTTAGCATTGTTACAGAGAGACCTACATATATCCTAAATATGTTAATGAACACATACAGACAGTAGAAACAGCAGCCTTTGGCGTTTGACCTTGAAAAGGGAATACTAAAAAGTGAAGCTGCCAAACAAAAGAGCCCACTTCCATAGCATTTACAAGTCCTCAGCTTTGCATACACATTTTGTCAAATTAATGAAATCAGAGTAATCTACAGTTATGCAAACCTGGCACCAGAAATGTATTTACCCAAGTGTACAGCATGTAGTACAAGCTAGACGAAGAGCTGCTCCTGCCGAACACAAATACAACTCTTTGACACAAAATATTTCCCAGAGGAATTCAGATTCTGCCTTTGTATCATGATGTTATCACGCTAAATTGATCTACCACAGCAGCAGCAGCAGCAGCGAGTGAATCAGTTACCTTGTGGTGTCATCCATGCTCTGAGTCCTCGATGTAGAGCAGCTGTGATCTCTGCGAGGAGTCAAGAACTGAGCAGTAGAGTTGGGTTTAAAACGGCAGGAAGAGAGTTAAAAAAAACATGCGGGCTGTCATTTGCTCACATTTAGAGGTTGAGCTCATTGATCTCTCTTGAACTGCGCTTTCATCAACAGACACATTTCACCTGATAAAACATGGCTGTAGATCTTGTTCGCTGTCAGAGAAGTCTTTGACAGCGTTCGAGTTAGCCGAGTAAATGAAGACGGGAAATAACTCCACGCTCGAGCTGATGAAAATTTCATGAAATATATATTTTTCAAAAAAAGGGGGGATTTCAAGAGCAGAAATGAAAACTGTGGTAGAGCCGACAGTTCAATTATTGTAGTTGATGGGACGGGGAACCTGACCCTTCATCTGCATGCCAGCGAGAGGATATTAACTGTGATAGCAATACTTTATGTGTCAGGTCCCAGGGAAAACTCTGGGGAAAAGGACATTCATCATTTAGTACAAGTCCTCCACACCACCTGTCCTAGTTTCACCGCTGCTCTCACCTGATCAATGCAGTGTGCAAATAAGGAAGGACGAGTCAGGCATCGGTGTCTGGCGAGGACGTGGTCTGGGAAGGGATGGGATGGGATGAATGGCGGGCGAGAGGGATATCTTTATAAGAGGATTTGTCAGATTGGGTTTCTCAGCGTGAGGACAGGAGAGGCTGCAAAGACACATGCCCTCCATCTGGGCACCATTAATGAGGATCATCTGCTCTCAAAGAGTCCAGGGACAAGGGATGAGGACGTTTAATCGCCCAGAGGGAAAGGGAGAGTTTAAAGGCTCCCGATGATGAGTCATGCTCAGGGAGGGCACCACACACACACAGAAAGAGAAAAACCTTTTCTCACACACACAGACTCTCTTACATGAGACTTCCATCAAATTCTCTTCTATCTTATCATGTTCACAAATCTCACTCCAAACCCACCAGACCCACAGAACTGTGCAAATGTCTTAGGCCAACATTAGATTTGTTATTCAGCATGTTCTTGTAATACATCATACCATTCCTTTTGGAAAGCACTGGATTCCCAGGCGCACTACTTACACAGGGTAATCATACATGGAGGGGCATGTGGGCCCATGAGTGATTTGGGGTGTGTCCGACATTTTGCTAGTTAAGCGCAGACAATCTGGGTGCTGAATGCAGTGCAGAGTACAAAATCCCTTGATTTTACATAGTTGTGTTTCTGGTGTGGCATGAATCAAACCGATCAGTGTCGGCTTTCTTTCCCTTAAAGAGCCAGGTGCGCCTGCAGCAATGTTAGTTACAAGGCTGATTTCAGTCTTTATTCTTAAATGGACCAATCTTCAGCTGGATCATTTAATTTCTCTCCTGACAATGTGCCTTTAAACACACGCAGAACACACACAGGTCACTGAATGAAATATGTTCATGGTGGATTTAAATTTCTCTGTAGCATTCCTACAACATCAGAAACAATCAGTGCTTTCCCAAATGTAAAGAGAATTGATGAATATGTCTGCATGAGGTACGTAAGTGTAACCTCATTAATTATAAACATGTCCACACAGGATGTGAGGTGAGGCCTGCAAGCTAGTTCAAGCAGTCAACTCGAGCTGCACTGATTTTAAATTTGACATACGTCATTCTCAACAGTCACCTGACAACACCTCCTTCCAATCAGCTGTCTATATAAGCTGCAAGAAGAGGTCTCTCCCTCTTCTCTTTTATTGCCAGCTCTGACCTGCACTCTCGTACTGGACACCTCAGAATCCACCTGTAGGCTCTGACTGGTGGGTTTAAGATATCATCCCATCACTCTCAAATTTCTGCATGTAATTTAAAACTGTGAGGAGTGATTAGGTTTGAGCATAGACACACAAACACAAACAATGTTCTGCTGCAATAAATACTCGACATGATACAAGCGTGAGTTGTCTGACTGATCTATGTTAATCAACATCCTATTAATTTATTTTCTCTGCTGGAATGGACACTTGACGGTCTGTATTAATATATGTAGGGCTCATTTGTCGGTGGCACTCATAGTTATGTTCAAGGATATTTTTAAATCTAACTCTGTTGCATAAGAGTGTGTGTGTGTTTCTGCGTGTGTTTCTGAATGTATTAGACAGTCAGCAACAGAGTGAGTGCTTCTCTCAGCCCTTACCCATCAAAAATATATATTTAAATGTATCAGTAAATGCAAAACAATATATAGTAAACTGGGCAGTCTCCCTATTTGTCAAACAGGCAGAGTGGAAGTCCGTTATGAACTAATTTATATCTGTATCTGTCCAACCAACGTCTGAGTAGAAGGAACATACTGCGCCACAGACTTCAGACTAGGTTTCAGGTGATCTAAGGTGCAGGCGATTTCTGCGTCTACAAGATAGGAACATGCCATGTGCGCCTGCTCACACCTCATTTTAAGACAAACACACCCATGGGCGCTAACGTGGGCTCAAGCTCTTTTTTCTATTTACACCGCGGTGGTGATGAGCGAGAAAATGATAACTGTGTCAGATGGAAAATAAGAAAAAAAAACTCTGGTGCGCTTTGTGCCAGGCATACAATTGATTTGCCTCCACAAAGACCATATTTGAATATTATAGAGGCAGCATAACCCTATGGACAGAGAAAGAAAAAACTTGCCTGGTAATATATACCAAATGATTACTTAAGAAATGGTCAAGACAGTCTCCCCAAAAGAGCTCGAGATGTGCGCAGTGCAAAGGGAAATCACACTGAATACTGACTTGTGCCTGTAGAAGACATTTTGAGGTGAAAACTGTGTTTAATTAAGTTTTTATATTTCCTTTTTTTTCTGGTTGTATCTTTCTAACGAGGCTGAGTTATAAATATGAATAGTTCTAACTGCTTGAAACAAGGTCTGTGGTGACCTAAGACATTTGAACAGTACTGTTTGTTCATCTGCCCTATGTTTAAAATAATTATCTTAGTACCCTTCAAGGATTTTTATTGCATGAGTAGAACTCTTATGTTGAAATACCAAATGTGCACGTCCTTTTGGACTTTGAAGTGGAAACAGTAAGGTTAGCTTGCAGTTTTAAAGGTCACATATAATGCAAAGTACACTTTACACGGTTTTTCACTAAAATGTGTCCCTAGCTTTCCCTAATTATGAGAAAATCTTCATCTTTTGTCTGCTCCACTTTTAAGAAAATGTGTGCTCAAACAGGCCGTTTGGAGATTTTCCCTTCATGACATCACAAAGGGCAGTAAACCCTCCCCCAGGTGGGTGACACTCCCACAGCTAGGTGTTTGTTCTGCCCTCTGAGTCTGCCTTCTCACTTTTAACAATCGAGCATGGTGCGAGACAGCCAAAGCTACCCTTCCCCCTCCAGAGAGGGGCGTGGTCAGACACAGCTCATTTGCATTTAAAGGTACAGACACATAAAGCCTGTTCTGAGCAGGGCTGAAATAGAGGGGTTTATAGGCATGCTAAAATACAGGATTGGTAAAGATTTTGAGCAAGAAACTCAATAGACAATTTTTTTCCGGAGCTCTGAGAATAATTTAAATTTGTTGAAAAGGAGGGTAATATGTGACCTTTAACTTTCACTGTAATTGGAGTTTCAGAGAGAAGCTAGCTAAGAAACACCACATCTTTAGAGGTAGTGGTTTCACATTGGCATGCTGTTTCAAATGAGTGAGAGTAAAAACACTCAAACAAAAAACTTAATTACTACAGTTCAAAGCCCATTCATTGCTCAATAAACTTTATCATCATTGTGTATCGCAAACACTTCAAACATTCAGGGCTGCTCCATAAACTAATTTTTGTTGATAGTAGAGCTCACCCTTAAACACACTGAATGACTTGTTTCCATCCCGCGCACTTACACAACTCAAATAAGAGCAAAACATCCCATCTTCCACTCAAGGTCTCTCTAGTGTGGAAGCGCAAGAATTTATGCAAAACCAATTAATGCTGCCTGGAGCTAAAGTATTCAAAATGTTGTGTTTGCTTAGAAATCACAGGATCGAGGTTCACACCATTGTGTACCTAAGTCTCCCCCTTACTGCAAGAATCCTCCCCCCAGAGGGATCAATTAAAAACTTGATGCATAATCTATCCGGGCACAGGAAGAAGAAACACAGAACACTGTGGATATTCATGAAGAGAACTGTAGTGGGTGGTGGTGATTGCTAGTCGCATCTCTTTTTTTCCTCTTTTTGTCTCTTAACTGAGAAGCAAACCGGCACCTTTGCAGAGGGGTCAAAGGAGCAAACAACAAGACTGCTGAATGATGCAAACACACAGCTAGAGTTCCTATAAACGTTGCCATTCCATTAAGAAATAGGTCTTTAACAGGTTGAGCTCCACACCAAGTTGTAACATCACTTTCATCCAACTCATTGAAAGTACCTGCCAATTTAATTTACATGGAAATCTTCTCTTCAAGGTGACCCTTTGGGGAGACCTGACACTCTCTTGCTTTCTGTGTTAGCCGTGAAAACTTTAATCACATCAGCCTGAAGGCTGTGGATGATTCACTAAGGTCTACATCACTTATAAAGGACTTGCTTTTCCACATTTAACAGTTATCATTCATGCTCATAAAAGCACATAATCAGCCTCCTTGATTTCATATTGTTCAAATATCCACACATCAATCAATCCATTGTCTTTCTTCGGCTTTTCCTGGGGTGGGGTCACTGTGGCAGCAGGCCAGAAGTTGGCCAAAACGTCCCTCTCCCCCTATTGATGTTTTACATCTCCTCCGGGAAAATTCTAAGGTGTTAACAGGTCCGATACTGTACACAATCCTACCAGCCAGCTCTGGGTCTACCCAGTGGTCTCATCCCAGTTGGATCAATTTCAATCAATTTTTATTTGTATAGCGTCAACTCATAACAAGTGTTATCTCAAGACACTTTACAAAAAGCAGGTAAAAGACCTTACTCATTGTTATGTTACAAAAAGCAGGTAAAAGACCTTACTTATTGTTATGTTACAAAAAGCAGGTAAAAGACCTTACTTATTGTTATGTTACAAAAAGCAGGTAAAAGACCTTACTTATTGTTATGTTACAAAAAGCAGGTAAAAGACCTTACTCATTGTTATGTTACAAAAAGCAGGTAAAAGACCATACTCTTTGTTATGTTACAAAAAGCAGGTAAAAGACCTTACTCTTTGTTATGATATAAAAAGCAGGTAAAAGACCTTACTTATTGTTATGTTACAAAAAGCAGGTAAAAGACCTTACTCTTTGTTATGATATAAAAAGCAGGTAAAAGACCTTACTTATTGTTATGTTACAAAAAGCAGGTAAAAGACCTTACTCTTTGTTATGTTACAAAAAGCAGGTAAAAGACCTTACTCATTGTTATGTTACAAAAAGCAGGTAAAAGACCTTACTCATTGTTATGTTACAAAAAGCAGGTAAAAGACCTTACTCATTGTTATGTTACAAAAAGCAGGTAAAAAGACCTTACTCATTGTTATGTTACAAAAAGCAGGTAAAAGACCTTACTTATTGTTATGTTATAAAAAGCAGGTAAAAGACCTCATTGTTATGTTACAAAAAGCAGGTAAAAGATCTTACTTATTGTTATGTTACAAAAAGCAGGTAAAAAGACCTTACTCATTGTTATGTTACAAAAAGCAGGTAAAAGACCTTACTTATTGTTATGTTATAAAAAGCAGGTAAAAGACCTTACTCTTTGTTATGTTACAAAAAGCAGGTAAAAGACCTTACTCATTGTTATGTTACAAAAAGCAGGTAAAAGACCTTACTTATTGTTATGTTACAAAAAGCAGGTAAAAGACCTTACTCTTTGTTATGTTACAAAAAGCAGGTAAAAGACCTTACTCTTTGTTATGTTACAAAAAGCAGGTAAAAGACCTTACTCTTTGTTATGTTACAAAAAGCAGGTAAAAGACCTCATTGTTATGTTACAAAAAGCAGGTAAAAGACCTTACTCATTGTTATGTTACAAAAAGCAGCTAAAAGACCTCATTGTTATGTTATAAAAAGCAGGTAAAAGACCTTACTCATTGTTATGTTACAAAAAGCAGGTAAAAGACCTTACTCATTGTTATGTTACAAAAAGCAGGTAAAAGATCTTACTTATTGTTATGTTACAAAAAGCAGGTAAAAAGACCTTACTCATTGTTATGTTACAAAAAGCAGGTAAAAGACCTTACTTATTGTTATGTTATAAAAAGCAGGTAAAAGACCTTACTCTTTGTTATGTTACAAAAAGCAGGTAAAAGACCTTACTCATTGTTATGTTACAAAAAGCAGGTAAAAGACCTTACTTATTGTTATGTTACAAAAAGCAGGTAAAAGACCTTACTCTTTGTTATGTTACAAAAAGCAGGTAAAAGACCTTACTCTTTGTTATGTTACAAAAAGCAGGTAAAAGACCTTACTCTTTGTTATGTTACAAAAAGCAGGTAAAAGACCTCATTGTTATGTTACAAAAAGCAGGTAAAAGACCTTACTCATTGTTATGTTACAAAAAGCAGCTAAAAGACCTCATTGTTATGTTATAAAAAGCAGGTAAAAGACCTTACTCATTGTTATGTTACAAAAAGCAGGTAAAAGACCTTACTCATTGTTATGTTACAAAAAGCAGGTAAAAGACCTTACTCATTGTTATGTTACAAAAAGCAGGTAAAAGACCTTACTTATTGTTATGTTACAAAAAGCAGGTAAAAAGACCTTACTCATTGTTATGTTACAAAAAGCAGGTAAAAGACCTTACTCTTTGTTATGTTACAAAAAGCAGGTAAAAGACCTCATTGTTATGTTACAAAAAGCAGGTAAAAGACCTTACTCTTTGTTATGTTACAAAAAGCAGGTAAAAGACCTCATTGTTATGTTATAAAAAGCAGGTAAAAGACCTTACTCATTGTTATGTTACAAAAAGCAGGTAAAAGACCTTACTCATTGTTATGTTACAAAAAGCAGGTAAAAAGACCTTACTCATTGTTATGTTACAAAAAGCAGGTAAAAGACCTTACTTATTGTTATGTTATAAAAAGCAGGTAAAAGACCTCATTGTTATGTTACAAAAAGCAGGTAAAAGATCTTACTTATTGTTATGTTACAAAAAGCAGGTAAAAAGACCTTACTCATTGTTATGTTACAAAAAGCAGGCAAAAGACCTTACTTATTGTTATGTTATAAAAAGCAGGTAAAAGACCTTACTCTTTGTTATGTTACAAAAAGCAGGTAAAAGACCTCATTGTTATGTTACAAAAAGCAGGTAAAAGACCTTACTTATTGTTATTTTACAAAAAGCAGGTAAAAAGACCTTACTCATTGTTATGTTACAAAAAGCAGGTAAAATATCTTACTCTTTGTTATGTTACAAAAAGCAGGTAAAAGACCTCATTGTTATGTTACAAAAAGCAGGTAAAATATCTTACTTATTGTTATGTTACAAAAAGCAGGTAAAAAGACCTTACTCATTGTTATGTTACAAAAAGCAGGTAAAAGACCTTACTTATTGTTATGTTATAAAAAGCAGGTAAAAGACCTTACTCTTTGTTATGTTACAAAAAGCAGGTAAAAGACCTCATTGTTATGTTACAAAAAGCAGGTAAAAGACCTTACTTATTGTTATTTTACAAAAAGCAGGTAAAAAGACCTTACTCATTGTTATGTTACAAAAAGCAGGTAAAAGACCTTACTCTTTGTTATGTTACAAAAAGCAGGTAAAAGACCTCATTGTTATGTTACAAAAAGCAGGTAAAAGACCTTACTTATTGTTATGTTACAAAAAGCAGGTAAAAGACCTTACTCTTTGTTATGTTACAAAAAGCAGGTAAAAGACCTCATTGTTATGTTACAAAAAGCAGGTAAAAGACCTTACTCATTGTTATGTTACAAAAAGCAGGTAAAAGACCTCATTGTTATGTTATAAAAAGCAGGTAAAAGACCTTACTCATTGTTATGTTACAAAAAGCAGGTAAAAGACCTTACTCATTGTTATGTTACAAAAAGCAGGTAAAAGACCTTACTCATTGTTATGTTACAAAAAGCAGGTAAAAAGACCTTACTCATTGTTATGTTACAAAAAGCAGGTAAAAGACCTTACTTATTGTTATGTTATAAAAAGCAGGTAAAAGACCTCATTGTTATGTTACAAAAAGCAGGTAAAAGATCTTACTTATTGTTATGTTACAAAAAGCAGGTAAAAAGACCTTACTCATTGTTATGTTACAAAAAGCAGGTAAAAAGACCTTACTCTTTGTTATGTTACAAAAAGCAGGTAAAAGACCTTACTCATTGTTATGTTACAAAAAGCAGGTAAAAAGACCTTACTCTTTGTTATGTTACAAAAAGCAGGTAAAAGACCTTACTCATTGCTATATTACAAAAAGCAGGTAAAAGACCTTACTCTTTGTTATGTTACAAAAAGCAGGTAAAAGACCTTACTTATTGCTATATTACAAATACCCAGCCTATCCATCATGAGCACTTGGATGTAGCCAAAACACCTCCAACTTTGACTTTTTCAATTGGGGTGGCCCAACAGGGCACTGACTTATTACAGACTGGTATTAAGTTTGTATTTGGCAAATGGACTTGAGCTTGTATAGCCCGAGGACTCATCAGACATGTGGCTGGAGCTGAGGAATGAACCCCCAACCTTGGAGTTAAGAGACGACCGACTCTACCACTGATCAACAGCCACCTTAGTTTGTCCGCCAACACACATGCACATTGACCCTTTCTATCTCCACTAATCTACTTACACATATGATATTATATTATACAAATATTATACTCCTATTTACAGTTTTTTTTTTACTTTAAAAGTAACACAACAGAGTTACAACATAAATCTTCCAAGCTTAGTACTTAAAGCACTCTGATAGTAAATATTTCTGGACTGAGAGATTGAGCTTCAGGGTTGCTCCAAGATTAAAGCTCAACTACAAGTTGAGCTTCAATCAGGCTGGTTTTAAAGGCAGCCCAGGAAAAGAGCATACGAAAGTTTTCACATTGAACACAACACCAACAGGGTTTATAAAGACCTACCCATCTGACAAACATCTGGAATGTCACCTTTAACATTTTCAAAATCTTTTGTCCTTTCTTTTCTTTTTCTTTTTTCTTTTCCTCTATTCTTCCATGGATTTAGAAACAATTTGAAAAAAGGCACCAGGGTTACAGTAAGGTGCAGAGCAATACAAATAAACAGAATCCTGTAGCATTAACAATAATAGCTGATGTATTACAATGACCATTCCCTACCATCCACCCACCTCCCACAGATGTTTCCTGGATAATTACTAAGGCACAAAGACTAGGAGTATACTTGAAGTGCAGCAACCTCCATGGAGTCAGGTTTGTGTTAAGGGCCAAATCAAAAAACACTTCGAGCTAATTATGTTTCTGTGTTTTGGAAGTAGGATGAGAATGGTTCCCAGGATTTAAAAAACGTTTTTTTCTCAGAGCCACTGACAGAAAAAAGGCAGCATCTCCAGTTTGAGACAGATATTACATCACAAAGCCATCTATTGTCCTTTCAACTCTTACAAAAGATGTGGCTCATGGTAGATAAGGGTAAATGTTACCTTAAAGGCTTTATATGCAATTTTTCACACTTAAATATAATATAAATCAAGTATCTCCACTGAAAATAACTCTGAGTCATGACTGTCTACAATGGGTGTAACACCCGAGTCCCACTGTCTATGATGTTTTCAGAGGTTTTTTTCTGTTTCTTGACATTGCCAGCCCGACAGCTGACTCCTCCCCTTGCGAATAAAAGTTGTTTAATTGAGGGACTAGAGAAAAGAAGAATAACGTACTGTGCTCACTGCTTAACTGTGTTTCTAGATCACGCTCATTTCTGGTAAATTTACATGCAGTGTGAAGATACGAGCAAAATAAAGATCGCTAGCATTAGCATGCTAACCCACAATGCACCGCGAGTTGTTTTGGTTTCATGCTGGTGCTCAAGGGCGACATCTACTGGATCAAAAAATCACATATAAAGCCTTTAACTATGGACAGCATACTTTAGCTCAGATCGACCGACCATAAATTCCTAACCTTACCAGATCACAAAGATATATGTCCAAAGTCACAATTTTAAGTTACTTAAATACTTTAACTATAAATACTCCAAAATGATGTAATGAAATAAATGTAGTTTTTGACAGTTACCGTAGACTGTGTGCAGGAGTTTGCTGGCTTTTTTTTCAGGGACCCATTCCTCTCATACACATCTGTCATTTACAATGTGTTAAAAAAAAGTATTTACTTTAAAGAAAAAAAAAGAAAATGTGCTGCCCTCTGACAACACAAATAGCCCCAGGTACCACCCCAGGTACCAATCAGATTTCAACTGGGGACCCAAGCCAACCCTGGCCTCCCCTCTGACATGCCCCTGTCTATGAGGCACAAGTCTAACAACTCGTTGTTTTTTTTTAAATGCACAAAAAGAATAAGCAACATGATTCTTGTTGCTTAGATGCTATGTACTTGAATAGAACCAAACAGTGTAGCTTTTTGCCAAAAAATTGGGTTTATACCTTCTCAGGGCCATATGCTATCTTTTATTTGCCGTGTGGGTGAAAAGCAGTATGATTTAGCAGTCTACCACCCACGGCTTCCTTGGGAAATATGGAAGTATGCCATTTAGAAGCATAGCAAATGAAACCAACTAATATTGTGCACTGTTACTTATCCACATTGAAATGAATGAATGGTTTACAAATACCAGACTTCCCCCTTTTTTCATTTTCTGTAGATATATAAATCCTCAAGCGGCTATGCGTAGAGTTACTGCTGACTTCTAAAGAAGAGCCTCTTGCATAAAGAGAGAAGACCAGCATGATACTGTTTTAGGACCAGCGGGTGTACCCACTGCAAAGGCAGCATGATACAAAAAAAACAGAATACAGTTAATGTTGCAGTAAAGTGCTAAGTCAGGCATATGTTGGTTATTCCCAAAGAACCCATGTGGATCCCCTAGAGGCGTGGTTGATGTGCTGCAGGAGAGTTAACGGACTGCCACTTAGCCATATGTTATGATATCATGAAAGAGAAAGCTCTGGGTATATGGTACGTCCCACACAAAGATGGCACACAACAGCAGAATACAAGATTAATATGCATGGGTTTTATAACAGTGTGAGTCCACTGATGGAAATTTATAGATTCAGAGTTGAAAATAATTCTAATGAAACTCTGTTGGTATAAAATGCAAAAATAAATGTCCCCAAAAATTGTTACTATCCATTTAATTATTTAATAATCACTCCCTGTGAAATGTGTTATTAAGCTTTGCAAGATGTTGTTTTAAATGCTACTTTGGAGGTCAAAAAGATGGTGCTATGTAGCACCGGTAGCATAGTTGTTAGTGCATGCTCCCCTGGTATGGCGGCTGTAATCTTTCAAGCGGGCGGCCAGGGTTCGAATCCGACCAGTGGCTTTTTTCCTGCATGTCATTCCCTACTCTCTCTCTCCCTGATTTCTGAATCTATCAACTCTAATTAAAGCACCCAAATTGTTGTTCAACACTTGTTATTTGAAGCTGTTTGACAAATTGTCATACCTTGAAATGAATACTATTATAATATGAATTAAAGTCTTATTTTGTTCCCAGCTGTATCTGCTCTAAAGTGTTCAAAATTGGATTTCCAAATATTAACTAAAATCATGATGACACACTAATTGGAGAGTTGAAAGGTCTTGTCCTGAGAAGAAGTGTGTACTGTAGGTCTATTCTGATTTTATCAATGAAAACAATTTAAATTGATGTTAAATTTTGACCTTGGGGGCTCTGATTTTCTAAGATGGGGGGGGGGGGGCTCCAAGGAAAGTTTGGGTACTACTGAGAGTTGTCTCTCTGCTATCCTACGCAGGTGTTGTCACGAGCATATATAGCATCATCCTCAACATCCACAACGTATGTGGTGTATTTTTCTTTTGTTTACCAGCCAAGTTGGAAAAAAAGATGTGAAGTGCCTCTTTATCTCAGCAGTCAAATTAATGGTGGAAAGAAAATGTTCCCCATACACTTCATATTACACTGCTGACAGATTACAAAGACTTGACTCCATAAAAAAAAACAGTTTTAAAAATATTCATCCCTGAGCTGAGCTGCTGCCTGCTGCATGCATAAATGCTTAAGTAGGCTTGTGTTACAATGTCTAACAGAAGAGTTTCATTGCTGTGTTTTGCATTCAGCAACATGTCTGTCTCAAGTGTTTCTTTATAGAATACATGTCAGAACAAAGCACAAGCACTGTGTCCACTCAGTCTCCGCTGAGCGACTCACAAACATTATTAGAGAAAAGTATAAGTCATCAGCTCGATGCTTCCTGTTGTCAGCAGTTGATATGCAGAGGCTGAGCTCCATGTTTGTAGTCTGCATCTCTCTCTCTCCCCCTCTGTCTCTCCAGGCTAATTGACTGTAATGAAATTGCCAGAGACAATCTTGAGAGCAGACTTAATTCATAAAAAGGGAATCATGGAAGTGAAGAAAAAGAAAAGACAGAATGTGGAGTGCTGATGACATTTACCTCTATCTGTGTGAAAATAATTGCATCTGCGTCTGTGCACATGAGATTGGAGGCTTTGAGTGTGGCGGGGGGGAATAGTGGTGTTGACTTTAGGGGTAGTGATGGTGTCTGTGGATCCCCTTAAATCTTCCTCAAGCAAACAGTAAGCTTTTTTTAAACAAACAGCAAGTTGTAAACTACGAGAACATGACAGCTGTTTTACTTCAAATTGATCTTGTAACCTCGACACCATCAGATACATTTTTTTAAATGAGTCTCTTCTCATTGTCGAGTGATTATCATGAGCCGCACACTGTGAGAGACACATTTTCTAAACATGAAGGAATACAGAACAAGGAGTCCCTGCTGCTACAGGGAGCGACATATTCTTCTGATGTTGTATTACTAGGACTATTAAAGTGACTGCTTGAGATGTGATGCTAAGAGAAGTTGAGTGCTGAGAAGGAAGCCTGTGTGTTCACCAGCAGAAGCCTAATCTTAAACTTTTGTAAACAGTATAGTTTCATGTATCCATATCATACTGCAATATTGTTTAGGCTTTTCAGGAGAAACTTTTTTTTGCAATATTTTTCACCTCAAAAGGCAGTTTTTGACGATTTTTGAATTATACCTGTCTGATTTTGATTTGCTTCTTTGATTCCAATTTGCCTGTTTGATTTTGGGATTTGGTTGTTTGATTTTGATTTTCCACTTTAATTTTGGGAATCATTTAGTAAATAGTTCCACATTTCATAATCAGACAAGCTAACAGTCTTCATCTTCCTCTGTATATTCTTTACAATTATATTTCTGCTCAATAAAGAAATATAATAAAAAATCACAACTTTACAAACACACACTGAGTGTCTGATCTCTCCAGCATTCATTATTTATTTTTTTCATTATAATTATTATTATATTATATAAGAATCTGTCCATAACAAAATGTGCAATACTCTTGTAATAGCTTACTGTTTAAAACTGGATTATTTTGCATAGGTTGATTTTTCTACATATCTTTACATTCAATACTCTGAGCTTTTTCTACATGGATCATTTATTTAATAATCTGCACTTCTTATACATAGCTTTATATTTCTGCTGCTATAGTGTGTGTGAAAGTAACTGTAAAGTCTATATTTCCCCCTTGGAGTAGTCAAGTAGTTCTGATTCTGAGAACATCCCTTCATTAATTCTCAATCAAAAATCGAGGAGTCATCTTATACATTTATGTTAATCTAATTTATCTCTCATTGATTGTGCACAAAAAAGACTAATGCCGGGCATACAAATCCTGGTGTAACGTCAGCTCACATTGTACATCTGAGTCGTGAAGGATGCACAACCAAAGCTTACGATGAATGTGCTCACACTGTACGACTCGATTGTAGGGCGCGACCTGGGAGCACACTGTACAAGTTAAATCGTCACAGAGCACAAAGATTGTCAATAAAGTTTCCTTTGACACTCCTGAAGTCATTTCTATGTGTATTTCAATTGTCATGTGAAACAGAAACAGAAACACCAGCAAAAATGCTCCCACACTCGCTCTCTCTCTTTCCCACACACACACACACACACACACACACACACACACACACACACACACACTCACACGCACGCACACACGCACGCACGCACGCACGCACGCACGCACGCACACACACACACACACACACACACACACACACACACACAACCAGTACCACTTATAACCTTTTACTATAGTAACAGCATAAATTAAGTCACCACATCCTGACTCAATGTTCGACATGTCTCTAGACTAGGTGTCATGTGTCACTTAAAAAATGTATATCTTAATTTGTGTAGTAAAATTTCAACTGCCACAAAACCTATTTTTTATTCATTTATTGCATGCCATCTAACCTAAAAATGATACACTAATGAACTCTTTTTAAATGTCTATAGCCTATAGATTTACTTACTTACTTTTGAGGGCTCAAACCTATGAGGGCGTAGCGTCCCTCTCAAGGAATTATTTTGATACTTTTATACACTCTGGTAAACTTATTATACATTTAAATACATCTTCATCATTGAAACTATTTTGAGATGTGCACTTCACATTTGATGCCCACCTAACATTAAATATTTAATGACACAGGTTGGGGACAAAGTGCATTTCTGCAAACATTAGCTTATTGCAATAATGAATACATTTTCAGATAGCCTACAGTTAATGCAGTCAAATGTCTGCATTGTTAACCTCTCATCTGCTGCACTCTCTCTTTCTCTTTCTCTCTCTTCTCTGCTTTTATCCATCTGCAACCTTCTGTCTGTCTGTCAGAATAGATAGCAAAAAAGCATGCTCAAATTGCTATCTAATATAATATAATATTTATACATAATATTTACTCTATCTGATTTATATACGACCCATGATCATGATGTAGAGAAATGCACATCATCTCATTAGTCAGTCTTTTTTTCAGGATCTAACTTCTTACCCATAGACTACTACTAATTTGGATCGGTCACAAGAAGTCAGTTGTGTTTTGTCACAAGTAAATGTGCGCTACCAAATGCAACTTCTCCTCCTAGTGGTTTAAGTGGTTTAGTGCTGAGAGAATGCAAGAGCAAAAGAGGGAGAGAGCAATGGGAGCAGCAAAGTGATGCAGAATTAGCAAAGGAGAGGGAAAAGATGACATCTGGTAGTAGATTTCCATTTTCCATTATATTCTGGGCGAAATCAAAACATCCAGGGCTCGTGTCAGTGGCCCCTCAGAGGGGGGGCCCCTTGGAGCACGAGGCCTCAAGAAATTGCCATCGTTGCTTAATAGTAAAACCTCCTATATGGACTCGTGCAATCTAATAAATAAAAATGTTCATAACACATATGATCAGCTGTGCTGCATAGCCTTGTTGTCCTCTTGTGTACACCAGTTCAGGCTCCGAGTTTTTATTGAAACTATGAGGTTTGAGTTGCTTCTTAAGGTTCCAGCCAAATTTAGTTGAAGAATAATTGTCTCATCTTTATTGTCAAAGAAAAAGAGGGCTGATCCCTGTTGTCTCATTTATACCAGCCATCCACAAGTCTGGGCAGAGGGTGATTTACTTCAGGTGGAGTTCATTGACAGTTTGATGGGTCGAATCTTTGGATTATTTTTATTTTTATTTTAGAAGGTTGGACAGTTTGACACAATTCTCACAGTATAACACATGTAAGACCATTTTATAAAAAAGACCCCCTCAACTTAAGGTCACACAACTTCTAGTCGCCATGGCTACTACCACTTGACATAATTATGCTTATGTGTTAGGGGGTTTCTTGTTGATGCTGTTCTCTTTGTTCACTTTACTTCATATTTTTAAAAAGCTAATCGACCTTAATTTCAGTTTCATTCCTTTAAACAGGTTCACTGATGCCACTCTATTTTTCATCTCAAGCCCTGCTGTGCTCGTGAATAAGGTCAACACAAAGAGCCAGACGCTGCCAATGTGGTGGCTGCATGAACATCTGTGACGGAGAGCTTCCGGAGTTGGCAGGAGTCAATGCCAGCTGTGTAGACCCATGGATCTACCCGTCCCAGCGGAGCGCCGGGCCACAGTGCTGCGCCGCACAGCAGAATGGGAAAAGCGAGCCGACTGTCATGTCATCAAAATATCACTTTGCTGCCACGCAATCTGCTCGCTGCCAACACCTGGGCTCCTCAGTGCTGAGGGAATAAAAGGGAGGGGAACACAACAGCGGCAGCCAAGAACAGCTTTAAAGTAGCCAGGAGGACTTGAGAAAAGTTTGGAGCATTGTCTGACAGCACAGCCAAAGTTCAGTTGTTATGTGACACATAATGAAGCAGTGGGGGGTTGCGGGGGGTTGCGGGGGGTTGTTAGGGGTTATTAAGGCTGAAAGCACAAACAGAAGATAGATTTTTGTGCATTCTGACAGCCACTCAGATGTAACTATATACTAGAAAGACGGCGAGAGCCTTTCAATTACGTCTTTTTAAATGGAGAAACGTTCAAATGCAGTTTTTTGTTTTTGAAGAAATTGAATCGTGAGTGCTGATTACATATAGTTATCCCTTGTTCTTTAAAAAGATGCAAGAAACCATCTCCCCACTGAGCCATCGACTCTCTGAGAGCTACAGCCTCTGAGCGAGACGTCTGATGGCTTACCTGAAGGGCCATTACGCGCAGTGAGTGATCGCCACCCAGAAGTCGTTCATTTCCAACAAGAAACAAACCGTCAAGAAGGAGAACTGCAGGCAGTCCGGCAGTCGGAGCGTTTTCTCGCTCATCAAATAGAAACATCACTCTGTGGAGTTCACTTTGCTCTACCGCTGAGAAGGGCGGCTCTGACTTTTAGCTGTGGTGTAAATGTGGAATCTCGCTGTGTGCTTTCTTTGAATTATAGCTCTGACCATCGGAATATGCATGATATATAGATAATGACTTTCATACATTTTTACCCCCCTTGATCATTTTTAAATGTCGCCGTGCTACAACTTTATATGAAAGTGGGTTTAAAAAAGTACAATTAAAAACAGTCAATAATTGTTCAGTCGCCATGACAGAAAAAAGAGGGAAACACACAACACCAGGCCCAATCAACAACTGATTTAAAATGAACAACTTATTGATGATGAAAAAATAAATAACTGAAACAAAAAATAGAGTGTAATCAGTTAGGTTTGTAGTACAGGCTGGCACGTTTTATGTTGTGTTGTGAAATTCCAAAAGGTCCAAAATACAAGCTAAACCATGAGCAAAAGCTGAATGAGTTTACATGGAGGAGAGAGCAACACAAGGTTCATGATGGCTTTTTCAAGGCTGCACTGACTAAGCCCAAATGTTGCCTACAGAGCGGGTCGTTCATGTGCAGTTAGATCCCTGGCTCCTGCAGTCTATGCAAAATACGATAGGGGTTATCGCAACCGGCTCACCTTTACAGGTACTCTCCCCTGCGCCATCTGTGAGCCAGTGGAATCGCTCTCTCCTTTTCCCTCCCTTAAGGCACCCCCCTCCATACTGGGCATGAGTTGAGTGGCTTATGCAGGTTTTCAAATAGGTACCTCGATGTTTCGTCGATTTAAGCCCATGACATCTTGGGGGGGCTCGACGGTAGAACCAGCGTCCTGGTACTACCCCCGCAGTCCACCACTCAACTCTGATGGTTTCTCTCCCCAGGTTTGCTCTGCCACCGCTATATATCAAAGGGTCCTGCTTGGGCAATGAGCTGAACTTCTAATTGTTCCTGAGTGGCATATCATTCAGCATGTGTGAATGTATTAATGATGGTGGGCCTTGCATGGTGCTGCTTCTAATGTATGAAGCTGTGTGTGACAGGGAGAATGTGACATGTAGCGTAAACAGCTTTGAGTGGTCGCAAGACAAGAAAATAGCTATTAATTACCATTTTCTGTTGCTAACTGAAATGTGTTGAAACTGACATGTCCACCACCTCCTGTACCTGCAGCACGACAAACCCAAACAACAGGAAGACTGGCTTCCAATGTCCTCATAGTCCGTGAGGGAAGCGGTCCGTCAGCGCCACACACTGTGCTGTACACTGCCACTCCAGTCAATGATTGTGTTTCCACAGCAAGCGTTGCAGTCTGTCGGCAGAGAATGCCAGCAGCACCGCTATACTCTGCTCATTTCAAATAACTCTATTTTCAACGTAGCGCGCAGCAAGTATGCGTCCAGCTGGACAAAAATATGTTGAGCCAGACAAGGAAATGTACAGAGCGTCCGGTCAATTTCAAAATAAAACAAAATATAAGGACTAAGACAAAGCAACGTGTTGTTTGAACGCTCCGGCTCCAGAAACGGACCCAGTGGTTCAGACAGAGCAAAACCGTGGCACTGACCACTATGTGTAAACTGGCAGTGAGGGGTTAAAGCATAGACTGTATAAACCATGGACATATTTTCAGTTACGTCTCCTTTGTTGGACCACGCTGTAAACATGTTTATTTGTTCTGTAAAAATACACATTTAGACATAGAAACCTATTTGGGGATTTCTTGGCTATGGCAGCCAGCCTCAAGTGGCCACTTGAGGAACTGCACATTTTTGTACCTTGCATTGGCTTCTTTTTTTGAACACCCAAGGTTGCGGATTAGTTTTAACAAAACAAAAAATTACAGCCGGTGTAACCAACTGTCTTTAAGTTAACAGAAGCATCCAACAGACGTCTGCCTTTTGGACTGATCTTGTTAATACTCCCACCCGAGCCCTTTTCCTCACCTTGACATTAAACAGAGAGTGTCTTCCACATTGTGCTGCATCCCGACATCCCAACACATTAATGATTCATATGCTCTTAAGGATGGCTTTATAAAGGAATGGTTTGTTATTAATCAACAAACTAATTTGTCATGGGGACAACTGAGCGTTAGTGTTTTACTAGCACAGCTGACAGTCACACCACAGCTGGCATGTACAATCTGTAGATTTCATTTACTGGACAAGGGGATTCATTTTTCTAATTCTTAAACGAAGGGTTAACAATGTCATCCAGCACAAATGATTGAAAATGGTATTCACAAGAATCTTAAGAAACTCTGCAGAACTCTGGGAAAAGGCAAACTCCAAAACAACCCAGAGAGGAGATAGGGAAATGCACAATCAATGCTGAAAAAAAAAGTTAATTCATATATAGGGGCTTAACACAGGAAAGTGTTAGGGATTACAAGTTTAACAAACTGCAGCACATTACTCTTATCCTGGTATTACAAGCGGTTGCCTGTCAGTTTAAGAGTAGATTCTAAGATTATCGTGATTGCTCATTCAGGCCTTTGCTCCGAGCTATGTCTCAGAGCTGAGGAGCCCGAGCTCAGCCTCAGCTCCTCAGGCGGTGTTTTTTTGTAGGCTCTCCATAACTACACACAACATGTGGCCTGCACTCCGCTGTGAGGGTCGAGGAGCTTCGGCCGCACCGCCTGAGGGGAGAAATCCTCGACCTGTGTTATCAGTCAAATAACATCTCAAGCACGTGTCAACAGTACTTGTCCGACTTTTTTTTTTCTCAAACATACAAATATTTTCCACAATTGGTGCCTCTGTATCTGCTCTGTGAAGGCCTGAAAGTCTGTTTATAATGCGATATAAAGATGGAGCACTGGACCACCGGCCAAGCTGCTGTATTTGACAGGTTTGGAGTGAGCACATGTTGTCACCAGTTGTTGTCTATATCTAGAAGCTTCTGATACAAGAAGGAGAAAAGTAGAGAAAAAAAACATATTTGAAACAATATGCAACATTTTGAGGGTTTGAAAAATAGAAACGATAAAGTCTGGGGCAAAAAGATGAAAACCCCGCAGAATGACATTCTTTTTAATGAAAGCAACGGAAGCCTTTTTTTTTTAGTTTTGAAACAATGTCATGGTGGGTGTGGGACCCACAAAGCGTCTTTACACTGTCACAAGAATCAGCCCTCCTCTGTTTGATGAGACAGCTCGTCAGATGTGTTCAGTGTGGATGTGCTTCTTAGACCCAGATAGCACAGGGACAAAGACTCCTCACTTCTATTGTAGACAGGATTTTTTTGAAACAAGTCGCTGGATCTTAAACATAGTAAGCTTGGCTTGGTTGTAAATTTGCTGCAATGCAAAAAAAAAAAAAAAAAAACCCAAAAAAACAATAGCATGTCTTTGTATCCATCCATAGCCACAGTTACAGCAGATAGCTGGAAAAGCTGCATGGGGTAAAACGGCGAGGCTGTAAACTGGAATGATCATCATCCAGAGCTGCTGTGATCCCAGATGTGACTCTGCTGGGGGGGGGGGGTTCATGACGTTTATATTCTGGTGGGAGGAAATGAGACGAGTTCAGGTGCTGGCTCGTGCAGCTGCATGGCTACTTTTGGAATAAAGAGGAGGAGGAGGAGGAGTGTTCAAGGAGAGCAGTTATTAGAGTGATGGAAATGGCTTTGTGATCCTCCATTATCTGTCTTCCTTTTCCTCATAATGTACATTTCCCTCTGCACCATCGATTTGCGGCTACTGGATGTTGTCATTAAATCAATTCTTCCTGGAAGAGAAATGGTTTGTGTATGAGCAGCCCTTGCCCTTACTATCAATGACAGCACCGGCAGCAGCTTTGAAATGGATAAGGATGAAACCGGAGACAACTCCAGTGCACGGAGCAGGAAATTTATTTTTCTGCTCGCCCAAGCCGTTCTATTAGGAACGCATGTTTGTCTACAAATAGACGCACATGCCACATGCGCGTGGGCCGCACAGTCTTTTTATTCTACTCCTCTGAAGGCTGAGAGCAATTGTCTCCCTCAACATAAAAATCCACTGAGGTAGGGCTTTTTTATGTTTGCAAAACAACACAGAATTACTTTGAAGATGAGGGGAGGACATGAGGAGTTTTGATGGGTGACACTGTTTCTATGAGCCTGATAATTTCCTCCTGCCTGTTCACTCTGGTCTAAATGGGTTCTGCTCTATGATCAGAATGCTTTCAACGCATGACACAGATTACCTGCTGGCTTCCAGTAATGGTGGAACACGTTTAACCCTTCCCTGAGTCCTAAATGAGCTTGCTATTACACTCATTTCAAATTAGCGGGCAGTCATTAGCTCTCTTCTGAAAGCGCCTGAAGGAACATTTGAAGAGGCTATAACATTCACAATGATCCAGACAACCTACACCCACATTAACACGGAATACCTCCCTGCAAAAGGAGATGTCATTCAAGGTATACACCGTCGGCTCCTCGCTTTTTCAAACATCTTGTCATGAAAATCCCAATAGGAGCACTTCATTGTCTTCCCTCTGCAATACATCAACTTCTGTGACAGACTGAAAACAGCAGACCGGGTACGTCAATCTGCACAGAACCTGTGACATCTACAACTGATATCCTGTTTTCTTCTGACTTCACCGATGCAGACGTCTTGCTTTTTTTTAAATTCCAGCACAGGTCTGATCATCTGCAGTACAGTAGAGCTCTTCTGCCACCAAGTGGGCGGCTATACATTCACACACAAATGCACATTCACACCCATGTGCCTTTCATACACACACACACACACACACACACACACACACACACACACACAATGGAACATCTAATTCTGCAGGATCATTGTGCAAAGTCACCCTTTCTTAAGTCTTACATGGCCTGCAGTCAGACGTACCAGCGGCGCCCTGTAAGGTGCATCAGGGCAGACACAAAGCCTCACACAGGAGGCAGCCAGATTAGCCCAGCTTTTTGTTTCCCCACAAAAAAAAAACTTAGTTTCACTGACTGTGTCCAATTTGCCCACTCTGCCCCCCCCCCCCCCCCCCCCCCCCCTTCGCTTTTAATTAGCGCGTCTCCAGGGGACCCTTATCAGTAACGGACTGTGCTCTTAATGAGGCTTTTATTAAGTCGTTCTCCTCAGGGCTGATGGACTCGCAGCCACCTATGGCATGTACGCTGATAATACTGAACCTCAGTTAATTCCAAATTCTCTTTCTGCCCTTAAAGGTTTCAAGCGGAGGTTTTTTAATCCCGACACACGCAGATAGGCATGCTGTCAGAAGAATAGGAAACGTGTTGGAGGAAAAGTCCTGATGAAGATTAGGTGAGGAACAGGGTAATGTAATTGCTCGACTCCTCTGCAGTGTGAAGTCTTGTTCTAACACCTGAAAGAAGAGAAAGCCCAGTGTGGCTCCTCTCAGAGAGCCGGCTGACTGACTGGCTGGTGGGTGGTATGATGTGCTCTAATGAATGGGAGCTAGAGTGAATGGGTGCTTTCAGGGGTGGAGGAGAGGCAATCTAGGATGGGTGGGTTCTGCCTCAGGGCTGATGTGGTGCGGAGGCCGTTTGGTGCCTGGAGAACATGCTCAGAATTTGAGATGAAGTGAGTGGATCTCTGCTCTGAGGGCTACTGAATACAGATACCTTTTTTATTTTGTGAGGCTAATCAATGTCAGAGTGACTTTCCTTACTTTTCACAGTCATTGAATGATACTAATACAGTTATTTTAAGTCCACTATACCAATTTAGGATATATTATTCAGGGGCGCTGGTGGTGCAGTGGTGCAGTGGTTAGTGCGCGCGCCCCATGTATGGAGGCTGTAGTCCTCCAAGCGGGCGGCCCAGGTTTGAATCCCACCTGTGGCTTCTTTCCCGCATGTCATTCCCCACTCTCTCTCTCTCCCTGATTTCAGACTCTATCCACTGTCCTATCTCTCCATTAAAGGCACAAAAAGCCCCAAAAATAATATTTAAAAAAAATAGGATATATTATTCAGTTGCATTCAAATTAAATTTGTTAAAATTTAAACTCAATGTTGTAAATTGGAGTAAAAGGAATCATGATTGCATCATATCTGCCCAATGTAGTGCCTCACATCTATGAAAATATCAGTGAGATACATCCGCTCTTCAGGGCATAGTTGCTTTCAAATTTATAAAGCACAACATTTAAAGAATATTAAATTAAGATCGAAAAGTTTCCTTTTGAAAGTAAAGTTATTTGTGGAAAATAAATTTGAATCGTGTGACGTCTCCAGCTGCTTTGAGCACAACTTCATTAATTTTTCTTTTTGTTTGCATCTTTCCTATCGAGCAATTCTGTTTTGTACTTTATCTCATTGGTTCCCAACCTTGGGTCAGATAAGAGACAAACATATCCGATAGTTGTGTTGGGGCTTTACTTGTGCAGATATCAAACTACACATGCTTTTGGCACATCATCATCTTCACATTTTCATAAAATATCAGCACCCTGAAAAGATACTGCAAGAAACTGAAGAGAGAAACACACTGACCTGGAGGAAGTTGTGTCTGCAAAAGGAAAAGGCTTTAGGAGATCTCCTTTCATAATTTTTGTGCAGGCTGGTCTCGAACTTTAAACTCTTACTTACGAGATTAATCTTGTAAATTTAGATTTTTATTTTCTTTAGCGTGGCCCTAATCCTCCGTCATATCAACCAGTGGTCTTCTTCAGGTGATAATATTAAGTGTTTCCCACATAATGACGCTGTACCTGGTCGGTGGAGGTGAGGGTCATTATCCTACTTATTTTAACTGCTCAGCATTCCTTCCATTCTCTTTTCGCACAAGTACCTCTCCTCTGTTTATCCAAACGTGTTGTCTTCCATCTTTGATTTTGTGTGTTTCTGATCTCTTGACAGTATCAAGTCTACAACAAGAGTGCAGACAACATTTGGCAACAAGCATCCAAAGAATAATATTAAAACAAAGGGGGGGGAGGGGGGGTTTCTTAGAAGTAGAGGGGCTCCAAGGAAATAAAAGGTTTGGGAAATCAACATGAAAACAGCTTGACTGAAATGTTTGGGATTGTCGATGAGCCTGTTTGTTAAATTATGTTTTTATACAGTAGTAGTATCAGACAGCATCAGTTTAATTTCTATATAAACCCTCCTAACGCCCCCCCCTGACAGAAATATGTAAACCATCCGATAGATTATTTTTTAAATTACTGCATGTGGAGGAGCCGGAGAGTAAAAACAGAAAATATTAGAAGAACTGTGACTCTTCTTGACTTTCTCAATTGTGTTGAAGAAAATGGGAAAAAATATTTCAGAGAGAAAAAGTTTCCGAGCTGTGAATCTTACAAATATTATAAATGGGACGTTCGCTATGTAGTCATCGGAAGTCAAGAGTCACTTTTCTTTTCTATTCAATCACTTTGTATTGATGTGATGTGAAAATAATAGCTTCAGTATGACCCTGGAACTATTCTTTCTTCACTAGAGTGGTTCAAAAACTAAATACAGAATTCATGAAACCAGCAGCTTTAATTTGAATCCTGAAGTGGGCCGAGGAAACCCCAGTTGTCACTCTAACCTGAGGGCAGCGGTCCATCAAATCAACGAGCCAGACATTTGAAAATTAAAATCTATCTTTGATGTGAATTCATTGTTTTGTCTAATATAACTTAGAATTATTTTCACATTATAACACTTTAAATTAAGGTCACAATATTCACCATTAGCATGCTAATTAGTAGCATACTGGCTGCTTATGAGTCATTATTGAGCGCTTATCAATACCTTACTATACATGACCATAATCTATAGCTCTAGAGCCATTAACTCTGCCCTCAATACCTGAAGTCACATACACAACACGTTCAAAAAAGCCAGCTTTTATAGCAAAATTTAACATGTTTACAGCCTAGTACAAAAACCATATTGGTCTGATTACTCCCAGGCACACACTGTGTTGTGGATGATTTATTTTTTCATACGCATCTGTTTTGATTTTATGAGGTATATGTTTTTATTCAGAGTACATGTGTGTGGTGTGTAGCTGACCTGACTGACTGGTGGGCGTGATGTAACGGTGCAACCGTATGCTACTAATTAGCATGCTAATAAGCAACTAGATAATGGTGAATATTGTGACCTCAATTTAAAGTTTGAATTGCTTAAGGGGTTCAAGTTTATTCTGGTTTGTTGACCGGCTTAATAGTCTGCAGCAGTCCTGGATTTGATTCAACCCTTTCCCTGCTGCTGCACGTCATCCCCCACTCTCTCCTCACTGTGTTTTCGGTCTTTTTTAGGCTGTCCTTTCAAAATAAAGGTAAAAAATATAATGTGTACAAGTAAAAGAAAAAAAAGTCTCCAGAAAAAAATCTCAAGATAACATCCACTGCATGTCAGAGTGGATAGATAGAAACTCGATCAGGCTGTGCTAAGCTGACCACATGAAGTGTGAATTTTCTCTGGTGCAATCAAGACTTTGTTTTTTATGTTTTAACAGCTTGTCATACTGATCATCATTTAAAATTGTCACCTCCACAATCACATTACTGAATGCTCTCCAGGATTTAAAACACATATTTTGTATATATTTTTACGGATTTTGTATCTTTTAATCAAGACTGATCCTTTATCCTTTTATTGGACTGATCATTTTGTTCACATTTACTATTTTAATTCATTGTCATGATGCCTGACATCAGTATTTACTCCATGTTTGTTTCCCATGTGTAGTTCTTTGTTATCTGTTTGTTGCTGTGTTTATTTATATCTTCATGTGCAGCTGCTCCAAACAAATTGCAAAGAGAGGGATTAATTAAGTTGTTTTAATTGAGTTAATAATGTTACCCAATTATGACAAAGTGAAATCTACCATTTAGCTCCCTACCCATCAACAAACAGCCTCTATGATGGTGAAGCGATAGCTGTTCTACCTCTTTAGTGTCCTGAACCAACTATACAGTAGGCCTTATGTCGGTACTTTATTACTTCCAAAGCTTTCAGACGTAAGCCTGTGATTCCTCAGAGACAACTATCTTTAAAAAACAATAACTCAGATAACAGCATTTAAGAGCTGTATTTAAAGGGGCTTAGAAATCATCAAATGAGCTGACAGCTACAGCTAAGAAAGTACAAAAAAGGAGGAAAAGGAAGAGATTAATATCAGCCGGCCAAAGTATTCATTGTGAACAATTGGGTGTAACCAATTCAATTTACTCATTATTCACACGTCCTTACAAACTTGGTCTTTGTCTTTCCAATTACTACAGTATATTTGGAGTGAAGTGTTGCATTTTTCCAGAACATCAGTTCAAGGTTGTACTCAAGGAACAAGTGAAGTGTGTTACAGGAGCAGCAGCAGCAGAGAGGAAGCTGCAGGTGTGTTTGCAGCCACAGGAGGGCAGACTTGTATCTCCACAGAGGTGACAGTGGACACCATGAAGACACTCTGTAAAGTCATGTTTAATGTGTTCGCTGACAGAGTCTCTGGAGGTCTGAGGGGAGCAATGGAGTGTGGGCTAAAGTTAAAGTGCAACAATGCAATACATCAGGGATAATTAGGGAGAAAGGTATGCAGTATATAAAAAAACACTTGCAGTTATAATTGTTCTGTTTCTGGGAACAGCAGTAACACCAGAGCTGTCATGGTGTGTCTGGTTAGTGTGTGAGAAATATTAAGGTCGCTGTTTATGGGTCACCAGCTTTAAAAAAAAACCTAGTTAATATGTGAAATGACCAAGACCTTTTAGACTTTATTGTACCCATGGGGGAATTCTTTTTCACAGCACCGTTACTGTCATAACAGACAATCCCCACCAAAGAACATACATACACAAAACACAGAGTGAAACACAAACAGACTACCACATTATGTGATGGATGAATGTAGTGTGTAAAAGCAACGTGCTCACAGCAAGCAGACAGAGATAATGGTGGGGAAATGTTAAGAAAGTTAGAATTTGGGGTGACATAACGGATGAGTTTGGAAGTTCTGGGTCATGGGTGAGTCAAACAAACACAGGCTTTTTTTTTTTTTTTACCAAAGAGGTCTGGGTTTGAGAAAGAGATGGGGCCAAAACTACCTCCGAACTCTTTACTCTTACATGTAGCATCACTTACACTAAGACAAGTACCCAAACCATAATATATATATTCTTTATCCCTAGTTAGAAAGGTTTTCCTCTACTTCACTTTTTCTTTCAAGTTATCCACCCCTAAAGGTTTTATTTCAAAGGTTTCTGTGAGACTGTGTTTGAAGTTAATGTGGTTAAATAGGTACTTTAGTTAAATATCTCTCATTCGGTGTAATTATAATTTAATAGATGTCACACCTTCAGATTCAAAGAAAAGCAAACAAGATCCACACACCAAGAAGTTCCTGTTTAAAGGATTTAATGATTGGTGACGTTTGGATCCAACATGCTCCTCCTCAGAGTTGAAAGTGTATTTTGTGAGTCGCCATATTAAATATACGAGCTGGCCGGCCGTCCCGTCCATGTCAACACGATGTAAATACGCCTCAGACAACATCACAGCCAGCGGGACTCATGTGTCTCACTCAGTGTAGACAGTCATGACTCAGAGACACTTACAGGATATACTGGATTTCTGATGTATTTATGTGTAAAATGTCACACAATCTTTGTTCTCTTCCAGCAGTGGGAGCAACATGGGGTTGAGTGTCTTGCTTGGGTTATTATGGTTTCAGTGATATCATTTTTTTTTTCATAGAAAGACTGAACCATCTTCTGGAACAATCAGGGGCCAACAGAAAACAGGATAAAAAGAGTCTTCTTTAACATTCAGAGTACTTCTTGGTAAGTCCTCTCCACTTTAATTGGCTCTGTATCTTTAAAAAAACTGAAAATCTACCACTTTAGTTGCACATATTGCCCATCGAGGCATGCTAATAATGGTACACTAAGTGGATACGGTACAAACTGTGTCCTCACTGAACTCCGTCTGAACTGACAGCTTGTTAAAAAAGTAGAACGAGGGGACTTGGGCACAGTGAAGAGACTTTCAGCTTGAGGAAGACCAGAGGAAAAAACCCCGGCACAACGAGCTAACAGGCCTCTGGATGCAGCTGAAGATGGATCCACAGGGTCTGATTAGTTGATGTTCAAACTGAATCTAAGAGCTAGAAGATGGATAACTGAGTGCTCCATCTCAATTTATGTTTATACGATCTGTCCCTTCGCATTTGGGTGGGAAATAAAGAGCCAACCAATCTGTTTCTTCTTCTGGCTGAGAGAGAAAGGGAATGATTCAAGTAGATTCACACATGATGAAAGTATGTCATAGATCAGAGAGAGAGAGATAGAGAGAGAGAGGAGCAGGCAGATAAAGCTGAGACAGACAGCTTTGACAATGTGTATTGTCCCAGGCCTGATGGATGCTCATAATCTCCACATTATTAAACTTCTCTAACAGCGGGAGGCTGCAGGAGACTCTTTCAAGAGAGAAGAGGCAAGTCTTGAAAACTTAAAGGCTCAGACTAGATCATTTTCAGGTCACTTTATCCCTGATTTATGATGCTTTCTGACTGCAAAGAGAAGTGCTATCTGGGTCCAGATCATCTGGTTATATGATGGCTTTACATTATATATATATATATTATTATTATAACCTCCAAAAAAGACTTGTACACTCATCATCGCTCTCTGAGTATTTACACCAAGTTATTAAACTTGTTTGGAACAGGAAGACCATGCATGGTACAAGGCCAGGTTATTAAGAACTAAGGCCCTGCACAATGTGCTGTGTAGCTCTTTCTGTTATCACCATGTGGAGTTTGTAATCCTGCTAGATGCCAGTACGGTAGATATACAGTATTGCTTTTGGTTGTGAAGCACACACACAACAAATTTGACTTGAGTCGAGGTAAACAACTCCTCTTGTCACTTTTTGTCTATAATTGAGGAGTCTCTTTAAAGAGGACATATTATCCTCCTTCTCCACCTTTTCAAACAGTTCCCTGTGGTCTAAATGAAACATCTGTGCTGTGCTTTGGTCAAAATATAACATGAATCAAGCACCAGAGGAGATTTGTGACCCTGTATAAACCAGCTCTCTCAGAACACTCCGTTTTGGTGTGTGTGTCTCTTTAAATACAATGACCCCCCCTGAGTTTTCCTGGTAGACATCACTCCTCTGTAGCGAGACTAAAAAATGGCTGACCTGCGCAAAAGTTTTGCTCTAGGCTGGGGGTGGAGTCCATGGGTGGAGATACCAGAGGAGGGGAGGGGACTCCCACTGTGATGTCACAATACACATACTGTAAGGTGGCAGGCTGCATGAGGAATCAAAATTCAGTTGTCACAGTTAGTCAAAAAGAAAAAAAGAGTACCCACATGAAGAACTACATGAAGATATTCAATAAAGTAAAAAAGGCCACAAGACCGTCTCAAAAAAGTCTTACCTACCAGGAAACACTGGGAAGTAATTGGACACAGGTGTGACAAACAAGACACAGGGGAAACTAGTGAGGGCAATCAAAGTGGAGGGAAAGCAGACAAAGGTAGGAAGTAAGACAAAGCACACCGGGGACAAGAACTACAAATTAAAACAGGCTGATGGAGAATCCTGCAGGATTAAAAAAAATTGTTTTGAATTTACTTAATTTTTACATGTCAAGTGGTTGCACGAAATGAATTCATCTAAATACATATATTTTTTAAGTTTTGTTTATATAAAATGTATTGATTTAGTTTATTAAAAATGTTACGTCGATTTTACTAAACTATTTTGAATAGAGTTTACTCGTATTTTTAGTTAGAATTACTAATAATTATTATCTTCAATTTACTGTTTGTGTTAATACAGATAAACTTAATTGTTTAATTTCTACATAATACAATTACGTTCAATTAAATTAAACATTTTAAGCTATTTTAGCTGGACCAAATACATTTAATAATCAGACAAAGCAAACAAAATATTTTCAACACTTTATTTTGTCATGTTAAGTACAACTTGTTGAAAACCATTCCTTGAATTGTACTAGCACCAAACATTGAAAAAGTGAAACGGCAGTTCTGAAGTTCACATTTCACATAAATGTTCTCTTTTGCCCTCAAACACACGAGCCCGAACAATGCAGCTTAAACACAAAACGCATTTATAGAGCTCAGGTTCAGAAAAAGAAAAAAACAGTCAGGGGGACATCAGTAAAATTGGGATCAGCCGACTATCTTTTTTCTTGCAGTTTCTCTGAAGCTCTCATTTCCACGTTGAAGCTGAAACTACATTATATGGAAAGTGAGGAATCGAGAACCTTTCTTACTGTAGTAACCCTTATAAAACATAAAAATTAAACAATTGTATCAGCCCACCCACAGCTGGAAGATAGTAAATTCTCAAAAACTGAAAGTGCAGCACCAAAGTTCTTCTTCAGTTGAAGATACATTTCACATAAATGTTCTCTTTTGCCCCCAAACACTCAAGCCCAAACAATGCAGATTAAACACATCTTATTAAACTAATCTTATTCTTTAGTCCAAGGATTTTGGGGAAAAGCTTTTCAACATCCATTCTGAAGAGCACTTTCTGAATTAATTCATAGTAGTATCTCAGCTCTTTGGGGTAAGCCAAGTTCAGTGCAAGATGACTCCCAGCATCATTGCACAAGCTCGGGCTACAGATCCAATGTTGTCCAGAATGAAGACTCCTTCAACTAAAATGGCAATGTCATCATAATGTCCAGTTTCTTCACCCTCCTTGTTGATGACAAAGATGCCCATGGAGTGTGTCTGCATGTCTGGGATATCATCTCCTTGGATGTCCTGTATATTTTAAGAAAAATTTGAAAATAAAATTAAAAAAACCTATTCATACACCATTTAATTTTAATGACACACTTTACATGAACATTTCTGCATTTCCAGCATGCCTTGCTATTAATCTTTTGAGGCAAATACATTTTTATAGTTGTTTTTATAATAAATATTTTCAACCTTATGGTCTTTATAAAAAGGTATGTAAAATATATTTTTTTAAACTGATACTTTGAAAAATTGGTCAGCAGAAATGTAGTAGTGCTGCTCTTACGTGGTCAAATCAGGTTTGAGGTCACATAATAAAGGCCATTTTATGCACCTTGTAATAACTAGTGTAGGAGTGACATTAGGATCTAAAAACATTTTCTGTAATAGAAGACAGCAATGTGACCACAATTACAATGGCTTACCATATACTCCCCAATGAGATGTCCATCATCCTCACCAAGATAGATGCAAAGTGCCTTGAGGACTGCTGCCCTTTTAAGGTTGGCATCACTTGTAGCCTGTGTAAAAGGATAACAATTATTATAACAAATAATTATTCTTTAACACACCAATATTAAAAAAATGAGAATAAATCGTTTTTTCAACCCGTGTTAATCTAAAAATACACCATAAATGTAGTCATATTTCCTAAGAAACGTGTGTTACGTATGTGTTGTGTATACTCATATTTACCTCTTGCAAGATCACCAGGTGTTTGGCTAGTTTTTGGCCAGAAACACCTCCCTTCTTCTGGAAAACAGATGTCAGTTGAACTAAATGGCTGTCCAAATGCACCATGAAGGTTGTTTCAAGAGGGATTGTTGTTATGCGCTGGAATTCAGCATGTATCTATACAAAAAGAAAAGAAAAGACAAAAGGCACTGTGTTCAGTCATTGATGTAATGTTATTTTATAGCTACTATATCATTAAAGGTTAAATTCTAATTTTTGACCTTTACATTAACAAAACAAAAACGTGTCCGATGTCCAGTGTGGATTAGCCATAGGTATAACTATAAAGTAATGACAAGAAATCAAATCTAGACCCATAGGCTGTTTGGTTATTTAAACCTTGCTAGTATTTTTGCTTTTTAATGTATTTTCAATATCTGGGTGTATTGTTAAAACCCCAATTTGATGAAAACAGCAAGTACCTACCCTGCACCTAAAATACACTTAATATGATGACCACACCCAAAATGACTATGTTTGAGTCTGTAATGTTTAAGAAGTTCTGACTGCCTAGACACTTCAGCACCACAGTCTTTACACTGCCACATAAACTAGACAAACAACAAAGAGAGACAGGGGGAGGGATTTTACATTAGTGAATGTGTGCATCAATTGTGAGTAAATAAAGCCAGTAACTGTAAAGCATATAAAAATCTATGTGTTTAATGTTACTTAGTTTGGGCCAAGGAATCTCATTCTAAGCAGAGTAAACAGAACAATAATCCCAAAAGTATGCAAATGATGAAGTGTAAGGCTGGTTACACATTATCAGTGGCATATTTACGTTTTGCTACCATTAGTCATTATCGTACTGTATAGAGAACAAAGACGCAAAATCAAACATAGAAAATGTTAAATCATGAGTGGGAAGTCTACATGAGTCTTTGTAGTGGTATTTTTTGATTTTTAAGAGTTGGGTTCAGATCACGCCAACGTCAGGGAGACCAGCAAAATCATCCACCTTTAAAAAAGGGACAAACAATGTATTTACATGTTTCTACCAGTAGTCATTGTGGTGAACATTTTTCTAAAAGGTCAGGGGTCAGCTCAGGTGGTAGGAGATTTCAGCATTTATTAAATGCACTTACCAAAACAATGAGGTCGGAAAAGGTTGGGTTCACATCACACCAACATCATGGAGACCAGCAAAATAGCAGGAAAACCTGTAAAATGAGCAGTAATGAAAACATAAATGGTAAGCTTGTTAAGGGACAAAAAAATTAATTGACAGATAATAGGTAACTTGTGTCAACAGGCAGCACAGGTCATTGTAAGCCTACGATTCAAAGCTGATCACTTAAGTTAAAAACACATTTTAATATTGCTATAAAAATCTGCACCAAATTGCACATTTTAAAAGGGTAGAACATGACAGACATGCATGGATTTTATTTGATTTATTGTTTTAAATAATTGTGTAATTACTCGTTTTTATATGCGTCAGTATTGAGACTAATTGAACGCTTCAGCTTACCACTATTTTCGCCTGTGACAGTTTATTACGCTCATACTAGTCCATCACGTTACCTCACATTACCGGACTGTTCATCTTCTTCTGTTTAATAAATGGCGGGTGGCGACTAACGGATAAAGTGTTCTACAGCGCCCCCTCCTCATCTGGTGGCTGTAAATATTACTTTTAACAGACTTTTAGCGAACATTTAAAAAAAATCTTTTTGGAGATGATGAATTATAAAAGATACCGTTATCGTTTCTTTGCCCAGGCCTACTTGAGAGGATTTCAGAAAACGGGTTGTTGCTTTGAATCATGGTTTGAAAAGGCAGCCTGCACTTAACCTCAGTGGCAGGGCGGCCATTCACTTTACATTGGAAGTAGTGCTAACATTAACCCTGTGCTGTAAACAAGCACCATAAGCCCCCTTTACAACGTACTTTCACAAGATTTTCATTCTCCTAATGTTATCACACTAACACGATTAGAAAACATACTTAAAACTAGTCTGCAAAATAGCCTGTTAGGCTTGAAGCTAAGCTAGTTTAAATGTAGGTTAGCCATGGCAGGGCTAATTTAATCTAACAAAAACACAACAATGGTGTTAGCTAACTAATAACATGTTTGTGAGAGTGTTAACAGAACAATCTTTAAGTAGAAATATGAACCACACATGGTTATATATTGCTTACTTACCGAAATTGATGAGCCTGCTGGATATGAGCATTGAAGGAGACCGAAGAAGCAGGAGGAAAAAAATGGCGGAATTTCGTTCTTCTTCAGAGCAGTCTGCACATGCGCAGTACCTGCTAATTAAATTGCCCATATTTTTTTCGATTAACTTTTAAACGAGTAAATTACGATTGATTTAAAAAGTGGGAATACATGTAACTATTAATTAAAAAATATATGAAAGATTCCATGACACATTAAAATCAATGAAAAAAGCTACATTAAAACATGCAAGATATACTAGGGGCCAGAATCAGTTTTTTCAGTGTTTGAACAGTAAGAACAAACACAAGGGAAGGAAAAGACTGAATAAAACAGGAGGCAATATCAGATGAACAGAAATACAAACTTAACTAGACCCTCATGACACCAGTGTGATATAGGGTAGGGTAACCTGAACTCACTTTAAGAGGTCAGAGGTTAAACCCAAATGTCTTTGGCCCTTTCCGAATTGTCACAGTTCAGTATGCAGTACTTACTTTTCAGTAGGGAGTTTCAGTATACTGAACTTTCGTGGTCATTCAGTATGCATTTTTTGGGTCCACCTCAGTATACTGAACATTTCAGTATGGATACTAACTTCTGGGTTTTATGCAGTATGGATCGGATGTGTGCTTTCAGGAAATGAATTGTATTTTACCACCCACAATGCTGTGCGAAATTAAACGTAAATCGTCACTTCACGTGCACCTCCAAATCAAAACAAACGAGTGTGGATTAATTTAATAAATGTTTAACCTAGAGTAGAGTCCCGACTGAAATCACTACTTTAAATTAACAACAGAAAATATAACAAATGTCTGCATTATTATAAAACCTTTCCCCCCTCTATTTAAATAATGATTTCACTATTTAAAAACGTCTTTATTGGTTTATTTTATTTTATATTCTGTATATTACTGTCTTTCATTTCTACTTTTCTTTATGTACTGTATGTTATTTAGTTATTTAATCTGCCTTTTACTTGATTTACATTGTGACATTGTTTTTTGTTTACCTGACTGTATATGCGCATTACTCTTCTTGAATAAAGCTAAACCAAAAAAAAACAAAAAAAAACGGGTGGATGCGGCCGGTTCTGGAAACATAAATGACGTCACTTCCATACTGAATGAATCAGAAGAAGTAGGAACAAATATCTGCCTACTGTGTGTGCCTACTGAATAGTAGGTACTAACAGTATACAGCACAGATAGTAGGTACTGCGTACTGAAAGATTGAGTAGGTACTTGACAATTTGGATACAGCCCTTGAGTCATAGAAACGTTGCTCTTACAGCAGCCAATAAGAAAGACACGGCCACAAAGAGACAACTGTAGCCCCTGACAGGCTAACACAAGCTAGCATATGTTAACAGATATTTAGACTGACATCAAACATTTCCCTCTGATCCTCCTGAACCATTTTCTTAACAGTACTCCTTCTGCTTTCTGTCTCTCTATCTGCAGGTCAGCAGGTCGTTGGACCACATCAGTCATTGCTTTGTTTACATCTGCTTCCCTGTGTGATAACATAAGGTGGTACATTGTTCCCTCGGGGCACACATGATAATCTTAATAACATCTTCTTGTGCGTGATGCACCATTCATTTCATAGATTACAGAGCAGAACATCTGTGACGTTTCTCCCCACGCCCATGATAAAAAACACAAATTTGACATCTACATGGATTTCATAACTCCTCCATCCCGAGCTGCACCAAAGACTTTGGTATCTGTTCACCATGATGATGCATGATGGGAGATTTGAGTGTTTTACATTCTCTTCACGCCTCCTACAATGTCACACTGTTATACATCCTCATAATCATGAGCTGCTTTGTCAAGCTTTGTCTCCTCCCATGAACAAGCAGTTAATTTAGAGAGGAAGCTGATGTGATTACATCGTGTATTCAGCTTATCACACTCACACTCCAGCACAGATTCATTACATCATGTCATTCTCTACAGATTAAGATGTGGAAGCTCCTTCTCCCTGAGCTATGAAAGGAAAGAGAAGAATATACTCCCTTTATACTATCAACTGCTCATCTTGATATTTGGGTGAAAGAAATTAGATGCTGGATGGAGGTTTTTCGGAAATTCAAACTGTTACTTGATTTTGTTTTACCAAGTTTTTTTTTTTCCACAAAATTTTGCTGCTAAAAATCTCTTGAAACCATCAGACAAGTTATAATTACACAAGTATAAGAAATATACATTAAACTTAAATTAAAAATGGAAGGTTTTCCTTTTTTCCAGTTTAGTGATTCGATTTGACATCCGCATTTATTTATTTATTTAGTTGTTTATTTTGACAGAGACAGTGTACAGCCTATTAGCTGTACCAGAGTTAGCTACAAGCTAATTTTCACCTATTTTTTTTCAAAATATCAAGCCTGTTATGTGATGTCAAAGGGTGTTATTTCAGCACGATGTAAATACACCTCAGACAACATCACAGCCGGCAGGACTCATGTGTCTCACTCAGTGTAGACAGTCCTGACTCACAGAGACACTTACAGGATATAAATGGTAAATGGACTTGAGCTTATATAGCGCTTTTCTAGTCTTCTGACTACTCAAAGGTGCTTTTACACTGCATGTCACACCTACACATTCACACACTGATGGTAGTGGTTGCTATGTAGTATCATCAGAAGTAACTAATCCCATTCATACACCACCACCACCACCAAAGCAGCGGGAGCAACTTGGGGTTAAGTGTCTTGCCCAAGGACACATCAGACATGTTGCCCAGCTGGGGTTTGAACCCTCGACCTTCTGGTTGAGGGGCGACGACTCTACCAACTGAGCCACAGCTGCCCCTTATACTGGATTTCTGATGTATTTATGTGTAAAATGTCACACAATCTTTGCTCTCTTCATCGTATTTTGAGCAGGGGGTCACAGCACTGACACTCGCTTTTCTCACTCAACAGAGCATCTTACCACATCCGGACCGTGATTGAAATGTTTGGGTCAACACCGGAAGATAAACTATTGTTGCGCACACGCTGAGGTGTTGCTGAGAGGTTTTCAACATAATCAAAGAAACCAAAGACGTTTGATCATCCTGTCAAACCGAGCAACTACGAGATGTTATCCTAGATTTTGGAGTTGATTAATATTTTAATAACTGCAGAACAACCCTCTGAAAGGGAGTGAGCTCATACAGATTAGGGACTGAACCATCTTCTGGAACAATCAGGGGCCAACAGAAAACAGGATAAAAAGAGTCTTCTTTAACATTCAGAGTACTTCTTGGTAAGTCCTCTCCACTTTAATTGGCTCTGTATCTTAAAAAAAAATGAAAATCTACCACTTTAGTTGCACATATTGCCCATCGAGGCATGCTAATAATGGTACACTAAGTGGATACGGTACAAACTGTGTCCTCACTGAACTCAGTCTGAACTGACAGCTTGTTAAAAAAGTAGTCCCTCGACAGGAGACAGAGACAACGCCACCTATGTGGTCCTCTTGAGGTCGAAGTTGAATAGCCCTGGCATAATGGCTCTTGAAGTTAACAGCTGTTTTTTTGCATTTTAGGTTAGTTTGGTTTGTACAATATAACATCACTCATATTAGTGTAATTTTTTTTGGTACATTTGTATTAATTATTAACATTTAGTAAAGATGAGCAAGAGGCCTGTCTGATCGGTTATCATGCTGGGAGAGCTAAAACAATCATCTCTACAAACCATGAAGAAATAAACACAACAGCATGCCGCAGCACGTTCAGATGATGCTGCAATAATTCTGAGAGTGACAGAGCTCACATCAGGGTGATTTTTCTCCATCAGCACAAGAAAAAAAGAAAAAAAGATTCACAATCATGTCACAGAGCCAGAAGGGAAACGGTTCCTTTTTATAGGTTATTGATTAATGTATCATTCAAACCGAACTGACACCAAAATAATCCTCATTTTTCCTGCTTCAGTCGTAGACAGTCCTGTCCCTGTGTCTGTGATGAAGATAAATGGCACTGCCTCTTCCTGCCAGAGACAGAAGATGGGGCTCGTGCACTGCCAGAAAATATCCGCCTGTTGCCCTCTGCTTTCCTGCAGAGCTATCAACTGTTTTTTTGTTGTAAAAGCATTCAATCAAAGCTCTTTCAGAGTCTCTGACAGCCAACAAACTCTAACCAACGGTCAAGTTCAAGCTTGTTTTTGTCAGGGAGAGGCGCCTGAATTCCTCTTTCTTATGCTAACTAGGCAGAGAGAAAACACAGCATTAACTTGTCAGTGTCAGAACGCTGCAGGGGACCGGAGGGGGCTGTCTAATCCAACAGAAAACATCCGCCCTGTAAGTACATTATGAATAAAAGAATGGGTGCATTAAGTCTCTGGCTCTCACCCTCGACATCTCTTGGTTGGGGTGAGGGAGGACAAACAGCATTATTAACATAAAACTCAGCTTACAAAACTTTGCCAACGAGGAAGCACGTGCGACTTATAATAAGTGAGGAATTTTAAGGAGTAAAGAGGAATTTTCCTTCCTTTACTATCTCGCAGATAGTACAGAAAAGCAGTAGCAGTGAATGCAGGCCTATTGTATTGGATCGAGACAGTCTCATCATTTTTTTCTTCAATTTAGATATTCGTCATAAAGAAATACTTAGAAGCATAGCCTTATATGGTTTCATTTTAAGCCAGAGGCATCTTCAATCCTTGGAGAATACAGACTTTGTCGTCGACAATTTTCGGACTTGCAGGAAGTAAGTATTGATTGATTGATTGATTGATGTAGCCTACTGTATTAATCCTAGCCTGTCTTTTATTGTTTGTTTGTTTTGTTTAGTTGGAATCCCATTAACTAATATACAGTATCATTTACAGGAAGAAGAATATTACATTAGGATATGTAAAGTAGATCTACCTACCTATCTGATTGCAAGAGAACTGGGTCCTTACGCATGTGTATATCTGTATGTATCTTTGTCTTTAGCATTACGTTAAATTCATTAATTAATTACAATATTTGTTAACCAAATGTATATGTGGGACAGTGGCATAAAAGGACACCCCCCCTATATATTTGTTTATTTATTATTTACAACTAATTATTGTGGCTCAAAGGAAAAGATTTAGGCATTGTAATTCCAGAGTTTCACCACAAGAGGGAGTTTGTGGTTAAGTCAAAGTCAAAGTCAAAGTCAACTTTACTGTCAATTTCAAAATATGCCAAACATACAGTGGAATCGAAATTGCGTTTGTCTCCGACCCGCGGTGCAATACAACCAAAATGAGGTAAAAAGATAAAATAAAATGAGGTAAAAATAAGATAAATAATATTTACAGTAATAAATTCTATATTGTGCAAAATGGTAAATAAAATAAATAAAATAAAATTTCAGAAAAAGTAAACTTGTGCAATATGTGCAGTGTGCATTAAACGGATTGATAATTAGTTATTATTCCAGAGTTCTTGGTGGCAAACGGGAGGGGGTTTCAACATCCAGTGTTCGTGGGGGCAGAGGGGGGGGGAAGGAAGAGAGGGGAGAGGGTTAAGCTTCCTGACAGCTTGGTGGAAGAAGCTGTTTCCCAGTCTGGTGGAGCCGGCCCGCAGGCTACGGTACCGTCTCCCCGATGGCAGGAGGCTGAAGAGGCTGTGTGAGGGGTGGGTGTGGTCACGCACAATGCTGGTTGCTTTGCGGGTGAGGCGGGTACCGTAGAGGTCCAGAAGAGAGGGGAGTGGGACACCGATAATCCGTTCAGCAGCCTTCACTGTGCGCTGCAGGGTCTTGACAGCAGTGCAGCTCCCAAGCCACACAGTGATGCAGCTGGTCAGGATGCTCTCGATGGTGCCTCTGTAGAAGGAGCACATGATGGTTGGGGGGGCTTGTGCTCTCTTCAGCTTGCGGAGGAAGTAGAGGCGCTGCTGGGACTTCTTGGCCAGTGATGTGGTGTTGGTTGTCCAGGAGAGATCCTCACTGATGTGAACCCCCAGGAACTTGGTGCTGCTCACTCTCTCCACAGCAGCACCGTCGATGGTCAGTGGGGGTTTAGGAGTGGGGACTCTCCGGAAGTCAACAACAACCTCCTTGGTTTTGTCGACGTTCAGGAAGAGGTTGTTGTCTCTACACCATGTGGCCAGTTGGCTGACCTCCATCCTGTAGTGCGTCTCATCGTTGTTGGAGATGAGACCAACCACTGTTGTGTCATCCGCAAACTTCACAATGTAGTTGCTGCTGAAGGATGGAGCGCAGTCGTGGGTCAGCAGCGTGAAGAGCAGGGGGCTGAGCACACAACCTTGGGGGGCCCCAGTGCTCATGACGGTGGTTTTTGATGTGCTGCCACCGACCCGCACTGTCTGAGGCCTATCGCTGAGGAAGTCCAGCAGCCAGTTGCACAGGGAAGTGCTGAGCCCCAGCTGGTCCAGTTTGCCGATCAGCTGCTGAGGGATGATGGTGTTGAATGCTGAACTGAAGTCTATGAACAACATTCTGACGTATGAGTTTTTGGTGTCCAGGTGGGTGAGGGCTGGGTGAAGAGCAGAACAGATGGCATCCTCGGTGGATCTGTTACCTCGGTATGCAAACTGGTAGGGGTCCAGGGTGGTGGGGAGGGTGGATTTGATGTGGGCCATGACTAACCTTTCAAAGCACTTCATGGCGATGGGCGTCAGTGCAACGGGTCGATAGTCATTGAAAGTGGATGGTGATGGCTTCTTTGGAACGGGTATGATGGTGGTGGCTTTGAAGCACGACGGAACAACAGCCTGACTCAGAGAAGCATTGAAAATGTCCGTGAAGAGATCTTTGAGCTCCTCTGCACAGTCCTTCAGCACACGGCCAGGAATGTTGTCTGAACCTGCAGCCTTGCGGGTGTTGATCTTGGAGAAGGTTCTCTTCACGCTGGCTGCAGTCAGACACAGGGTCTGGTCATGGGGAGGGGGGGTGGTCTTCTATGGGGGCGTGCTGTTGTGTGCTTCAAACCTGGCAAAGAAGCTGTTGAGGTCGTTCAGCAGAGAGGTGTTGCGGTCACAGGTCTGTGACTTGGGTTTGTAGTCCGTGATGGTCTGGATACCACGCCACAGTCTCTGTGCGTCTCTGCTGTCCTTGAAGTTTCCGGTTATTTTAAGTGTGTAGCTGCGTTTGGCTTCCCTGATGCCACGGGACAGGTTGGCCCTCGCTGTACTCAGGCAGGCTGCGTCCCCAGCTCTGAAGGCGGTGTTCCTGGTCCTCAGTAGCCCACGTACCTCTCCTGTCAGCCTGGCTTCTGGTTAGCCCGGGTGGTGATGGTTCTGGTGGTGGTGACATCAGCAATGCATTTGCTAATGTAGGAGGTAACAGTGTCAGAATACTCCTCAATGTCTGTGTGGTTGTTGTAGGTGGCTGCCTGCTTGAACATCTCCCAGTCTGTGGTATCAAAGCAGTCTTGTAGTGCAGCAGAGGACCCCTCTGACCACACACGTACCTGCTTCAGAACTGGTTTGGTGACTTTAACCCTGGGTCTGTAAGCTGGCATTAGCATGACACTGATATGGTCAGAGTGGCCGATGTGGGGGAGGGGTGAAGCTTTGTAAGCACCTTTAACTGATGATAACAGCGACCAGCAAGGTCGCTGTTATCTCTCTCGGTTGATAGAAAGGACGGCACTTTATGATCATAAACTCCGCCAGCGGTGAACAGTGTTTACATACCACAGCAGCATCTCGACACCAAGCATCACTGATGTAAACACAGACTCCACCACCTTTCTTCTTTCCTCCTTTAATAAGGATTCTGTCTGAACGGTAGCATGTGAATTGTTCAAGCTGAACGGCGGAGTCTGGGATGCATTCGTTCAGCCATGTCTCTGTGAAAATGTACGCGCAGCCGTCCCTCTCGTCGCGATGCGCAGCTCTCAGTAGCTCTATATGGTCCATTTTATTGTCCAGAGATCTTACATTTGCCAGTAGAAGAGTTGGAAGAGCGGACCTGTGTGGTATTTTAGCCAGTCTCGCTCTTATGCCTCCACGTTTACCTCGCTTTTGTTTCCGCTCGCACCGTTTACGTTTACGTCTCCTCTCCGGGGGGTAAACCGGCTCACGAAGCAGTCCCAAAGTTTGAAGCTGTTGTGTCAGTGATTTGGGTAATAACTCCACAGAAAGGCTGTTACTGTTTAAGTCCAGTAAAAATTGACGGCTGTAATTGTGTTTTTCCATAGTAAAACACGGAGAAAAGTCAAAAGAAAAGTTAGAAAGAAGAAAACACCGCTCTATCGGGAGAGAGAGGGGCCGCTGCGACTGGTCGCGCCGCCAGTCAGTCAAAGACAAAGAGTTAAGGGTCACTCTTGGTCAGCGCAGGTCAATCATTGTGTTGTTCTGATGAAGCTCAGAGAGGAGCATATGATTTACAATGCTGCTTTATGTTTATGTTTGCAGAAAAAAGTAAAACAACATACAACTACAAGCGCACTGTGGTTCATTCAAGTGTGCTACATATACCCTTATATACCCTTATACCTTGAAATACTCACCTGTGCAGTTGTAAGCAAGGGGAATTTGTTTAGAAAATATAATTTGAGAATAAACTTTGACCTGTAATCCATGTAATGTGTACACATATGTAAAATGTATATTTAATGTGAAATACTGTTTAGTTCTCCTCCACTGTCTCTCTCTCTCTCTGTCTGTGTGTGTCTTTCTTTCTCTCGCTCTCTCTCTTTAAGAGTAATGTATAACCTGCATCTCTCTGCATTTTTTCAGGAGGAGTTAAATGAGATACGAAATGTCTGGAACACACATCGCATCCGACCATCTAGGAACCCTACTGTGCCCAGTGGGATACCTAACATCATGTTTTCAGCACCTCATTTGTGGGTTGCAGATGACCACATAGTCCATTTTAATGCCATTGACCTTGCTACAGCCAAGCAGACCTGCAAGTTCCTAACAACCATCCCATGTGATGAGGACATTTTTGATGTCTGTACCATCACCATGGAAGAATCAGGGTTAGGCTTTCCAAACAACACATCAGAGGCACTGGATTTCTACATGTCATTGAGGGATGTTATCCGTCCTCAATTGTTTGAGTAGTATTTTGTGTTGTGTCTCTCTGTCTATGTGTAAGTGGGGAGAGGGTCCCTATCCCACCATGTCTGTCTGAGAGAGGAGTGGACATTGGCGTGCCCCTATCTCCAATCATACCTTGCCTGGAATCATTTGAATAACATTTTTGTAAACATTTTGTAGTTTTAGAAATACTGTATATAATATAACATTCAATTCTTTACCTACACCTTGTAACTTGTATGAAGATTTACATGCCTTTGCAACTTTCTTAACTGACTGAATCTTTCCCTGCAAGTGTTGCAGAGGTACAGTTTCTCACCTGTGTGAGTTCTCATATGATTCTTAAGAATTCAGTAGTAGTATTTTTTGTTACTGAGTGACACATTGTCCATTCAAAATAGTCTATTTGTCATAAATATATTCTTTAATAAGTTCTGATCAGTATAGGTAGTATAAGTTAATATATTTTATTAAATATAAATCCTCAGACTAACAAAGAGATTAAACAAATGTTTAGATGCAGCTCTGCCAATCAGCATCTCCCCTTGTGAGGAATACAGTAAGTAAATGTGTAAACCATTCATTTGTGAATGTGTAGCGTGACATTTTGTTGCTGAATGTTGCCTATAGCAGCTTTTAAGGAAATATAAGAAAATGGGAACAATGAAGGCTAATGGTAATTTCATTTATTGAAGTACTTTCCTTGAAAAGTAACTGCTGCTTCAGTTGCTGTGACTTCACACCTGTAACATGCAGCTATGCATTACTGTAAGACCTTGAGTTGACTTGTTTCTGAGTGTCTACCTCTGGATTTGTCACTGTATAATGTGTTTCATACTTTTTATTTAATTAATAAAACATTGTATGTAATTACCATACATGTACCCTCACCCATTTGTAATCCATTTGGTTCAGTTTCTACACTCTAGAGGTACGGAAATAGCGTTTAGTTAACTTGATACTTTATCTTCATAGGAGACACCTCCAAATACTGAAAATGTGCTAGTTATATTGTATTAACACACTAGACCATTCAGACCGGTTGAAATAACATTTAAGTAAAAAAGCTTAACTCAAAGCCAAGTTAAATAACAGACTATTGAACAGAGTGCTATTGGCAGAACCGCAGTAAAAGAACATGCATGCCAAACATGAAAAACAATGAATACTACAATGAATGATCAACGATCTTTCTCCAGACTGCATTCAAGCACAGGTAAACAAAACTGATGACTCCTAACTCGCACGCGGAAGATAATAAGTTGCACGTGCGAGATAGTAAGTGGCGCGTGCAAGATAAAAAAAAAAACATCCATGTCACCTCCAGGGCTCCGTAGAAGAGAGAGAGTGGGAAGGATTATAAACTTTTTTTTTTTCCAGTGTGTAAATCTTAGACTGTATCTCAGTGACATCAAACTTTGGGTTTTGAAGAGGACTTTTGAGGCCCATCGGAGGTGGTCCCTGGTGATGTATTGGTCCCAAATGAGCCAGCTTTATGTGCCAGTTCTTTAAAGGCTTTATATTATATATTTTTCAAACTTAAATGTAATATAAATCAAGTATATCCTCCTCTGTGAGTCATGACTGTCTACAATGGGTGTAACACCCGAGTCCCACTGTCTGTGATGTTTTCAGAGTTTTCAGAGTCCTATCTTCAGTTTGTTTACATCGCCCGGACGGCCGGCTGACTCCTCCCCTCGTGTATAAAAGTTGATTAATTGAGGGACTAGAGAAAAGAAGAATACCATACTGTACTCACTGCTTAACTGTGTTTCTAGATCACGCTCATTTCAGGTAAATTTACATGCAGTGTGAAGATACGCGCATAATAAAGATCGCTAGCATTAGCATGCTAACACAACAATGCACCGCAAGTTGTTTTGGTTTCATGCTGGTGCTCAAGGGCGACGTCTGCTGGATCAAAAAATCACATATAAAGCCTTTAATGTGAACGATGGGCGCAAACTCCCGTTTCCTGCACACTGTCGTTTGACTGGTTAACTCAGGGATGGGCAACTGGTGGCCCGTCCTGATTCTGTGTGGCCCGCAAGTCAATTTACAAAAATCAATAAATTATTGGTGTCACTGTCGTTGGAAACCAGCAACTCATTTGAACAAGACCCCAGCTGTAATTTATGCTGCCCACCGATAGAGGGCGGGTGCCCCCCCCCCCCCCAAAAGTAAGAGGCCTGTAGCCATCTGCACATGGTCTTGTGTTGACCTCCCGCGCCTCCTCTTCTAGCGGGATAAAGAGACATGAGCGGCCAAAAGAGAAAACTGGACAAAGAGAACCGTGTTTTCCAGCCAAGATGGGAAACAGATTATCTTTTTACGGAATTCAAAGGCAAACCTATGTGTTTAGTGTGCCTGGAAACAAAATCGGCTCGATTTCAACTTGAGTTGCCACTACAACACCGCACAAAGACAAATATGACAAATACAACGGAGCTGACCTCAGAGGAAAAATACACCGTCAGCAGAGCTTTTTTACCAAAGCCACGACTATACAGGAATCATCTCTCAAGGCGTCTTACGCTGTTTCCCTTGAGCTTGCTAAAGAAGAAGAAGAAGAATTTATACTTTATTGATCCCGCGAGGGGAAATTCGTTTTTACACTCTGTCTAGTAAACATGCTACACAAACATGAACTGAAATACACACACATGCACAAACAGGATCCTGTGGACATGCACTAATGGAGAGGTCTCAGAGTGAGGGGGCTGCCCACGGCGGGCGTGTCGGATCTATATGCACACGTGTAGAAATGCATTAAAAATATATATGAATATAAGTTGTTGCACTTACTGTTGATGTCAACTTTTGTTACGTTATTGAAAGATGATTTTTGAGACCCCATTGCACTGTGGATGTTCATTTTCTTTGTGTTAAGCTCATTAAATGAGTAGAAGCATCACTAAATGCATTTAAATATGAAAAATTGAGATGTTAAAGGAGTAGAAGCATTATTAAATGCATTTAAATATGGATGAATAGAAATGTTGTAAAAAGAAATGTTAGCTTGAAAAGCGAGCCTTGTGTTTTCCTGTTGAAAAATAGAAATTTGGCATAATAAACTCTGATTGCCAGTATATCTATTTGTTCTTTCATTAAATTAGTAACTATAGCTGGGTAATTAAGATATGGGGTTATCGTATCCTACTGGTGGAAGTTCACGCTGACATTTGGCCCTCTGGTATGAGGATAACATTTTTGTGGCCCTCCCTATCATTGAAGTTGCCCATCCCTGGGTTAACTGAAAGTAAAGGCTGCGGCAGCATTTCCTGCATAGCGATAGCCATCGATGGGACTCCAAAGCCCGCCGCAGTAACATATGGTTGACATCACTCAGGCTTTTTCCATTAATATTTTCAGCCTATGGTCGTCACCATGTTGACTTCTTTGTTAACTTCTGGTTTGTACAGTTTTTATATTTTTCGATATATAAAAATTGCGAGCTAGGGTTATTTTGAAGAAGAAAAACACAATTAAGAAATATAAATATTAATTATTAAAGTTGTCTCATTAAAATAATAAATACAAAAATAATAATTTCATGATAAATGATCTTGAGCTTGGGTAGTCTTTTGACTACTCAAAGGGCTTTTACACCGCAGGTCACACCTACTCATTCACACACTGATGGTAGAGGCTGCTATGTAAAGTGACCATCACTGTTAACTAATCCATTCATACACATTTATACGCCACTGATTTGGTAATTTGGTGTTCAGTGTCTTGCCCAAGGACACTTCGGCGTGCTGCTGCAGGCGCTGAAGATCGAACCCCAACCTATTCTACCGACTGAGCCACAGCCACAGTTTTTGTTAAATGAACGTAATTAACATGTTGATCCATAAAATTATACGTATTGAACAGGTAACACATATTTTTTATGTTTTTTTCTTTTTTTGGGAGTGCAAAGTCAATGTTTAATATATATTCAGTGCAATGACATTCATGAATGTAAGATGGAAGCCTCAGGTTTCTTTTGCAGAAAAATAAATATATTGCTGTGATAGCATTTTAATAATTTATAAATGCCAACAGTACTATGCAGACAGGTCTCCAATGGTTGCCCCACAAAGGACCATTTTGAAAGATTTTTTTATATAATGTATTTCATACATTTAATATTTCCAGGCCAATAGTTCACAGCAGCATTATAACTTTTCTTTTAAACCATGCAGCTCACAGATAAATGCCACTGTGTGAACACTTTGTCTATTCAAGTGAATCCAGCTCGATATAAAGCATGCACTGTACGTCCATCCCCAACCCAGCGTCATCCCCTTTATCTGTGCCAGAGCCAAGGCTGCATTCCAAAACTTTCCTTTTTAGCCTTTCATGGATCTGAGTTACTTGAATGGAAATAAACGTTTTTGACACACCAGGGACCAGGGAGGAAAAGCTACGATGGAAACAGCTTCAAAAGACGGGGAAAGGAGTTTCTCTTGACGCCTCTGGCGCAAAATGAGCTGCTCTCTCCACTTTCTTTTATCACCTGCATGCTGTCAAGTCTAAAAAGCTCTTTGGCAGCCATGAGAGCCTGTATATCGCTTTAGTCCTCAAGTGCTCCCCAGCCTTACCCTTTATGTCCTCACAAATCTAACACGGTAACACGGTGCAGCCAGAATACCAATCCTGAGACTTAAAAGGGCAAAGCAGTTCACACCGGCTATGTCCACTTCTTAACAACAGTCAATGGGTCCTCTCCGGAATCCTTCAAACATTGTCACAATGGATTTCTGCAGAGGGATGTTGAGGGGCGATGCGCACGTTTTGTAAAGTATCACAGTGATGCCAACACTAATGCATCAGACTTTTCACATATTTGGCCTATGCATCGACACGTTGGGTTTTTAAGAAAATGAGACAGAATGATGATCGATCAGTTGAAGAGAGAGAAACCTGAAGCACAGGTGGGATTTTCTTTGCTATGTTGATACCAGGATTGCCTGAACCTGATGTAAGTGAATAGGAAGCACGAGCCCAGCATTCACTGCTCAGAAAAGAGCTAATGTACCTATTCACCGTTTGAATCTACGGGACAACACAGTGCTTCGATTTTTCATGTAACATTCAACAGCCACCACGCTTTAAATCAATCCTAACTGAACACATTTTTTGTGTGAAGGAAGCTGAAATGGATTCCTCTGTTTGCGATCGCTCATGCATCGCCGCGCCTGTCACACTCAGACAAGTCTCTGATCATACTCACACACACAGAAGAAGCGCACTGCTGCCCTCCATTCATCTCCAGACGATCTCACCGCTCTATCAACACAGTGGAGATTTACTGAATAATTCTGAGAGGCACATTGCAGACTCCCTCGGTTTTGTGCGAGTGGGATCGAAGGCCACGCTCTGGATCAGTGACCAGATTTGTGCTGTGTGGAGTGAATGCGCTGAGGCTGAATGAAATAGCGAGACACATCAATACTTTTCTTAATGAAGTCACACAGGTCTTGAGAAGTGATACAAACACCCCTCAATAGTGAGGATAAGGTCATGCTGTCATGAAATGAATTGTGACATATTTCAAAAATGGTGATTGTATCTTCTATTCCTTCTTTGCTTCATCCTTGGGGGATCAAAAAGAGTTCTTCAGAGTTTCTTATTAATAAAGAAGAGAATCACCTGCACTCACAAAAGGAAGACCAGCATCCTGGAGGACTTCAACAGTTAATAATTTGATTTTTCAACAACTCGCAAGGATCAATAGGCAAGATATCTACTGAATTAAATCTTAAAGTGACCTTACTGTATCATCAGACATTAAGGAAACATGCCATGTTGAAGTGCTGGCTTCTCTGACAACAATGCAGCAGCTAGTATGTCTGTTCTAAGTTTCGATAATGGCCCTGAATAATCTGTTTTTGTTTTGACCAGAGAGGGTAGGCGGTTTTAAAGTACCCCTACACAGACGTTTTGGACGCCCCTCACTTTGCGAGTCACCAGCAAAACAACAGGTGTTGCAGCGACGGAAGCGGGCAAACTGGTTTAGATATAACTGAATTTAACCTTCCTAAAAAGCCTCTAAATGTTTTTCTAATGAGCTAACACACTAGAAATGTTTGAAAAATGGAGAGAGGTTAGAATGCAAAAAGGTTTCAAGACCGATTTAAAGCTATAGCTAAACACTGAAGCTTTATATGGCAACCCTTGTGCACATCGCCTCTGGAGAGGAGGGGACGGTTGCAGACAGCTCTCTTAAACACTAGGTGTCAGAGTTACATATTGCTCCTTTAAAGTATGGAGCCCCAATGCTCAGGTAAGGAAAAAGGAAAAAACATAACGTTTGAAATGTAGTTTACAAATCCGTGGGCATGGTTTATAATCTGTACCGACAATGTTTCCAAAATTGCAACATGGATTATAATTTAAAAAAAAAATAAACGTCTTAAAGGATTGGTAAATAGTGGAAACAGATTTACAAATGGCTTTTAATATTTTTCTTTCAGGAGCCCTCAGGGGCTCTGAAAGAATTTAATGAACTTGTTATTTAGTATTTATTGATTTAGGATGCATGAGCTGTCAGGTTCATCATTAACTGACAACCATCCTTGTGTATCCCATTATCAAGACAACAGTGGGAAGAAGCACACTCACTGTGTTGGCTGTCATTGCTGAATTATAATACAAGAAAAACTACAACTTGTGTTTACTTTCTTTCTTTAGTCTATCAATCACTTAATGAGCAGGTGTAACTCTTACCCCGTTTATCGCCCTGGCTGTTTTTTCCCCCCTGTATCTTAGGTACGTTGTTTGTGTTTCTGTGTATGATAGTGCCCACGTTTTTGAAGGCACCCCTGTTATTGCACTTTTAACAATTGTAATAAATCAATTTATATGAATTGGACACTGAGTTCCACGGGTGCGTAACAGCCCCATGAGGGAATTGATTTTGTCAGTGAGAAATAAGCTGAAACATGATCCAAAGTGTGGCCGACAGGAAAAATAAACTCTTTCTGGTTAGTGTCTGCATGTGCATGAAGAAGCTCTACTGTACGCCTGAATAGCAGCAGCACATTTATGTAAACGCTGTAATTTAAACAAATGTGTCTAATCTCACCAATGCTACTTAACAGCAGGAACGAAAGAATGCAGGCTGCACTTCCAATAGGCTGCAGGGAAATTACGAGTCGCACCTCTGTGGTATGAAAAGTCAACATTTCCCTCCTGATGACTAAAACTGAATCTCTCCTCTCCTACAATAAGACTGTTAAGACCTGAGCCCATATTAGTATTTACCCACTGACAGGATGATGTATGAGCCAATAAAACACAAGTACACCATTAAACTGTGTCAAATTAGAGAGACAATAACACTGGGAGACAGGTGGGAGGGAGACACTCTCCATGCTCCCTCATTAACCCTCCTCTGCCTCTTAACCACGCTGTTGCTTAGCTACCAAAGCTACGAGGGCAGGGACAAGTCTTTGTGGTATAGAGTCAAAAAAGGAGCATTTACAGTCCACAGATCTGTCAGGGAATGCTTTACACACTGTACGTACACATTCAGTGAATATTAATGCAGAGTTTTCAGAAGATAAATCCCTATTGAGAACGATGCGCCATGCATGCTGCAGATTAAAACAACGATTCATGTTAAGATTCATGTTTCTGACCTCTGCCAGTTCAACTGAGCTCAGAGTCAAGAGCATCACTGGGAGGACAAATGTAGGATTACATGGAGGAATTTAGACATGATTCCTAAACCAGCGGGAAAAAAGCCTTCTCACAATGTTGAACAAAGTGCCAGAGCATGAAAACAGCCACCAACATGAGTAAAGAAATCATTACCTATCTGTAAAAAGAATGAAGTTGCATGGGGGAGTATATGTGAGAGAAGAGTAATAAAAAAATTAATTAAAAAAATTAATTTCTGTGCAAACATTTACAACTTCATATCACTTCCCTGTGTATCATTACAGCAGTATAGCAGGAGTGTCGCTCACAATTAAGCTCATGATCCCAGCTTACCGATTCATCAACCCACGTCAGAGCGATACGACTCTCTGCTGCATCCATCAAAACTGTCTCTGCAACGACCTGCAGGGATCCAGTCACGGCTTTACTTTGTCTTCAGATACATTTGATGACTGAGTAATGACTGAACTATTACAGCATTATATTCCAACCAACCTTGATTTGTTTTTCTAGCCTATTGCTGTGTAATCTATTTTTAATGGACGTTATTTCTGTGCATACAACTTAATAATATAAGACCTACTTACTCCAAGTTTTACTTTAAGCAGCATCTCTACATGTGTGGATTTAAATTTAAGAACTAGATTTTTTGTATTGTTTGCATTCTGGGAATAAAAACTGCATCTATTTGTTATCTTAACCAGTTTCGATTTTCTGCAAATAAAATTCTGTAATGACAATATTTAGTTTGGAAGTTTGGAGGAATGAGTAGAGTACAAGGAACAAATATGTTCATTATACTCTGGGTAGGTAGATAACCTGTAGGTAGTACAACCAGATAAAAACAATTCTTTTGAAGTTGTCTCTTATTTTTAGAGATGTAAAGGGTTTTTTTCTTTGATTAATTTAAAGTTATTTAAATGAAACGCATCATATCCTGTTGGCTAAGCTCAAAAGACAAAACCACAAGCTAACATGTTCCAGCTGCACTGTGGCCTTAACCATCTGCTGAAGGTCAATGTTTGATCACATGTGATATTCTCATACTGGGAATCTGAAACAATACTGAAAAAGTCCTGCAGAAGTCCTGCAGAATGCTGGAATCAGATACAGATGTTCTTTTAGTCTTAATTGATTCTTAAAGTTGCACACTTGGACACATAAAGGATGACTTCATGGTGTGCATGGGTGTTGTAGTTCATTTGACTCACCTTCTAGAAATATAGAAACACAAAATCATGAGCTGAGCGTGGCTGCATTTTGTCCGATATATCTCAGTCTACCAAACACATGTGCTGATCACTCTTCTTCACTCAAACATGATGCAATAATTGTCAGCGAAGACGATTAGAATTTAGGCTTACTGCATTTACGTGTTTTAGATATCTGAGTGAAACATGTGATCTTTTCTCAAGTCGTTGACAACACTGCAGTTTGTTCACATGAAAACCTCAGGCGAGTGATATCTTACAAGTATTCATACACTGAGCTTCATATATAGCGATACATCATGTTCAGTGTAAATACAAGCAGGGCGACTGTTTAAATCACATTCATTTAAAAAAAAAAAAAAATGAATTAATGAAGCTCTGTCTCTCTCTCTCTCTTTTCTCTTCTCTGATCCCTTGGTAATTCATACTCCAAGTTCTAAACCAGATCCAGCCAGGACCTTAATCATCTAATCATCCTGCTGCCGTCAGATTGTAATCTTTTATCTTCTCTGCTTTGCAAAGATCGATGCGACCCTCCTCCAATCCTGACACCTCCAATCTTATTCTCAAGCATCCTTGTCCTGTCTTACAGTTTCCTTCCTTTTCCTCTTGAGGGCAGTAGAGCTACATGTAATCCACAAACTCAAATTGTTTTGCTGAATCAGGAGTTTACTGCTTTTTCCTCTTTTTTTTTCTCCTCATCTGAACATGGCACATTAACCCATATTCGGTTGCAAGATTGACAAACAGGTATTTTGAGCTATCTCTCTATCTCTCTTTATCTTATCTTTCTTTATTTTTCTGTCGCCTGTCTTTGAGTGGGATGACAAGTCATCCCATTCATGAAAGAGCTTAACCCGCAAACCCCAACACATGCAGGTGGAGAGTATGAGAAGAGGAACAAATAAACACTGCAGGGTCTCTATTGTGTCTCATCCAAAGCAACATGCAGTCTGCTGGCTTTAGTGTTACTACAGTTTTCTATTTCATTTGTCCACAATAAGAGAGAAGAATCAGTGAGCTCAGCCAAGGTTTTACACAACACCAGGCACAGAAAGGAGCCAAAAGAACATACATCCTATGAGTACAATGAGTCAATGAGTCAATGAGAATGCTGAAATGATACCCTTGTTCAGTTATAGCAGAGAAAGAAAAGGGATCAATACAAAGCAGAGGATGATTTCCTCCCTTGAGTGTTTGTGTGGTGTCCTCAGCTAAAGACACACAGACTGTTAGAGTGAAGGGTGTAAAAGCTGGATTTAAACATCTGGAAGAGACCCTGCAGCTTAAGTTTGGATATTCACCAGAAGCAGAGGAGAGGATGACATAAGCAGGGCTTACTTTCTGCTGGACACAGCCAGAAGGAGAATCAGACATCTTTCAGCTCTTTCACTCCCTCCACATCTAATATCCACATTTCTATAAATCCTCAGACAGCCAACCTGCAGTATCATCTCTTTACTCTCCTCACACCTGCACATTTCCTCTAAAGGGTCTTCCTCTCAATTTGACTCACTAAAGGTGGCATGACTTTTAAAATCCAGGATTTGACTTTTTAAATGCAGCTTACAGTTCAATGACATTTGAACATTTAGCACTGATGCCTCAGCTTCTCATAGCCACTAACATTCAGTGCTTAAACAGGTACTGATTTTGCATTACAGTGGAGGCAACATTTTTCCAAGCATAGCTGTAAAGGTGATAGCTCTATACTGCTTCTCATTAGAGGTTTGCAGGGGACTAAAGATGATCCCAGCTGACATTGAGTGAGAGGCGAGTTACACCCTGTTTGGTCCTCCTTGAATCTTAGGGATGACACATGGAGACGGACAACCATTCAAACTCATATTCACAAATAAGATATTGTAATAGTCATCATTTTAAGTAACCTTTGTGTTATTGATTGATGGAGGAACCTAAAGTATGTATGTCTACTTTAACACAATTCTACAATTCACTCGGCAGATGCTTGTATCCAAAGTGACGTATATGAGAGAGTAAGTACAACACTAATCCATTCATACACCGCCACCGAAGCAGTGGGAGCAATGCAGGGTTAAGTGTCTTGCCCAAGGACACATCGGACATGTTGCTCAGCTGGGGATCAAACCCTCGACCTTCTGGTTGAGGGATGACGACTCTACCAATTGAGCTACAGCTGCCCTCACAAAGGCTGTTGTTGGTGAGCTTGAGATTCACTAAATCAAAGTAACTTCTGGGGTGTATATGGGGTGCGCTGAGAAAAAGGTCGTCCACCGAGGCCCCATTGACTTTGAAATATTTTTTTCTTTGGGGGATATTTGCTTTTATTGGATAGGACAGCTATTGGAGGAGAGAGTGGGGGATGACATGCAGCAAAGGAATGAGGCTGGATTCAAACCCACAGTTGCTGCAAAGTCATGTCATGAATGCTACATTATCCAGAGCACCATCACTGATTGTTTTAAAGAAGACTCCTCCCACATATTGTAGATAGTAGGTCAAAATGTAGAACAAGACTTTACTAAACTACCTGGATATAATGACTTAAAGCTACAGGCAGTTTATTTTGGCATCATCATCACACTAGACGTCTGCACCTCCTCTTGGCTCTGATTTCAGGATTTCTAAAATCAAGCCTGTGACAGGAGACTGTGATGAATCACAGGTTGTTTCAGAACGAGGGCATTTCTCTTGGCTTGTCTCTCAGTTACTGATGTGTGTGCACGTCCCTTCAGGGTGTGAAAGTGAAAACCTGATTAATAGAGGAAAAACTAATCCTGCAGATGAAGTTTCTCTTCCAGCATTTACTGCTAAAACTGATAATTAGTGCAATAAAACAGAGTTTGATTTAGAAATGTCACCATGTTACACATACTCTGATGACAGAGACTGACATTCACGATGTCTGCTGCTAACCCAGATTTCAGGAGGAGCAGGAAGTCATGCAACCAATGATTGTGAGTAGATGTAGAGCAACAAGAGTCAAAGTGTGTTCAGCAGCTGTATGTACCTGCTGAAAGAAGTGACAGTGTTGTTCACAGACAGCAGAACAATTCTCATCATGAGTGACTGAAGATATCTGAGAGGATCATCAGAAACAAATGTATATTTATATCTCAGGTTTGTTGACTTTCTATTAAAATCAATCCTGCATTCATTTGTGTTGTTTATTGAACACACATTGAAAGTGACACAGCAGCTGTCTAACAGCTCTAGTTTGCAGTAATCAAAGAGATGTAAATAAACTTCCCTCCATCAGGGTTAACAGAAACAGATCTGATAGAAGAGCACTCCAGATGTGTCACACAGCAGATACAAGTCGGACTTCTTCAACAGCAGAAATAATGTAATGCAGAGATTTGAAGTGATGACAGCGCTGTTAGAGCAGAGAGACGCTGAGAGCAGGAGGAGAAATATTTGACTTTTCTAAAGAGAAGAAGAGAGAGAGAGAGAGAGAGAGAGAGAGGCTGAGAGCAGGAGGAGAAATATTTGACTTTTCTAAAGAGAAGAAGAGAGAGAGAGAGAGAGAGAGAGAGAGAGAGAGAGAGAAGCTGAGAGCAGGAGGAGAAATATTTGACTTTTCTAAAGAGAAGAAGAGAGAGAGAGAGAGAGAGAGAGAGAGACGCTGAGAGCAGGAGGAGAAATATTTGACTTTTCTAAAGAGAAGAAGAGAGAGAGAGAGAGAGAGAGAGAGAGAGAGAGAGAAGCTGAGAGCAGGAGGAGAAATATTTGACTTTTCTAAAGAGAAGAAGAGAGAGAGAGAGAGAGAGAAGCTGCTGGATATTTATTCACTGTGTTGCTACAGCAAACATGAATGTGACATATTAACATCAGCTTACAGTCTACAACACGACCCCTCAGGTCATCAGGTGGAGGTCTTATAGCCTACCTCTCCCTCCTACCTCTCTGGGTGATCTTTTAGAGTGTCTTGGAAGGGAGAAGTGTCCAAAGTGCACAGCTTATCCACAGGGGTACCTCAAGGGTCAGTGCTTGGTCCCCTTCTCTTCTCCATATACACAAGCTCACTTGGTTCAATAATCCGCTCTCATGGCTTCTCATTGCACTGCTATGCTGACGATACCCAGCTCTTCCTGTCATTCCCGCCAGACGATGTTACAGTCTCCGCAAGAATCTCATCATGCCTTGCTGATATCTCTAAATGGATGAATGAACGCCACCTTCAACTCGACCTTTCAAAGACTGAGCTCCTTGTCATCCCAGCCAGTCCCTCTATGCAACTACAGATCAATATCCAGCTTGGAACAACCGAACTCATGCCCACAAAGTCTGCCCGGAACCTGGGTGTCATGATTGATGACCAGCTAACTTTTAAGTTTCAAGTGGCCTTACCTGTCAGAACATGCTACACAGCTCCTGGTACAGGCTCTTGTGATATCACACATTGCAGCTCTCTACTGGCAGGTCTTCCTACACTCATCAAACCCCTGCAGATGATACAAAATGCAACAGCACGACTGGTCTTCAACCTTCCTAAAAGAGCACATGTCACTCTGCTGTTCATCTCCTTACACTGGCTCCCAGTTACTGCTCGCATCAAATTTAAAACTCTGCTGCTCGCTTACAAAACAGCGACAAAAACGGCTCCTCCTTACCTAAACTCTATAATCCAGGTCTACACTCCCTCCCGCCCACTACGCTCTGCCAATGAAAGGCGTCTGATCCAACCTTCACAACAGGGTCCTAAGACGCTAAGTAGACTCTTTTCCTCTGTCGCCCCCTGGTGGTGGAATGAACTACCAAACTCCATTCGATCTGCAGAGTCCCTTTGTACCTTTAAGAAAAAGCTAAAGACCCAGCTCTTCCATGAATACCTACTAACTTAATGATGACGGTCTCCATATTATTGATGATGATGATGGTAATGACGATGGTTTTGTTGATAACGTCGACTTATAAGATGGTTTCTATACTGATTAGAGCTCTCAAGAACTGCCGTCAGTGTTGTGTTTGTACAATGCTTGTCAGCACCTGTGTGTCCAATCAGACTCAAAGCTGATCGTTTACACTTACTGACATTGTTCCCTTTTTTCTAGATCCTTGCTTGTGTTGTACTTACTCTCTGATGTATGTCGCTTTGGATAAAAGTGTCTGCTAAGTGAATTGTAGAATTGTAGAATTGTAGCCGTACTCAGAATGAGATCAAAGTCCAGAGAGGGGGTCTTTAGTTACTGTGGTCCTTACCTCTGGAACAAACTACCTGCTGACCTGAGGTCCATCACAACCATCTCTAATTTTAAAGCTAAACTTGTACATGTAAGAATAAATAAAAAGTGTTGTTGGTGCTTGTTATGATAATGCGTTACAAAGATTCACTTCAGTGTCTTTAGCGGTAGGCGTGGGTTTGTAGGAGGAGAAGCAGGGTCAGTACTGATGTCACACCTGAGGGGGGTGTGGTGGCTCTGTCTCTGTAATCTTCATTAGCAGCACCTGCGGAGGAGCCGGAGGAAATTGGTTTTGAGTCGAAGAGACGCCACGAGGAAGACGCGAGGACGCTGACACCTGAGAGACTGAATCTGAAGTAACGTTTGTTTTTGTTTCAACACTTCTCGGGTTCTTTTTACACATGAACTAAACTGATATGAAAGAGAGGGCTGGCAGAGGAGATCGTAACCAAGTGACTCCGTGGATCGGGCTGTCCGAGTGAGCTGGTCGCGGCACGTACAAGGATCTTTGGGGTGAGTCACCTACACGCACCCCTCAAACAGACAGGACACACACATTCAGGTAAGGCAGGATACACACTCACGGTTATGCAACACGTAAGGAGAGGCATTAAGTTACGGGCTCACTGGCCTTAGCGTTAGGCGCAAGGATAGCATTTAGCTGTGGGGTTGTGAAGCCCTGTAACAGTGCTTGAAATAGCAGAGAGATAAACACCTCTTCATCAATCCTTCTAGGAGCTGTCAGTATCATAATATGCCTCTTGTCCTGTTATATGAGAGAAATACTAAAGAGTTACATCACACCCACTCAATGCACTGCAAATGATAGAAGTGAGAGCTGCAGCATCCTCCTGATGGAAACAGAGAGGGATCTCCATCCATCCAAATCAAAGTGAAGACACATTGTTGATGTCAGCTGTGAAATGTTTCATGACAGGGAACACCTCGGCTCTCGGACGAGCGAGCCCTGAGAGAGAGAGAGAAATCTATTTCTTTGTGTTGTTCCTCTTTGATGGACAGAGTCACCTCCAACAGAGCTGCTGATGTGGTCACATCTGTCTGCAGCGAGCAGGATATCCACTGTGATACCTCTATGATCAATATCACATCCATCCACCAGGTGGGTTCAACATGAATTCATTTAAGATTGTCCTCTTTTACTCTTTTCCATCCTGATAGTCTGCAGATGGGAAGCTAGTCAGCAATCATTTCAGGGCTGTGTTTAATTTTTCATATCTGAGGAAGTCTTTAAGAACAGGGAACCTAGAAATGCTTTCTCAGTAGAACAGAGAAGTTAAATGAACTGATAATTAAAGAACACTCCACCATCAGACAGGGAGGTTTTTAGTGTTCAGAGATTCAAGACCTCAGGAAGAAAATCACATTAAAGTCTCCTCTCAGTTATCTCTAACATCTAAAGAAGTACGTTTCCAAAGACATGCTGACAAACGCTGTGGGACACATTTATTACTGCTGCAACACAAAGTACCAGGATGTAATGAGTTATAGGAGGGAGACATTCTGGTTTAAAGATGTTTTATAAAAAGACATACTTGTATTGATTTATTGATGAAGTCCAGAAGTAAGAACATGACTTGGTGTATCTACAGCAGTTTATCTGAGTTCTGAGTGAGTTTGTTCTCATCAGCTAGCTGCAGAGATCCATGCAGACACAGGAAGAGGACAAAGACCGCTCCCTGACTCAAATGTTCAACATCCAGACACCTAAGCTGTTTAGCTTCACTTAACCCCATGAATTACAGAAATACATTACAAGGTTTGAACTTTGAATTTTTGGTACAATTTCATGTTTTGTGTAAAGACAAATTGTCGGGTTGGAACTTGTCAACACAGGTTCATTGATCTCCTCCATTACCTACATTCTAGTGTTTGAAGGCGTGATGTTTTGTCTGCTCTTTATAATAGTGTGTGTGATATTCAGACTAATGACATGGTGAGTGTCTGAGTGCCTGAGGTCTCTCTCACTTTGATAAGTGAACTCTAGAAGCACAGAGCTGCTGATGACTCTGTTGAACTCAATCCATGAAGGAGACATTTTGTAGAGGACTGAGCGACCAGCGTCTGCTAAATAACACACTAACAGGGTGCACAGCAATAAAAGTCCCACAGAGACACTTTCTCCACAAGCTGTCATGAGCAGAGCTTTAACTACCTCCCTCAGGTTACACAGGTGCAGTGTGAGCAGGGGGAGGAAACAGGGACACATTCTCAAAGTGACTTTTTGATTTGATTTCATATTTCAATCATCAAACTTTCAAAGTGATGGAAGAGTGACAGTTTCCTCTTCCTCATGAATTTCCATCAGGTTCTAAAGAAATAACGACTCTGTTTTTACAGCTGTCTGCTGTGCACACTGTACTGCTACATGGCAGCTGAATATATTCGACTGTAATACATTTATTGTTCTGATAATAATGGGAGCATATACGTAGATAGATACTATTTGCTCTGTGAAAACTATCAGAGGAAACAAAAATAAATGATATCATGTACGCCCCAACATCATCAACAGGTTTATATTCAGTAAACATATTAACTCAAACATTAATACAAAACATTAAAGTGTAAATGAACAGAGGAGGTTTTCTCTCATGCTGGCTGTTAATGTTTTTTCAGGTGAACACATATCATGGTGAAGATGAGCTCTGTTGATGCTTCCTCAGACCAACTACATAAAACATTATAAGTGATAAAATACAATCTCCAACTGTAAACTACAATAGAAACCTGCATCTCAATCACACTAACACAATACTCAGCACTTTTTCTGCAGCACCCAGTGAACAATGTCCTAAAACACTTTAAGGTAACTCGAATAAAATACTCTAAAATACTCACCAGAACAAGTCAAAAATTACTAAAACAATATCCCTAAATATCTCACTAATGGGGCTGATCACTATTGTTGCTAGGTAACGTTTGCATGTGACAGTCTGAAAGCTCAAGTGTTGAATGTTTAGATTGTGTTTAAAAAGTGGACAGCCACTGTGACATCATCCATAGTTTTGTAGACTAGCTACTTAAGTATAACGTTTAAAACCCTATCCTGTTTTAATCAGAGACACTTGTACACAAGTGAGTCGCCCCCTTCTGGCTGTTACTTATGATGCAGATTTTAGTCACTTCCCAATCGGCTTCACATTTTTAAAGAAGAGGCTACGTCCAGCTCTTATTCACAGTCAATGTTTGATAATCATTCATAGAATTACAAATTCAAAAACACTGATCTCAGATCTGCATATTTCTTAAAGTACTTTGTAACCATTAAATCTGTTTTGAAAAAACATTTTAAACGCCCTGATCATTAGTCACTTTGGCTTGAATATGGTCGATATTCTGATGTCAGACACTTAAATCTAAAATCACACACAGCCTACATGTTTCTTCACATTTAGTTACAATCTGAACAAATCCACAGCAGAGCAAAGTGATGAGTGGAGGTATAAAGCTGATTGTAGAGGGAGCTGCTTCATCCATCAGCAGCAGCAAAGATTCATCACTGAAGAGGAAAAATGAGCTCCAGGTTTCTCCATCGTTTATTTCCTGGTAAATAATGTGTATTCTGTTTTCTGAGCACGCCAACTGGTCAGACTAATGAGTCTGATTTATTCATATTAAATGGGCTCTGTGTTGGGGGGCGGAATCTGTACCATATGTCAGTCAGGTATAGTTTGACATGAAGCACACAGCAGCAGTGAGCACACAGCTGTTCAGGTAGAAGAAGGCAGATGGATACCTGGATGATTTCCTCTAATGACTACATTGATGAGCTCCATTTACTTTAAAATGCATCATGAGCTCTGAGTGAGTCACAGAAATGTGTGCTCAGCTGTTTGGAGGCCTTTCATTGTTAGGGGGGCTTTAACATGTGTTGTTTTAATAAAATGATTTTCTTTACCCAAGGAGAAAATAAAGCATACCATATCTTATTAACGGTGTTAGTTGATACCAGAAAAAAAGCTATGAAAAACTTTTATGTAAAAATCATCTCACAAACAAAAATTCACTTTAACAGAAAGTAGAAGCCAGAAATAAATACCATTCTAGTTTTTAAAATGACCTGAAAATAATGTCTATATAACACGTCTATATAAGAGAGACACATGTTGCTATTACTCTAAGTGAGAAGCAACCTCAATTAAAAAGTGAGAGGTCAAGTCGTCCTCCTTTAAAGAATCACCATCAGTTATCTGTGTGGAGCTGTGTGAGCCTCCTGTCCAATCACAGATAAGAACAGAGGCAGGGACTGCTGGTGAATTATGAGCGGGGCTCTCTTCTTCTCTCAGCATCCATCAACATAATTGTTACACTCCAGCTCTTGTGCTTGTGATCTCTCTGAGTTGAAAATTGTCGTCTGCTCTCTTCCTCTTCAGCTTTGACTTTGACAAAGTCTGTGAATGTTCTGCATATCATCATCCTGAACACGCTCACAGATGATCACGGCTCACTGACTCTCAGCCTCAGAGTGGATTTCTGCTCAGCACACTTGTTGGAGTGTTTGAGAGGTTCACACAAACAGCAAAGTGTTTTCCTGTTTTCATCTGATTTCTGCTGAAGCACAAACTCTTGATTAGACATTTTCTCCAGCAGACGTTTGCTGACTTTACAGCTCATGGTATGAAAGTGCTCTGTCTGGAAATATATTCTGATGCAGATTAAGAGGCTCTAATTGAAATTTGAAGCAAGGTGATAAACTGTATTAAAAATCTGTATACTTGGTGCATCAGAATGAGAAATTAACCTGATGACTAAAAGAAGGTAAATTGCAAGCAGGCAGTTTTTCTGTAAAAAAACTGGACACCATGGTCAGTGAGGCAAATGTAAAGTAAAAGAAGAAGTACTGTGTCAGCATAACATTGTGTGTTTATAACAACACTTTAAACTCTTTAAGGATCCAAACAGGTCTCGTGTTGTGTTGATGAATGTTCCTCTAAAAGCACAGAGCTAGTAAGAGCTTTAAAGAAGAAGGTTAGGATGAATCATGAAAAAATAACAACAGACAAATGAAGTGTGGATAAGATGAACACAAGTACAGAGACTGTTGTTACTGTAAGAATCACTCCTGCAGGATTTACACATGACTCTTTCATTCAGTCTGGACAAAACTAAGTGACAAGCTGTGTTGATAATTAAAAATATTCTTCTCTGCTGCAAGTACACTTTTTAATGTCTGATTGTTCAAATGCTGCTTCATGCCTATATGTGACCTTCTTAAACACTGAGTTAAGGTACAGTTTATATCCACCATTGTATTATGGTTGGATGTGATTTCTTTTAGGCTTTAAGGCCAGGAAGCAAACAGATATTTGGGTTATTTTGTTTTTTTAGAGTGATGGAAAATACGATCAGGAGTTTGTAGATTGTGTTTAATTTTTAAATTGATGAACATGTCTCTGCAGAATGTCCCTCTTCACTCAGAGATGAACACAAAGGAACAAAATGCCACTTCCTGGTTGCTCCTCTGTTTTCAATTGAACTGATTTTTATACGTGTGTATCCTGCATGCAGCAGATGTGGAGACAGAATGATCACAACACCAGGACAGAAATGTGATAAATGTTCCTGGAGATGAAATCATGGAAAGCTTCCAACACTGCAGCTCTAATTAGAAGATGTTCATTAATCACATGTTGCTTTGCTTGTTCTGAATAATGAGACGACAAAAGGTGCAACTTATGAATCTCAGTGAGTACAAGCAAAGTGAATTATTGATGGCTGATAAAAGTAGATGTTCTCCCCTCAGATAATCCTCAGAGAGAGTAAGTGGTTCAATATTAAAATTGTCTTTCACTCTTTCCTCTAAAGAAATATTTTCTGTCTGTTCTTTCCTTTATTAGCAGCTGGAGAGAAACAGTAATGATGGGAGCAGAGAGCGGGGGGGGGGGGGGGGGGGGTGCAGAAACATAACACTAAGCTATCTGGTGCCCAAAGGTATCAGAGTTAATGAGCTTCCTAAAATACATTGTGTCGTCTTTCTTCCCTTGTATCAAACTCAAACTTAAAGCACGATGAAAACTTAATCAATCTTCAGCTGATGAATCAATATGTTGCTATCACATCATCAAATATCATGTGTTCATTGTGTATTCCCAGACTTCATTTCAAAGCAGGTCATGTTGATGCTTCATCGGATCAGCTTCCTGAGGGACTCTCTGTAATCGTATCATCAACAGGAAGTCATGTGATCCACAGTTTCACTGCAGCTCATGAAGAATAGATGGAAGACGGATTTGGTATCTCTTGACTTCTAACTGAGAAAAGTGAAAAATAAAGTCTGAGTGCTCTAAAATGATTGAAGAAGCCGTCTCAATTCTAAAATCTGTTTAGTGGATAAAAATCAAAGTTATAAGAAGTTAAATCATCTTAAGGTAGAAAACAGGAGATGTTCTTTAATGAGACATAATGAGTCACTTCCTGTTTTTCTTCTTCATTAGTAAAAAGCTAACGAGCTGTTGACAGGAGGTGGGATGGTGTCTGTGAAACTGTTTCAGGGTAATTACATGTTCTCATCATCACACTCAGTGATACATTATCATGTGTGTGTTCCTGTTAGGAAGATGTTCTCTGTAGTGAGAGAGAGAGAGAGTGTAAGGTGTTAGAAAATGTTCTTATTGAGCTCGACAGCAGAGCGGCTGCTCTTCTTTCAAACACACTGCAGTGTCATCAAAGTGTAGAGATCAACTTGTGAAAGCAGAGTTTACCCTTCATGCTGAACAAACTCACAGGACAGTCAAATGTGTGTGTGCTCACATTAAAGGTGTGTCTCCACATGTAATGACGTGTGATTGGTTGCTGTAGACTGGGTGTGCTTTATGTCTCTTTCTCCTCTTGTCATGTCACCATGTTTCCACTCTGACTGATCACTGCTGCAGAGATCAACACGTCAAATTCATCTTGTATTTAAGAGACGTTCTGTCCTCCAGTTCAATGAAGTGAAAACATTTGTTTTCCAGCAGGTTCAGTCTGGACCACCACAAACACCACCGATGATTTTCATTCTAACAGCCGACCTGCATGAACGAGCCCTCATGTCCTGTTGATTGGAAATCTTATTAAAGTCAAGTTAATGGATTGATTATCATTTATCAATGTCTTCCATTGCAAAGACTTTAAATTAAAATGGAGGAGTAATCTAAATGTCCATTTAGTTGTCTGATAAACATTGGAAATGTGCAATTTAACCATTAACACTGAGACCATCATGTACTGACTGTAACAGTCCAAAATAAAACAAGAGATGAACTAAATGTATTCATGGCCAATCCATCATTGTGCACAGTGAGCGTTGCTAACCCCTGACCTAACTCTGATTCCAGATGTTTGCTGTCAAAGAGGAGTCAGTAAGGTCATCATATGATGTGCTGTAAGGAGGTACAGGTTGTTCTTGTGGTTATCCTGTGTGAGCTAGTTCATTCAGACAACTCGTGCTTGACATGCGTCTTTAAGATTAAGATTTAAGATTTACTTTATTGATCCCCACAAGGGTAAATTTCAGTTTTTACACTCTGTAAGTCATGCAACACACACATAGGCTGAAATATACACACATGCACAAACAGGATCCTATGGACATGCACTAATGGAGAGACGGCAGAGTGACAGAGCAGCCCACAGCGGGCGCTCCTGAGCTGGTGGTGGGGAGGGGGTTTGGTGCCTTGCTCAAGGGCACCTCGGCAGTGCTCAGGAAGTGATCTGGCATCTCTCCAGCTACCAGACCAACTTCCATATTTGGTCCACACCGGGATTTGAACCGGCAACCCTCCGGTCCCCAACCCAAGTCCCTACAGACTGAGCTACTGCACTCTTTCTCAGCCCAAGCATCCACCTGTAGGCTCCGACTGAGGGTTTAACATATCATCTCATCACTCCTCAGATTCTCTAAAATAAAACTGTGAGGAGTGATGAGGGCGGAGCTTAGACACCAAACACAAACTATGTTCTGCTGCTGCACAAATCATTTCAAACAAATGCAAACATGAGTTGTGTGACTGGTGTTTTGAGTGGTAATGTATCTCTGCTGAGTGTCTGAAGCACGGCTGATGAAACAAAGTAAGATGGTGATGACATTGGTTATAGCTTATGAACTTACAGTACATGATAAGATGACAAACTATGAAAAACATCAGAAATTTAGATTTTAATGTGATGAATTCTAATCTTAAAAAGAGAAATGTATTAGAAGATAGAAAATAAATGTTTCAAAAGAGGTTCTAACTCTGGATTATCTATAATCATGTTGATTATAGATAATCAATAGATCTATCTATATAGATACAGATACAGGACATGAGTTAGCTCATGAGACGACTCAATAACTCAGACCTGTCTGTGTTGATTCTTCAAATCTACTGAAGCTTCCTCCTAAAGTCTGTCAGATGTGACCCACCTGTTCTCATTTATTCAAGCTGGAGAGAGTCAACAAGGGAGACAAAGTCACTGATGGAAAGAATCCTTTATCCTAAATTTAACATTAGACCTGACATTTTGTTTCTTTTCACGGTCAGAGATATCCTTCAAGTGTTCAGAGGTTCTTAAAGTACACAGAATGAACATATTCAGTACTGTATGTGGACCTTTACATGACTTTATGTTACATAAATCTGCATCATTCCTGTAGTACAGTGATCTTTGTTGTTCATTACAAAGGGCTGATTCAGAGCCTCACATGGACACACACACACACACACACACACACACACACACACACAAACACAAACACACAAACACACACACACACACACACGCACACTGTGGATACACAAACAGCACACACATACATGGAGAAGATATTAAAGAGCTTTAAAGAGACAATGTGATGACTGAGTGTTTAACATGATGGTGGGCTTTCTGTTATTCCCACACAGCATGTTCACATGGATTCTTTCCCACAACATTTGATATCCATCATTTCTAAATGTCACATGGAGACACAGAGAGCACATACATACAGACTGTACTCAGTAAAGTCCTGCAGGAGGCTGCAGAGCCTTCATGCTGACCACTCAACCAGCTCCACACAATACAAACTGATTTGTGTCACAAAGAAACATGATTGTTCTTTTTCAGGCACAATAAAAAGTAAATGGACTGGAGCTTGTTTATCACTCTATAGCACAGGTCACACCTTCACATTCACATCCATTCACACACTGATGACCATCACAATAATCACATTCATACACATTCATGTGCCATTGACAAAGCTGCAGGAGGAACTTGGGGTGAAGTGTTTTGACAAAGGACACATTGGACATGTAGCTGCAGGAGCTGGGGATCGAACCCTGACCTTCCTGTAGAGAGATGACTCTACCACTGAGCCACAGCCCCAATAATAAGCTCTTTCTTAGCTGCAGTTCAACAGTGGAAGAACTAAAAAAAACAAAGTGTGTGTGTTACTATAATCTCTGCTTGATGAAAAAAAGTATGTCCAGTAATGATTTCATATATTTACAGCCACAGTCCATAAAGCTGCACATGTATTTAAATAGATGAAGATGTTTTCTGACTTCTGTTTATTTTATGAATGTATTTATTTATGTGCATGTGTTTCTTAAATGACTAACTTTGAGCTCTCAGGGCCACCGTCCTTCACTGCTGCTTCATGATTGTTATTCATTGTAGAGCATTAATTATGAGAGTAAATGATCATTCTGTATAATGAACATGTTATTGTTTCAGTTTAAATCTGTTAATCTGAGTCAAACACAAAGTTCATTAATCCTCTAATTAAACTAATTAAAACACTTATGGGACTAAAATCCCAAATGACAGGAGGTCCTGCAGCACAGACAGATTAACTCCTGTTTGTGTTCATCTCTGCCTCAGTAGAGACCCCCCCCCCCCCCCCCCCCCCCGTGTTTCTCCATGACCTACTGTACAGACTGAATACATGATGATGTCCTTAAGAGGGGTCAACTTAACTCCAACAGATGTCACTGTGAAAGTTTTACTAACAGTTACTGAGACTCAAAGAAAGCATTAGATAGACACTGACTTTAACCCGAGTCATTAAACTTCTCTCTAAAGTTTCACTGAACTTCATTCTTGTGGTCCTGTGATCAGCTCAGAAGCTGTCAGCTCTTCTGCAGTAAACCTGTATCAGCTGTGCTTCGTTGTTCTCTTCTCCTCACAGCTGATCCATTAGTGTAACCCGTTGTTGGGAGAGTGCACTTGTTCATTTCTCTGCTCTGCAGCAGTCACTGTTTCAAGCTAACAAATCAACATCAGTCCACACTCTGAGGAGCACGCTCACTCTTTCTGCCAGCGCTGATTTTCTCCTAACCCTTCAAACTGCTCTGCAACTAAATCCTGTCCAGTGTATCTGCTCTAAATTTGAAGGCACATTACCTTGAATCTGCTCCTGTGAGATACTAAACACTTAAATGTGGTGATGCATGACATTATCTAAATATCCACAATAATACATCAGTGAGGAAGAGTCCACAGGGTGACTAAACTGCAGGAGAAGAAGGCTTCATCTTTTAGTTAAAGCTCAGTCCCTCACCATGAAGACAGTATGATATGATAAAGTATGAAATAATAACAGTCATAGAAATAGAGAAGATCAGTGAAAAAGAAGAGCATTTCATAAATATCTACAAAGACTGAAAATGAATCTATGATCAAACTGAAACAGATTGTCAGATGGAAGTGTCTCTGCACAGTAAAGACAAATATACACAGAGAAAGAATATACATCTTACTTTGTGCTCCTGTTGATAAGAACTGTGAAATGTGACAGCTTTTATTACAGCACAGACAGGTGGGATAAATACTCTGACATTAAACTGATGTGACGGCTCGTGTGTAAAGACATGACAAAGATCCACAGCTGCAGGATGCTGAGAGAGATGAACTGATAATGTGATGATGTAATGAGTTCACAAAGAGTTTAAAGCTGTGAAGATTATTATTCTATAAAAGGTTTTAAAATCACAGAGAAGAAGAATTTGTTCAGGTTTAATTTGTTTGCTTCACCTGCAGAATGTCTGTGTAGGTTCTCAGTCATCCAGGTCAAAGGTCAATTCAAAGCTTGATCCAAAGGTAACTGGACTTGGTTGATGGTCCACAGAGGCTAACATTTATAGCATCCTTTATTTGAAGCACACATCCTCAGCTGATCTTTTCCTCTCCTCTCTAAACTGATGTTCCTGTGACCTCTGTGATGATGTGAGTGGAGGATACTCTCTCAGAATCTCTTCACTCCTTCAGTGTGGAGCTGCTGTGTGACTGAAATATTTCACAGGTTGAATTTACAGCTTTCACTTGTTTGTTTCAGTGTTACAGCCGCAGCCCTCCAGCTGTCACAGTTTGATATTGCTGCATTCACACCTTTCATTTCTCACATTTAATGTCATATCAGCAGAAAAGATGAACTTTTGCTGCATTGTGTTTCACCTGTCTGAACCACACCTTTTGTATTCCATTACAGCTAATGCATGAACTCCCTCGCTGAGTTACACGGGCTGTTATGTCAGCTGCTGTGCTGAAACACATGGCTGACTCCTGATTACAGTAGAGACATATTTGAGGAGCCCGTATACGTCTGACTCTACAGGTATGTCTTCTATTTTACCCTGAGTGACAGCACGGGGATGGAAGTATGCTAATGTGACATTATCCAGAGTGTACTCTCACTCTGCACACACACACACTTACACACATCCAGATTAGAGAAACTGTTACTGATGAATCAATAAGACGCAAAGCCTTCTGGGTAAATGAGGGAGTTCTTTTGGTAAAGTGTGAGGAGTTTGTTTAACATGCTGCATGTACATCCATGAGGTATAAAATAACATGTGTATCATCTCTCCTGAGCCGTCTTCATAAATGTCATCAGCTCTGATAGTTCTCCTGAAGGATCTACTTCTTTCTGTGTGTGAGTGACTCATCTGACACCAGCTTGTGACTGTTGCTGCTCAGAGAGCTGCTCAGTATTCATCTCTTTTTTTTCTCTCTCTCTAACATCTTGTCTGTCTCGGAGCAGTGAGCTCCTGTGCAGCACGCCGGCTCTAAATGGAGGCCTGTCATGGGTGAAGAGCAGTCGCCCCTCTTGTAGACACCTCTGCATGCATTTGTGCAGGATGTGTGTGTTATTGTGACAACATCTGTACCTGCATGTGTAGGTTCACGTCTGCCTCAGGCTTATGGGTGATGATTAAGCACGTCTGGAAATTTGGCAAAAGTTCAACCAATTAGCTTCTACCAATTATGTGAAGAAATCCTGTGAACAGCTTCAGCTTGCACATTAGCATAATGGAAGCACCAGTGGAGCATACTGTGTTAGAATGGGAAGACTCTCTGTACACAGATACCTGCCTCTTGTTTTTCTTCTCATTTGAATCAACATTGAATTAGCATGTAAGTATTACAGCCTGACACCCTCACATACAATATTTAGCGCTCTGTTAAGAACAATAGATCAGGGGTTACAATGCTTCATTTGTGCTGTGCAGCAGAGGCGTCTGACTCATGGCTCAGTCATATTCTGATGCTGCTATAAAGAAAAACAAAGAGGCTTTATTATACAGCCAGAAGCCGAGTTACAGCTGCATCTTAGAGCGAGGAGGTCATAATGTCTGAGAGAGAAAAACACAAGTACAATAAGCAGTGTGGAGCTGATAAAAGACAGAATGAGAGAAGAAGAAGAAGAAGAAGAAGGATGAGAAGTGAAATGATGACTTTCTCTCATGCAGACTCTCAAGACTTATTACATTACAAGTTCACAACATCATCATTATGAAGCTCCGCCTCCACTCAGACTTTATTACATTGAATCAGCATCAGTGTTGGTGTTGCAGTGTGTGATTTAACGTTCTGTTTCTGTTATTCCTCTGATTCTATCTCTAATACAAGCTCAGCTTTGAAACAGCCTCATCTCAACATTATGTTATTGTCATATTTTCATCGATGGTGAGACGTTACAGGATCGTTAAAGTCCCTCTTTCAACTGGTAATATCAAAGGAGCTTCTGACTCTCTTTAGCTGTGATGGTTTGAGATCTAGAAGTCTGTTAATATGATAATTGTGTGAGATATTTTTAGACCTGACAACACTGATGTCTATCTATTGATGTTCCAGTTATCAGCTGGTTCAAAGACTGTGAGCTACACTGAAAGAAAAAACAAACACTGTGTATACATAGAAACAGACTATTTTCATCCAGCCAGTATCAAACCTGACCAGTGTGTGAGTTTATTATCTGACAGGTCGTCTAATGGGAAGAAGGTTTAAGTACTTAAACATATCAGGTGACAGCACACTCAGTTTAAATACAACAGAGGATCTTTAACAGTTTGAAACCTGGGTCTGTCTGCAACGTCAGCTTTTACAGAAAATGACTGTTTGATCTCTAAAGACATTTATATTTTTAAAGATAAGATGCTTATTTCTAAACAAAAAGCAGCCGTTAACATGACTCATCATGACTCATCAAACTTCTATTGTCATGAAGTAAACTAACGGTACAAGGTAACCAGCAACTCGATTGGTCAATGGAGTCTGGAGGCTTTCAATACAGAGACACAGTTATAAGGGCGGTAATTAATCAAGTTTGAATATAAATAACAATTTTGTCTTCCCATGATCATGAAAACAAGAGAATCGAGATTACAAAGCAGCCAGAACAAGTCAGTACGACCCCAATTACAGTTTTTTTCCAATTGCTAACACACTAAAATAACATGCATAGCACAATTATTAAAACTGACACACAGAGAGCAAAACCTCTTCTCAAGTCTCCAAAAGTCTAAACACATTTTCTGCTTCACACACATTTTGCAATTCAAAATGGCACTTTTTAAATGCACTGAACATGGTTCTCTGCATAAGACACAACAATCTGACATAAAGTCACATGTTTGCCATTTCAAAACACTGCCATTCAAAATGACACGACATGAACTACCGATAATTGGCCAATATATGTGCCACCTGGCCAAACACCTCAATGGTTAATTGTTATCACTTCAATCAGGAAGTAAGCACTATGAAAAGACCACAAGTGAGCACCTTTTTTTACAACAACAATGGAAGACGTTGCAGAGAGAGGAAGAGGGAGGCTCCCCCTCCCTCTTGAGAGGGGGAGGAAGAGTGAGAGGTTGGGGTAGAGCTGGTAGAGGAGTTCATGGCCAAAGAAGACAACAACTTTCAAATGAAATCAGAGCAACCTTAGTTGATCATGTCATCAACCATGGACTGATAATGCGAGAGGCTGGACAGAGAGTGCAGCCCAACGTGAGCCGTTTTACTGTCGCCTGTGTCATCCAGACATTTAGACTGGAGTACAGGTATGTAACCAAAATTTATTTCACACTATGTAGTACACCCCATGTCATAGTGTATCAGTTGGGTGACACCTGTTTACTTCATGAATGGCTGATGTCACACACTAACTGTACAAGTTTCCATTTACTCTACTGTGGGGGAAATATCTTTAGGCTGCATTGTCCAAGCCCTACATTTTAGTTTTTTTTGTTTTTCTAAAGGACTGAGAGATGTAACCATGGTGGAGGAAGGGGCCAAATGTTCACCGGAGTACAGGAAGCTGCCATTGTAAACTTGGTTTTGGAAAATAATGAAATCAGATTACGAGAAATTCAAAGCCACATTGTCCAAGACAACACCATAATCAACAACATTCAACAAGTCAGTCTGTCCACATTGGCTCGCATTCTCAAGCGAAACCAAATCAGAATGAAACAACTTTATAAGGTGCCTTTTGAGAGAAACTCTCCAAGAAACAAAGAGCTCAGACGAGCATATGTGGATGTAAGTACAATATTGACTGCAGTACACTACACGCAGCATTGTTTCCCAGTGTACTGGATAACACCATGTTGACTGATTTTTGTTCTTTGTTTTCAGGGAGTACTGGACATGGATGCTCATGCAATCCTACATGAGTTCATCTTTATAGATGATGCTGGGTTCAACCTAGCAAAGACCAGAAGAAGGGGAAGAAACATCATTGGCCACAGAGCCATTATAGATGTTCCAACGTGGTGGGAACATCACAATGTGCGCTGCCATCTTCAATACGCATAGTGTCCTCCACCGTCATGCCAACCTTGGACCATCCAACACAGCCTATATTCTCCCATTTCTGGACAGACTCCACAACATTCTCATACCACCAGAGCATATGAATGATGCAGACCATCAAAGAAACCGGTACGTTGCAGTATGGGACAACGTGAGCTTTCATCTTGCAGCCCCAGTCCAAAACCCACCATTTCTCATGCAATACCTCCCACCATACTCACCATTTCTGAACCCCATAGAAGAGTTCTTTTCGGCATGGCGGTGGAAGGTGTACGACCGGCAGCCCTTTGTGCAGGCTATGGAAGAGGCATGTGATGAGATTGATGTGGGTGCGATTCAGGGGTGGATAAGGCACTCAAGGCGCTTCTTCTCTTGATGTCTGGCAAGGGAAGATATTGCCTGTGATGTGGACGAGGCGTTGTGGCCAGACCCAGCTGTGCGGCAAGATGCTACCTTTCTGCAATTTTCTTTTTCAGATTACTGTTTTTTGGAGCATATTTTTGTTCACTCCAATGTAAATATATCTGCTGCGCATATGTTGCACTGACTTGTTTGGTGAAAAATAAAAACATAAAATGTTTCAACAGCATGTGTGTGTATCTGCAAATATTTCTGTGCATGTGAACAATCTGAAGTATTTTCTACAATTTGAACTATTTTAGAATCATGGCAAAGCATACTAAAGATGAGAGTGCTTTTCTATATGCCCAACAGTGTGTAATTGGTTAGACAAAAATCTGGTGATATGAATGAAGTATGTGCCATTTGATGCAAAAGTTTGATTTTGATAATGCTATACGTAGTTTTGGTTGCAGTGCTTCATTTTACAGGATATATGAGTTATTTTACAGTTTTGGTGTGTGGTTTTGTGAATTGTGTTAAGTATTTTGATAAAACCAGCCTAGTTTGCAACATTGTGTTTTAGCATTTTGAAAAAAATCAGTAAATGTATGGAATTCCCCTTAAATTACCCAAACATCTGTTTCCTTGTATCTGATTATCTACTAAAAGAGAGAGTCAAAGAGAAACACAGAGACTTCCCCTCAGAGCCAGAGACTGCTACGACCACTGAGAGGAGGTCAACGTGGTGAACACACACAACATGAGTGATTGTAAACTACAGCAAAGAAGACAACAAGAGAGAGAGAGAGTGCTCATAATGAAGAGGTGCAGCATTAATGAAAGAAGTTTGTTCATCTCAGTAAAAAGAGAATCAACACGTTCAATATCACTCTGGAACATGTTTTGTTCTTAGGGTCAATATGTCCAAAGAGTTTTTTTACACTTGCAGCACCCACAACCTCAGTTTCACAGTGCTTCTCAACTGCAATCATTGTTGCTATATACATAAGTTAACTTCTGCTTCCCTCAGTAATGACCGTTAGGTGTGTTTTAGAAAGCTCTGTGTGATTAATATTTGATTTTTAATGTCAAGATGTAAAGGAGTCATGTCTGGCATTAGCAGCCGCTCTACACCTTGAAGTTCTTCCCTTTCTAAAAGATGAGTCAGATAAACATCTCCTCCTTGTTGTTGTTGACAAAGCTGATATCAGAAGTCCCGCCCCTTTTTGATTTTGATTGGTCAGTGAGGGAGAAGTGATATTGACTTAGCTTCTTTAAAATGAGAGCGCTGAGAGCGCAGCGACAATAAACAGCTGAAGCAAAGAGAGTTTTAGCACTCAGGCTGGGTGGTGGAAACACTGAACTACATTAGTTTTGTATTGAAAACTGGAGCTGACTTTGCATAAAATGTTGTCTGTGGACACAAGCCCTTAATCCAGCTCTGCTCAGAATCACAACATTACTCTAAATGTGGTTTGTCATCTTCTGCAAACAGTTTGAGCCTCAGTACTTCTAAGATCAACACCAATGAACTTCAACCACAATCAAGCATCAAAAAGTCCTTCAAACTTCAGGAGTTCTTCCAAAGTCAGCAACATACTGTGATCAAAAGGAGCGTGTAAAAGAGAAAACAAAGGTCCATGATATGTTGAGTCAGTGTGTGATAACAGAGAGAAACAAAGGCTCTGCTACTGTACCAGAGCTGGCTGTGTTGGTGACAGTCCACTTTCAACCAGTCTGAGTGATTTGTTTCACTTACCTAGAGAGAGAGAAAAGAGAAACACTATTAGATTCTACATTCAGAGTGTACGCTGCATTAACAAGAGGAGAGGATTCATACATTCACTCATTGTGATCAGATTTATCACTGACTGACAAAAGGATTTGATTCAACTGAACAATCAGACATGAAGTGATAGTATGACACACACAGATATTTGAGCCTGGAGAAACTCATCAACTGTGTTTGATGAAGCACTTATTCAAAATTAAAGTGAGCAGACAGAAGACAGAAACATCTCATGTGTCCTTCATCAAAGTCACACATTAATCAGTGACTATATCTGAGATAACAACACAAACTACACTCATCTTTACAAATGTGTAGTAACACAAACACACAAACACAGCAGTCCCTAGAGATGTGAGGTGACACACTCATCATGGGCTCATGCTGGAGGGAACCCTGCAGCTCTGTAGTTTTCTGTGGATCTCACTGTTTTCAACATTTATAGTGGAGCTGCTTCAGTGTGCTGCAGTCAGCAGTTTTCAGCACTCATACAACACAAGAGGTTCTTTTGAACACTTTCACAGTAAACTTTGACTTGTTCAAGAAATGCTGTGGACACACTGCTGTTTGACAGATGGAGTAATGCAGTGTGGGTGGTTGTGGCTCAGGGGGATAAGCGGGTTGACCTCTGAGCAGAAGGTCTGCTGTTCAATCCCCAGCTCCTCTAGTCAATTTATTGTCGACTCTCAAAGGAAGACACTGAACTGAAAACTGAAAACAAACCCTGCCTTCTGAGTGTCTGAATCTGTGTTTGAATGGAAGAACATGTAATGATACACTGAGCAGTGTGAGAACATAGAAAGGGATTTAGTAACTGTAACGTTTGTGACAAAGACAGAGAACCCAGATGCAGACCAAGGATGATTTATTATAACAAAAAGACCAAAAGACAAAAACAAAGGCTTACTTTATCCAGTAGAAAACAACAGAGTCCATCAAAACAAGGAGCAAACACGATTAGATCCAAGAGGAGACAATGATGGAGCCAGAGATGATGACCAGTTAAACAAACTATTACAGAGGGGAATGAACTCAGAGACTAAATCCAAACAGAGTTATCAGACACAGAACAATAAGGACAGGACACTCTTGTTCAACTCTCCAGTCCAGTCAGTGGAAGGACGGGGCACAAAACCACAAAGGATGGAAAACCCTCAAAGAGCAGCAACATGAGGGGATTAAATGATAAAAATAAAACATGAAATAATATGTGAAACTAAACTAACTAAACTAAAACTAAACAAAGGAAAACTCATAAAAAAATGTCACTACATGTTAGAAATCAAAGAGTGAAAATAAAGAGCACTATTCAGAGATCAAACAAGTTGAAGTAAAGAAGTGTGCAGCTTTTCTCTCCATCACTTGTTTGAAACACACACGAGGTACACAGCAGAGTTTCTTCTGTTCTGCTCACATCAAGGTCACACTGAATCAAACAGCCTCTGCAGGTGATTAATGCACAGAAGAAATGTCAAGCTAACTTATTAGCTGCTGCAGTAAAGGAATAATATGAACCTTTAACATGAAGGATGAGTCCATTCAGCTGCTGCTACATATTAATGACTGCTGCATGAGCCCCGAGCTGCTGAACAGCAAAGACTCATGGGAGGAAACCTTTCATTTTCTCTCTTATGATTGCATCAAAGAACTAAAGTTATTTTACACTTTATTGTGCATGTTGTACAATGTGAAACTAACCAATAACTAATAAGATTCATACTTTACATTACAGTGAAATCAAACAGAAGCTGTTTTCTGACAAACTCAGGACCTCGTTGTTTATTCTTCCTAAACTTAAATGTCAAAGCAGATTTGATGTTCTCTTGAGAAACAGCAGACTGAATGAGACTCTGCACAGACTGATGAAGAAGATCTTCTTTAAACAGAAGATGTATTTCTCTCTGTGTAGATTTGATTCCTGCTGGATTGACTGACCTTGAATCAAGCTGTTACACTTCTATTGTGATGATGATGCACTCACTTCTCCTCCATGCTATCAGTGTAAATGTGAGCTCATACAGCCTCTCACATCCTGCATTGAATCGTCTTCAGCTGTCCTCTTTGGGCTCTCAAAGTGAACTCAAAGTTACCCATAATCCTTTGAGTCAGCAGCATCTCCACCACAGATTATATATCAAACAATAAGCACTTTAAGAATCTTTGATTTGATGCTTTCAATCCGTTCCTCCAACATTTGAAGCTGCTTCATGTCCTGATGGGGAACAAGATTAACTTCTATTAGAGACTATTAGTGCTTTCATATGAAATATTCATTATGAATTAAAAGTCAGTTTAACAAAGAGAGCAGCAACATGTAATCTGAGGCTCGATGCATTCAGAGGTCTAACTGCTCAGTGTGCTGTTTGATCATCACAGTGGGACAGATGTGGACTTTAAAGTCAGAGCGCAGCAGAGAAATCATCTTTAAAATGTAACAAACAAAGTCACACAGCACAGTGAGCTCTCTGTTTATCTTTGTCCATTCAAAACTCCACCAGCAGCTTTTAATATCAAATATGTATCTAAATTATCCAAGAGTGTATGACTGCAGACTGGAGCCTCTCGTCTCATGCCCTCTTGTCTGGTTATTATTAAGGTTTTTTTTTAACCCCGTTTGTGTACGATTGTAAATGTCTGGGCTAGAGACGAGGGGGTGCATCGAGGAATGAGACGAGAGGTCTCCAGGCTGCAGCCAAACACGACTCAAACTATCAGAGAGAGAATGGAGCAGCACAAACTGTGTCAGCGTTTATAAAACTTGATTTTAATTCAGTTAGATAAAGGGTCCTTTATGGAATCACTGCATATATTACAGTGTTATCAAGACTTATTAAGACAAACAACATACAATCATACACACAAACATTTCCACTAGTTCACTCTCCTTATGTTTCAAACATCAGATTTGGTTATTGTGTTTGAGTTGATGAGTTCAGTAGTTCAGGTGATGTGAGGAGAGGATTGATCATGTAAAATGTGGAGCACAGTACTGCTTATATAAGAGCTTCACATGATCAGGTTACTGTTTGACCTCTTTTTATTCTTCATTATACAGTCTGAGAGAGAACATCTTTTTATCTTCACACTTCAGAATTAGAGACCTACTTAAGCAGAGCTCTTTGATATTGAGTAATGTTGAACAAATTAAGGTCACATCAAGTTTAAAATCTGACAAAAAAAATGATTATTTGTTCCACACTTGTAGTTTTAAAAAAAATATCTTACAAAATAGAAATCCCTAGGCTTGTATTCCAAAGTGAATCATTCTCTAATTAGTCTTATATTCACTGTATTCACACAACAAGACAACCAAGCTCTTAATTAAATTCTCCTGATACACTCAACATGTAGACAAACAGTCTGCATCCCTACATCCTATCATCCCCTGTCTTCTTTCTCCACATTATAATAAGAATGAAATGTTCATTTTCCATCAGTTGATGCACTGACCATGAATAAAAAGTCCAAAGAGACAGAAAAGCAAAGTCAGTGCTCTTTGAGGGCTCTGCCTGTCTCCTGTTTGTCCTGCTTTCACTCACAGAAGCTTCATGATAAATCATGTTTCAGTGGACTTTGTGTCTCTGAGAGCTGCTCTCTGCAGGTTAGAAATGAAGGCAGCTTTGTTCATATCACTCACCTGCACCTGCAGCAGCTTTCATTATGTCTACATTTCTTCTGTTGTCTTTGAGTCTATTTTTCTGTATGCTCACATTCATTTGATTCCTAATAAATCAGAGCTGAGGAGCTTCCTCAGTTTACTGTTTTTATCAACAACTCATATTTTTAACAAGACTTGAACACAAACATGTTTTGATTCTCTTCATGCTGTGATAATGAGATTTATTTTTACCCTCTGAGAACAGAAAGTCTTTCTTATCTTTTATGATACCATGCTCTTGATCAAAGATAAATTCCCCTAGGGGCAATAAAGGTTTCATTCATTCAAGGAGTGATCATGAAAACACTTTAAAGATACTTGAACAAAAGTATTAGAATCACTACCACTCATCTCTCTGAAACAGTCCCAACATTTAATAGAAAGTTTGACACAAAGTTAATTTTACTTTGAATTTAGGGTTTCTGTTATTTTTCTTCCTTTGTACACATGTATGTTAGAGCTATAACTTTTACTTTAAAGTTTTACATTAAATCTGTAGCATGTCTTACTTATAGGTCAACTCTGAAAATGTTTCAATGAGTACCAGGGTGGAGCTAAATGAACAGTATTTGGTTTCTAGGCTGAACAAGAGCTGAACTTCCTCTGCTCTGATGTCTCATATCAGTTGTATCCCAGCTGTCTCCTCTGTGACTGAATTCATTCAGAGCACCTGAACTACAAACCCCAGAGGACCCTCCCCTCCTGACTCACACTAAATAAGACTTTCTGTTCAGCTAACACAAGCTAACAGCTAAACAGAAAGGTGACATCGCCCAAGGCAGGAGAAAATGACGAGTGCTCTTTTTCAGAACGTGTCCTCCAGCATCATACATCCAAACCCAGAGAGCTACTGGACCTCTGTCTGCACACACACACACACACACTTCCTGTGGCTGATGGATGCACATGTCTCAGTGATGGAGGCTTTGTCACACCTTCATAACACAGTGAAGATACTGAACCCAATGAATGACAGAGTATCATCAAGTCCATGGAACCAGACCACACAGATCTTTGTTTCTGTCGTCTAAAACAGCTGATACTGCTGACAGACAAACACGTGGAGGAAAGGTGAGAGAAAACATAGAAAAGCCAACATGGCTCCAGCAGCCTTTAGCTCCTTTCTGCTCATGTCTTAGCTGCACATACAGTAACTATGAAGCTAACATTAACCTTTGACTTCAATGTCACTTTAATTGTTTTTATACGATATAAGATGCATAAACACTCCTATCGATTATATTAAATTATCATCCAAATCTTTCTACAACAGTAATCAGGAGAAGAACTTACAAAATGTAAAATGTAATGAAAACAGCTTTTCTGTCCTGTAATCAACCTTTGTTGGTCTGTTTGTAAAGTCACTTCTAAAATATAATGGAGCATCAGCAGGCCGTGTGGAGGTCGATCTATTATTACTCAGCACGGTTTGAAAAACAACTTGACATTTCTGTGTCTAAATGAGCCGAGTACTCAGCTCTGTTTCATTAGTATTCAGGTGTTTTCTAAACAGCTACGTCTCCCTCCCAAACATTGGCAAACATTAATACTGTACTGAAAAGGAAACAAGGAAAAGAAACAGCATGCTTAGAGCTGCTGTAGAGTTTTCTTTGTACAATGAGTCATTATGTTCAGGTTAAGAGCAGCATAATGAATGACAGTGATGGGAAAAAACAATATTTTAAGAAATATGAACACAACAGGAAGTTGATTTTTCAAATATAGAACTTAAAAATTATTAAACAGTAGGAAATGATTACTTGTTTTTATCTTGCAGGAAGTTAACATCAGCAGATAACTGAGGACTGCAAGAGTTAAAATAGTGCACAGTAACATAAAAGGAAGAATGAGTTATCAAATGGAACGAACCATTATTAAGAGAAAGTGACGGACAAAGTTCTCCTTTGCTCGAGCTGCAATTGTCTGAGTCCTGTATTGTTGTGTTAGCATGCTAATGTAAGCTTGTAGCTTCACATTGGATTTAAATGCACAGAAGGACGATCATCTAAAAAATGCATGTGAAATTCAAATCATCAGTGAGTATTTTATTCGTCTTTTCTCTAGTCCATGACTAAAAAGTTTACAAAGTAGCTTCTGTATAAAAACTGCAGTTTGATATTTTAGTGGACTTAGTGTCATGTTGTGTAATAAACAAGGATGTGGACCCAATTAAAGATCAAACAAAAATATATTCATTAAATTAAAGATAAAAAAAAAAGCAAACAAAGGCTTACTCTGGTAGTTTCCAGGTATCAAATAAAAGGTTCAATGAAAAGTACAACAGGGAACACACAAGGAGAAATTTCAGAGAATGACATATGACAAACTGACGAGGAAGAGAAAACACACAGACACTAACGAGGGCTGATTGGACACAGGTGAGACAAACAAGACACAGGTGAAACTGGTGAGGGCCAATCAAAGTGGAGGGAAACACAAGAGCAGGAAGTAAAACTCAGCCTGAAACACTGGAGACAAGAAGTACAAAATAAAAAGAGGAAACACTAAAGACCAAGTGAGAAGTCAGGAATATGAGAGAAACAATCCACACAAGGACTGTGAGTGAAATCACCTTCAACATACTACATTCAAACACAATATGTACTGCATACTACAAACTACATTCAACAGTAGTATGTAGGATGACTGACAGTCAACTGGTTATTTTGTAGTATGTCAGGCTAAACTGGTTTCAGGTGTTAGAATGCAGAAGTATACATCAGTCCAGCTGACAGCAAACACAGCTACAGTGTATCATCCACTTACAGTCTGAACAAAACTCACAAGTCATTCATTTACATTTTCAGGATTTTTGAAAATCAAAAAAGATAATTGGTGGTATCTTTGTGTGGTTTGGTCTGATTGTGATTATTTCTCCTGTTACGATAGCCGTTGCTCTCCATCATTTCTTATCGCTGACCTGGCGCTTTGCATTGTAGGAAACAGTAGGTGAGAAGACTGGTCTGATGCATTCTGGGAATTTTTCTAAAAATCAGTACGACATACTGCAGATCTCACATTTGTTCACATACTTCAAATCAGAATGCACTAGTAGTATAGTATGCAGTTTGGAAAACAGCCAAGAAGTGAGAGACACAAGGAAAGGAAAATACAAAATAAACCAGGAAGCACTAACAGATTAAGAAATTCAAATACAAAACTAAAGCAGAGACTCATGACACTTACATGTTCCAGTAAAGAATGAACAGGCTCTGTATTTCTGTGCAGTGTCTCAAGCTAAAGTGCAGATTACAAGACAGGATTCTTTTAGTTTCTAAGAACACTGTTTATGTTTTGAACCATGAGATTTATTCTCTTTTGTGCAGGCTGAGGATCAGTGTTGTGGTCTGAAAGCTCTGAAAACATTCCTCTGACACTCGATTCAGTCTTTAATAGTGTTTGATGTTTTCACTCGACTGACTCTGCAGTGTGGTCAAACTCATTCATGTCCCAGCTTTGTGTTCACATCATTAAAAGTGATACAGAGTGACCATAACAGCTGGCCAAAGAAAAGCAATCAAAGCTAGTGGAGCAGGAGAGGCCTTTAAAAAGCTTCACAGTTTGCAGCAGGCTTTAAAGAAATAATGCACAGAGTGGGAGTGAGATTCATTCTCAATCCTCAGGCTGTGTTCACATGATTAAAGAAACTAGATAGAAATGACAGTTTCAAGTTGTTCTCCGTCCCTGCCTGTAAAATATCACACCTCTTCTTCTAGAACAAATGTAAAAGCCTCTACAAATCAGAGCATGTGCAGCTTCTCTTCTTCATGATGATCTCAGCTTTGAGCCGTGCTCGTCTCCTGCAGACAGCCTCCTTATTCTAACTTCACTGTTACTGATTTGAACAGCTGGTCTGAAGGCAGGCTGAATAACACTGATGATTCAATTAAAACGAAAGTTACGTATGTAACTACGGTTCTATGAATCCTGGATGACTGCCAGAGGTGGTGCTTTAAGCACTGAATGAAACCAGTGCATGCGCATGCGCAGGTCGAGTAGCTATACCAACAAAGTCACATGTGACCCCTGACCCCGACAGGTATATATCTTCCGGTGTCATCAGAGGATCTGTTCCTTTACATCTTCTCGCGAGACACGATGATTCTGAGTGACCAGAAGCTCTGGCGGTCATCCAGGATTCATAGAACCGTAGTTACATACGTAACTTTCATTCTATTCCATCCTTCCTGACCGCCAGAGAGATGACTCATACCAACATACTCACGAGGAATCCCCACATACCAACTTCATTGCATTGAAGCTGATGAATCTCATAACAGGACCACACACAGTGGATGGGGGTCGGGGATGTTCACTCTGTAGAACCTCGTGAAGGTGCTCGGCGATGCCCAAGAGGCCGCGGCACTAATGTCCTCCAGGGGCACCCCTCTCAGGGCTGCCCACGATGTGGAGACACCCCTCGTGGAATGGCACCGCACTCCAGGGGGCATAGGCCGACTGGCTGCCTGATATGCCTGGTTGATCACGTCCACAATCCAGTGGGACAACCGCTGCTTCGACCAAATAACAAATAACTGGTCTGATCTCTGCATACCGGCAGTACAGTTGACATATGCTCATAAGGCCCGCACAGGGCAGAGTAGCGCTGACCTGCTGTCATCTTCCCCTGGTGGGGGGTTGAACCGTGCCAGCAGTATCGGCTGATCAAGTTTTGATCGTGAAAGAACCTTAGGCAGAAACGTGGCCCTCGGCCACAAGGTGACCCCTGAGTCATCTGGACTCCACCTCAGACACGCAGGATCTACAGACAAAGCGTAGAGCTCCCCCACTCGCTTTTCTGTGGTAATGGCAAGGAGGAAAGCAGTCTTTGCTGATAACCAATGCAGATCTGCCTCCGCAAGGGGCTCGAAGGGAGGCAAACACAGATTGTCAAGCACAAGGTGCAGGTCCCAAGCCGGAGCTCTCTGGGCTTGTGGTGGACGAAGCCTCATAGCCCCCCTCAAAAAGAGGGAAACCAAACTGTGGCACCCAACAGTGTTGTTGTCTACCCGAACATGTCGAGAGGAAATGGCAGCTACGTAAACCCTCAGGGTAGAGAGGGAGCGGCCAGCATCTAAGAGGGACTGCAAGAACTCCAGGATTGATGGCACAGAGCAGTGCTCAGGGCCTGAGCACCAGGCCGAGAACAGCTGTCACCTGTTCTTTTATTGAATGCGAGTGGATAGCGCCCTGGTGTTCAACACAGTCCTGCGAACAGAGATCGAGCCATCTCTCAGCAGTGAATCGGGCCCTGCAGAGGCCACACCCATAACTGAAGGCGACCGGGTCGGGGGGGCCAGATCTGACCCCCCATCTGGGACAGGAGGTCCATCCTGTCTGGGAGGCGCCGTGGTTGGCTGTGACAAAGTCTGCACAGTAGTGACCACGTTCTCCCCGGCCAAAAGGGGGCAACCAGGAGCAGCCTGTGGCCCTCCTGGAGAACCCGCTGAAGCACCGCCTGTATCAGCGGAAGCAGGGGGAAAGCATAGAGGGGACCCCCTGGCCAGTCGTGAGCCAGGGCGTCCTGACCTAGAGGGCTGTTTCCCTCTGTGCGGGAGAACCAGAGGGGGCACTGAGTTGTTGCCTCTGAAGCAAAGAGGTCCACTGTTGCCCTGCCGAAGTAGTCCGAGATGCTGAGCACCACCTCCGGATGTAAACGCCACTCCCCCAGAGAAGGCTTGCCCCGAGACAGAAACCTTGTTGGTTTCTTTTCTGGTTTCTTTCTCCGACTGGCCAGGCAGGGGGCTGCCCAATTCAACAGGTCCCGGGCCACGCTCAGCAACCCTGTGGACCTGGTGCCCCCCTGATGATTTATATGAGAAACTGCTGGGATGTTGTCCAAATGCACTAGGACATGCTTCCTTCTGAGGCATGGTACAAAATGCAGTGCACAGTGCAAAGTGCACAGCCCGTAGTTCTAATACGTTGATGTGGTCTGTGCAGGCCTGAGCAGACCACTGCCCCTGAGCAGTTCGGTTTTGCCATACTGCGCCCCACCCTGAGAGGGAGGCATCGGTCGTGACAGTCTCACGACAGGCTGGAATCGAGCCCATGGCCATGCCACTCAGCATGAAATACCTCATGAGGCACCGCTGAGACACTGTGAGTGTCCTGTGCCTGTGCCACTTTGCATCCAGTTGGAAGCTGTTGAGCCACCCTTGGAGGGGGCGTAGCGACAGCAGACCTAAAGGCACCATGGTTGCAGCTGACGTCAGCTTCCCCAAGAGCTGAAGGAATTTGACATAAGGCAGCTTCCTGCCCCCACAGAAGAGGGGAAGGAGGCCCAGGATGCTGTGGAATGACATGACCTTTAGGAACCTGAAAAAATATAAATAAGGGCTAGGTCCACCGTCCTTCTTTGTGACAAGAAAGTACGTTGAGTAGTATCCCCCGGGCTGAGCCACGGGGTCTACCGGCTCGATGGCACCCTTGACCAAGAGGGTAGATAGCTCTTGGTCGAGAGCAAGGGCTTTTACCGGGTCGCCTATGATGGTCATCTTGACCTGGCCAATGGCTGGGGGCCGGCATCGGAACAGCAGTCTGTATCCCCTATAACCACCAAGCGTCTGGTGTTGAAGCAGCCCAGTAGCTGAGCTGCTTCTGGGAAAAACAGCCGACAGCCAGCCCCAAGGCCTCAGGGCCTGGCCCCCCGGCCTCTAGAGGCTCTGGACTGCACGACGGCCTGGGTGCTGTGCTGGGCTCTGAGGCTGCTGGTGACCACTGGCACCAGCTGGGGACTGAAACCGGCGCTGAGGAGAGACCACAGTACTCCTAGGCGTAACATGGGGAGGGAAGCTCCTGCTGAGACCAGAGCCTGCTGCCTGATCTGTCTAGCCTGAATAGACCGTTCAAGATGCTGATCCGAACAGCTCCCCAGGCTCCACTGGAACACTGCGCAGGATCCTCCTGCTTGCTTCAGTGAGGGGCGACTGCGCCAACCAAACCTGGCGGCGAGCCTGGAGTGTGGACATCACCCGTCCCAACTCCCTAGACATCAGCGCGAAAGCCTGGAGGGACGCATCACTAAGAGTATGCACCGATGAATCAGGTGCCGTCTCCGGCAGGGAGGCTGACAGGGCAAGCAGAAGGTGAGACATCGAGTTCCCTATCCTCCCCATACGGGCTCCTGCCTCATAAGCCCTAGACAGGAAGTCGTCCGTCACCCTGCATTGAGGTCAGGGACAACGCGCGCCTCATCGGGACATACAATAAGAGCCGCAATGGCTGGCCGGCATGTGGCCCAACCCGAATTTGGCCGCACCCTGCATAGCCGCAAGAGCCCGGCCATCTGAGGTAGCGTGGGAGAGGGCTTTTGAATCTCTCCAGCACACGTGCAACTCTCCCTCCGAGGGAGGCACCGTGAAGGTAGCTGGGGCTGAACTGTGCCTAAAAAAGGTACTCACCGGGGGCAGCTCTGGCTGAAGAGGGTCCAGCTGCAGACGAGCCAGTGCCCTACGAATGAGGGCCCCCATGGAGTCATCCGCCGAGCCCCGTCCGGAGCTGAGGGCAGAGGAAAGGGAGCCAGCCACTGAGGCCTGAGAAGCCCCCTCTTGAGAGGGTGCATGACCCCCATACTCACCAAACTCTGCGGCAGATGCTGCCATTGAGAGGATGTCCTCCTCAATAACTGTAGTGGCATCAGGAGGAGCAGGCGTGACCACAGTGACCCTACTCGCCTCAGTCTGCCTTGTGAAAAAGGCAGCCTTCATCTGATCAAGCTCTGCCGTAAGCTGGTCCACCCTGGAAGCAAGCTTGGACTGCTTCCGCTTAGAGGCGCCCTCAGTCTCAGCAGCTCTACGCTTCAACCGGCCAGGAGAGATCGTAACCGGCCCCTGAGCCGGAGTCAGCTGAGGAGGAGACAAATAAACTGGCGAGCTCACCCCCCCAGAAGTTCCTCCACCTCAGACAGTCAAGGCATGTAGCTGCAGTTCATGCAGGGATCCTCAGACAGGCCCTCCCTCAGGTGTTCGAGGCCCAGGCAGGAGGGACAGAGATCATGACCGTCCTCAGGCTGCATAGTAGCACTGACTGAGGACACAACAACGAGCTGGGAGCGGGGAAGCGTAAACACTGCCTTCACCAACCAGTTGATATACCTAGAGCAGGCACTGAGCTCACCCCCCCAGAACACTATGCCAGAAGAAGTTACTACACCTATGCTGTAGTGAGCGCGGAAACACAGCCTCTCCAACAAGGTGATCTGATGTGTTAATTACAAGCCGGCTTCGGGCGAAAACACCAGCCAACTAAACAGGACGCACCTATGTCGGGAGAGGGCGCGAACACACTGCCTTCACCGACAAAAGGTATATGACAAAATAAACAGGTAGAAACACAGTGGCCACCACTAGTTGTATATAAGCGGAAGCGCTTCAACTAAACGACAACGAGGCAAAACTTAATGGGGGGTAGGAGCGCGAACGCCGCCTCCACCCTGAAAAAAAGGGCAGGCAACAACAACAGGTGCTGCCAGTAGTAACAGTTAACACAAGCGAAAACGCTATCCTTAAACGATAAGTGCTGTCAACAAAACAATACGGGCACAACCCCACGCCGTTAGCGGTTAGCTCCGGTGGACACAACGTCACTAACCGTAACAAACAGAAACTAAAGTATGCTGGATGTGGCGAAAACATACAAACTTCAGCAACAACAAAAAACTGTGATACTCACAATTATGTCGGCGACAAACCTTAGGGATCACTATCCAAGGAAAAAACGCCGAAAGGCCAAGCTCGTCACAGCCCTTGGAAGGGCGACTGAAGCACCGCAACTCCGACAAAAAGTCACAGGGCGACAAGCGACAAGCTAAAGTGCTACTCAATAGTCCAACCACCTGCGAGCGAGAAGATGTAAAGGAACAGATCCTCTGATGACACCGGAAGATATAGACCTGTCGGGGTCATCAGGGGTCACATGTGACTTTGATGGTATAGCTACTCGACCTGCGCATGCGCGATATGGTATCATTCAGTGCTTAAAGCACCGCCTCTGGCGGTCAGGAAGGATGAAACAGAACGAGGCTCAGAGAGCAGCTTGAGCATGACCCAATCAAATGAACTGTTAACAAACTGAGCTCTCTGTGTGACAATGTTTGGAGAACAAGATTCTCTTTTGAATGTGTGGCTGTTAATCCAGACTCTCAAAGAGATAGATCGTTAAACTGATCTAAAATCCCTCACTAATTACTTTTGGATGATCATGGTCCAAACCTGTAATTATCTTGTAAGATGTTTGTCAGAAGACAGCTTGAGATTCAAAATGAAATGAAGAAAAACATGAATGAATAATTCCACAGGTTTAACTACCAGCTGAGAAACTGATTTAACATTCATCAAACTGATGAACTGAATTTTTCTGAGAGAACCCTCTCTGTTTTTCATGATGATTTGCTCCTGAACTAATTATTTCTGCTGTTAGCGCTCTGTAGCTAATCTCATTGGAAGACCCTTTTATGAACTTATTGTATTATTAATTTAAAGATGTCCTCACCCACATTGTAACACTGCTGAATGCAGCAACAATTCAAACACATCACAAACTCTAAACATGTAGCTGTCCTTTCTTTCTGCACACTCAGATCTTCACATGCACTCTCTCTGACACTCATCAATAATCACAAATACATGAATATTATATCCGCATGACACCCACATGATGTATGCATTCTGTCATGGAAATAAAGAACTATTATGCTTTGACAGCTCATGTTAAACAAAGAAAGTGCTGCATGCATACACACATTTATTCACCTTGAATAGGCATGTGTGCTTCACTGTCACACAGTCACATCAGTCTCCATTTGTTCACTTCTCTCTCTGCTGCTTTTCATTTAATGCTTTATGAGCTTTCAGACATTAATTCTCATTTTTGAGCAGAAAGAAAATATGTCAGATGAGTAATATCATCACTTTTTTTCATGTTGTCACTTTATTTGATGGTACGTCTACTAAGCTCTGTGTTTTTGTATAACGCTCCCTAAAGCTAAACCAGCACTTCAGTAAACCTCCAGACTGTTGGTACTCTGATATCAGACATGAAACTAACAATATAACTATTTACTTTGTCATTGTATAATGTAAGCAGATGAAGGTGTGAAATCTTGCTTTTCTGTTGGTAATAAAGTACTACTAAAGACATGTGCCCAGCATTAACATGTAGTAAGGCATTCAGTGTAAATCAATCACTTTCACTAAAAAGAGAATATTTTAACATTTATCAAAAGCTCAACAAACAGTAGAGCAGAGTAAGTTTTGCCACAGCTTGTGTGTGCAGTGATTTGCATTATCTGCTGTGATGGAGTCAACAACATTAGCTGGGTTAGCACCACGAGCTAACATGCTGCTAGCAGACATTTTCTTTCTCTCTTTGACTTCAAGCTTCACAATGAGTTCACAGCAAACAGCAACAACAATACCAACACATTCAGTTAGGACATGATGACAGCAGCCCTCCTTCAAATCCCCTCACAAAGACCACCTGACTTTTTTACATGGATATATTAATGTGAATAACAAACTCTCTCAGAGCAGAAAATCTGTCTCTGACTCTGTTTGGAATCAGCTGACATTTGACCTGATAACAAACTGAGGAGAACTTTGTTTTCATCGTCCCATCAACAAGATCCATAGAGAAAATATTCTCCATCTTTGCTCCTCTGTCTGCCCTGAACCCTCCTCCATCAGTCACTTTAATATCTGACATAATAATCTTGATGCTGGTATGATTCCTGTCATCATGACAATGGTTATACTGGTGCTCATTTGGTTTTATGAGGCCTCTCATGCTCCATCTGCTCTGTGTGCACGGGACTCCATCTGAACTCCCTCCCTGCTCCATCTGGACTCTTCTGATAATCCCTCCTTCACTTCTGAGCCCTGCTGAGCCCTCAAACACCCTCATCAAAATGTCTCATTCCTCTAATTAAAGACATGTTTTCATTTGACTTATTTATAGTTTAGTATAGCTCATTTGTTCTGAATGTGTTCAAAAGTTAAAGATCCTCACAGTGACAATGGATCATCATATATGATTATATTTACAACATCTTTACAATCAATAAAACAAACATTAATGCAGTCTTATAAGAGAATTGTTAACAAAATGAATAAATCTGTGTTAAATCAAAGAGGGTATACACTGCAAAAAAGCCAACTTGTATTTTTTGGCTTAAAACAGTAATTTATGTTGGTAAGACTTGAAAATATAAATTATTGACATTTAAGGCAATAATGTGAGTTAGCACAACAAAGCAAGACAGTTGTATGCTCCAAAACACTTTGGTGAGTTGTTAATACTTAAATCTATAATTTGGGGTTCAATACAAGGAAAAACAGTTCTGCTAACTCTTATTTCTTTGTTGTGAAATGCGGGAAAGTCTACTTTCCGAGTTGGCACTCTTCACTTGAAGTGTCATTGTGGCTGTGCTGCCTCGAGCTGGAGTCCACACAGGTAAGTTTTAACCAACCTTTAATTAAATTAAGTTAAAATGATACGGGAATTTTATTCTGAGTTGTTTTGTTTTACGTCGTTTAATGGAGAAAGCGACCTACACATTGTCAACATTTAAACACAAACAGGTTTTCAGTCATTAGCGAAAGCAGCGGCGCTGCATCAGTTAGCCGCTAGCATGTACCGTTCAAACAGGACAGACATGTTATCTTCTGACTGGTTGTGTTAATTCATGCTCGCTAACTTGTTACAGCTACAAGAGTAGCCATTAGGGTATTAATGCTAACTCAAAATTGTGGTCACAACATAAGCTGACATGTCATTTTACAGAAGTGTTGGCGGTGTCACTGTGGTAATAACACTCCGTCTCTGCTCCAGGATGGCAGCAGGTGAGCAGGCTGGTTTAGGGACAGAGAGAGAGCGGAGCCGGCTGACAGGCTGCTGCTCGGTCCGCTGTGCCGTTAGTTTGCTGCCTGCCTCTCTACTCAGTTCTCTACTGTCTGCTGGTCTCAGTAAATAACTGTGTGTTGAGACAGTGGTGATTTAATAAATTAACGTTAAACTATAACATGATTATTATCTGCGCGGGTGGAGCAATGTGTGCGTGTGTGAAGGTAGGCTACAGTTATTATGCTCTCAGTTTATCTAATCTCTAATGCATCAATCAGCCGTAATATAGGCCTATATTGTGCGCATTTATGACGATATGTTCAATGATGTCCTTGTTAGCCGGAGCTTAAAAAAGTAAAATTAAAGTTGAAAAATGCCAAATTACCCTTTAAAAGGAGTAAACCTTTGATGTTCAATCAACAGGAAAATGTTCTGGATATGGAGGAGGACAGCTGCCTGTATGTTTACTCTACTTATGTCAATTACATCTTGTAATGTTTCATGCAACTCTTTGTTTCAGACATCTGACATCACTGCACATCGACAAACTGCAGCATTAAAGGGCCTTCCCTTGTATCTCCGTGACAGTCAGGAGAAGCTTGTCATGAACTGTCTTGTGAGTGGTTATAAATAGAAATTGTAAATATGTTATTATACTGTATTTATAGTGCTGTATTTAACGTTGACTTCAACCATTACCTCTCTGTCCTCCTTGTTCCCTTCATCTTTCCCGATGTCCAGAGTGTCTTCAATAGTTGTACTGTCCTGGCTTGATGTAGCCTAATTGATATCAGTTGATGGGGGTTCAATTTTTGGTTGTGGGGTATGGGATGGAAATAGTTAATATGTCAAACTCATAATTAATTCTATTTGGAAACAAATGTTTATCCAATAATTTGGAGTTATTTTAGAGTAATAGCTTATTCTGATTCACAGTATTTTAATCTAATGTCTTGCAATCCATGTGTTGGTCTTTTCCTGTCTGTCAACACAAGGACACTGACCCAGAAGAGGAGCAGACGAAGGGCCTCATTGTGGGTATCCTCACTGTCCTCACGCAGCTCCTCAAAGTGTCGTGAGTGTTGCTGTTGTTGTGGAAGAAGAGATTGTCCTTCAAGATCTCCCTGACCCGCCAACTGCTTTTGCTTACCTCTTTGGACTGATCTATGCTTTAAACCTGAAGTACCTAAAAGATCTCAGGTACACATTTGAAACTGTTCAGAAGGTTTTCATGGAACTTGGTACAGACCTCTCTGCAAGGGTCAGAGCCCTCAAAAACAAACTCCTTCAGTGAATCCACAAGTTAACTGATAATGTTGGATCTGAAATGTTGACCTCTAAAAGTTCCCTTCTGTCCAGCCAACACCATGTTAATTTACTCCTGCTGTTACTCACTCTCAACTCTTATGTACCTCGATCTCCAACTCTTACATTTATTTTGCACTTTTATTGGGTTTTTCTTAAACATGTTACATGTTAAGATTCAGTGTTTGTAAATTGTCACATAGTATTGAGCAGTGTTATATAGTGATAGTGATAGTTGTGTATCATACTGGTTCTGTATGGTCTTGTATACATGACTCATGTTTGATCTTTTATTCAATCTCAAAGTTACAATGTAGCACAAGTTGACTGCTAGGACTGGGACAATTGGGTCTCATCAGTTTGCATTTACTTGGCCCTGTTGAAAGGGATTTGATGCTGGTACAGTTTAAATAAAACAAATGTTTTGAATGTATATGTTGCATCTGTAATTATTTATACATTTGATTAGAAGTTATTGGTTACATTATATTACTTATATTACATTATAAACTATTGCAGTGTGCAATTTTAAATTCCTCTTAAATTATTCTGCTATACTAACTTAACCAAATTTAAGTGGATTCTGTGAAGAATTCAGAGTTATTACAATGTAAAATTATAAGTTAGTACAATTTACAGGAGAGTTAGCAGAAGTAAGGATTAAAAGTTATTACAATGTAAAATTACAAGTTAGTCCAACTTACAGTTGAGTTGAGAATTCAGATAATTCAGAGTTGAGCAACCTCAAAAGCGAAACTTAAAATATTTAGTTTAATTGCCAAACTTAAAATTTTATCGAAGTTTGTTGCCTTGAAATTTTTAGTTCACCCAACTTTTCTTTTTTTGCAGTGTAGGGTGTCTCTGTAAATCTCCTGTTGTCCTGTTGTTGTCTCTTTATTGACTCTGTCATACCTCTTGTGTTGGAGGAGGTCAGCTGTGAGCTTTGGTTCAGACTAACAAGCTCAGAAAGTCACAGCAGCAGGAAGACTCTTAATTTAACATTTCTCTTACTAGGAGGAAAAAAACACTTGAGCCTCACTGCTCACTCGTTTGTGACCAAATATTGACCAGCATGAAATCCTAAAATGTATGAATTAATCCAGGTCAAGAGCATCCTGATAATGAGGAAGGTTTGAAGAACCCACCACAATCAAACCCAAGAATCAGTGTCTTAATTCTTCTTCAGACACAGGATGTCAGGTCAGAGGACTGATATCCTTATCTTTAGAGAAAAGTGGGAGTTGATGTTTTCTGTTGCTTTTCTGCAGCTTGGTTTCATCTGTTTGTCTTTCTATCTGACTTCCACTTTCTTCACCAGCAGCTCAAACTAAATTTCACATGTAAGAAAACACTGTTGACTAACTGGCTTCTGATTGGCTGGGTGATAGTCTGTTAGATCAATCGAGATCATAGAAACATGTCAACAGATTTTCATTCTAGTTGATATCAAACATTTAATTAGAGTTATTGTGAAGCAAAATGAAGTGAAGTGACTCCCTTTGTCCTCTATTAATGGTAGGTGACTCCATGTTCACTCTGTGTCTCTGCTGGAGAAGAGAAAGACAAAAGCAGCTCATACAAAGTAGTATTATTCTGTGCTGCTGGTGTGAAGGTGATGTCTCTTTGTTCAGCCTCACAGAGGAGCCCACAGTGGCCTTCAAACCAAAGGTTTACAAAGAACAACACAGAGAGTTTCACACTTTGGAGCTGTGTGCTGCTGCTCTTTGACAATTGACAATAAAAAAAAAAATGTTTTAATGTTGTGACATTCACAAGTCCTCGCCTGGATCCCAAACAGCCGCCTTCAAGTGACATCATACTACCTGCCCTACCACATGACCTTTAATGGACCCGACCACCCAACTGTGTAGATAGATGAGGAGCGAGAGCCAATACATACCCGGGGTTATCAAGAGGGAACCTCCCTCCATCTGTGTTTCAACAAATTAGACCAACATCACCTCGAGGAGACACAACAATCTGAGTCCCAGAACCCCCCCCTTCATGAGAACTCTCACCGTCCATCAAACCCACATGTGAAAGAGAAAAGAGAGAGAAGAGTCTGTAGAGAGATGTTAGAAAGAGGACAGAGAAGACAGAGCCATGGAGAGAAGCCTATTTGGACCAGAGCTCACTCTGCAGGGTTAGACTGTACACCTTACCTCCTCCTACTCCCCCATTTTCATGATGGAGGAGAGATACATGTTTTAACTTTAGCACAAACTTCACTTTGAGGACAGAGGAGGGAGAACATAAACGTAAAACCTGAGTCATGCAATGTCATGAACTTGTTTCCTGACTTGTTAAACTTCATCAATTCTTTTGAATGTCTGCTGTTCTGGATTTAAATGAAAATAGAAAAAGGATTTTCAATTTTATTTCCAGCCAGTCCCCTGTAATAATTTTCCCTTTAACAGAATCAATGATTGTACTTTCCCTCTGACCCAGTTTCCTGACTATTTCTAAAGAAGTCTTCACAGCATGAGCTCTGTCTCTGAATGTTTCCCTAAATGTAATTTCTATCACACACACACGGCAGCTAGCATGTTGGGTTACATGTGAAAATCATGGTGCAGAGACTGAAGCCTTTAAGAGAGATCCCTTTAAGAAGAACTTTAGTGTGAATGTGGAGGCCAGTGGAGCCCAGAGAAGATGATGAGACAGATGCTGATTGTTGATCACAGAGAGCTCTATAGGAGGAGACCACACAAACACTCTGCACCACACTTTGGACCACTTGGACTTCAGCTGTTCTTCACAACACTTGAATGAGTTTCTGCTGTTAAAGTCTGTGAGGGTTCAGAGCTGAGGCTTTAGGGAGGAGATTGGGATCAGACCACAGACATGCAGAGACAGTAACTAATAATCCACTCAGGAAATTTACATGCAAAGCAATCATCAGACAGAACCAGATATAAATGTGAAGAGCCTCGAGTGTGAGACACAGAGGGAGATACAGCTGCATGGAGAGATGGACAGATGGATGGATTTTTATAAAAGAGAGGAGGAGGAGCAGGAAGAAGAAGTGGAGGAGACTATTTGTGGAGGTCTGCAGAGCTCTTTATTTATTTTTTCAGACTTTTCAGTGAGAGAGTGTTCCTCTTGTTGGTCATCTCTTAAAGCCATCTTTCAGAGGGGATTTGGACAGAGAAGCTTTTGGCAGCAGCAGTAAACCCGACTAAACTGAGACTGATGTTGAGCTCTGAATGAGTTTCACTTTGACCCTGAACACACAAGATGACTTTAAACTCCCATCAATGTGACTTATTACAACAACACATGGTGAGACACAGCAGACAGAACTGGAGACATGTTCTGTTTATCCTTCACACACAAACACTGTAAACACTCAGAATGTCTTTAACTTGTATAGTGAGAAGCCATCGTGTCTTAGAGATAACTTTAGATATAAACTGAAAATAACAAAAGATATTTCAAGTCCAATAGTATTTCTTTAATGTTACTGACTGTCAGAAGAGATGTTCTTGAGTTGATAATACAGGACTTTGTTGCCCACAAAAACAGATGCTAGTTATTGACAGACTGTATGTGTGTGTTTGTATGTTTATTTGTGTATGTGTGGGTGGGTGCAGGGATCAATAGTGCAGATGCTGTGATTCATCCTGACTGTCTGAGAGAACTCAATAAATAGAAACTTTCATTACACAACTACAACGATGACAAAAACCTTCAGCCTCTGTCCATCCACACAGGTGTTTTTAATGATTCTGTCTGATTAGATCAGGACAGGTTGTAAAAAGGTCGAGCTATGATGAGAATTTATGATTCACTTGAAGTTTGTTTATGTGTCTAAAATCTTCTGATCCACATGTGGACTCTGAGCATTAAAAGTCTGGAGGTGAAGAAGGCTAACTCTCAAGTGTTTCACCTTTAACCCACCCAGACTGCTCTTACTTTTAGTCTGAGCAGAGTGATGGCTGCTGGGAAATGGAGTGTGAGTGAGGCTGTACATCTGACTGCTCACACAGCAAAGTGAGGCTAAATACGTTCATGATCAGAGGAGACAAGGGACAGAAGGGAGGTATAAAGGAAGCAGCAGCTCTGCAGAAGACAGCTGGTGACAGAGTTACAAATAAATAGTGTTTAACAGTTTGAAGAATCCAGAAGAAGTGATGTAGAGAGTGTGTTTTATCCTCTAAATGTAAAGCTGTGAAATCTCACCTGAAACCTTCCAAATCATCTCAAATTCACCTCGGTGTAACTAAACTTACAGACGACTGACAGAAAATACAGGATGGAAATCACAGCAGATCTTCTCCTTCACACACAGCTCCATGTGTTTCATTTTAAAGCCTGAGAAAATATATTTTCCCCGAGACTCTGAGGATGTTCACTCCCTGTTCTCAGCTGTCAGTCAGTCACGACTCTCTGGATAATAATCTGAGCAGGTAGCTTTTTTCATTTCAGGCTCCCAGCAAAGCAAACAAAAAGCAGAAGAAAAGAAAAACATCACACATGTCTGCTTATGAAATTCTGCCCAAACCTAATATTCAGCTTCATGACGGAGCTCATGAGGCGTGTGAGCTCGCCGTGGTTCACATGAGTTCATCAGTCATTGTGAAAACTGTGACAGCTGTGTGGTGGGAGATTTCCTCTCACAATCTCAGAATATAAATCAATGTGAAGCTCAGACTCTGGAGACAGAGATGATTCATTTAAAATCATTAAAAAGTGAGTAGTGTTATGCCCCACCCTGAGGTGACCCTACGGGGCTAACAGCTATCCATAGTTTGACCCACAAAGAAGATTAGACAACTTTACAAAGTCCAAATGACGGGAGTTTAACAGGACAAATAACTGAATAGTTTACAAAAGAAATCAACAAGACAACACACTTAATCACGTCTGAGGCCAGGTGCAGCTCGTTAAACAATCAGTATCTTCACCTGGGCAGAGATGGAGACAACAGAAGGGGAGAAGAGACAAACAGCACAGGGAACAACATACAGCCGTAACCATGGAGACAGTTAGGAGTCTCAGTCCCATCATGTTCTCCAACATGATGGATGAGCTCAGCAGCACATTGTTCATGTGAAACAAGCTGCTGTGTTTACTGCTTTCTGTGGAGACAACACCTCCAAACTGGTTTAGTCTGAAAGTCAGAGAATGAAACAAATAAACAGCCAACATGTCTGACAGTGTGTTTGTATTTGTCCTATGGGTAATAATCTACATGTATTACTGTCACAGAGGGACTGTAAAGTTTGATTACATCTTTGTTGATGTGCCATCTCATCTCACCAATAAATGTTATTTCCACAGTGAGACCACATGAAGACACTTTTATTATTTGTTCTCCAGAGGTAATGTTGGAGTTATGTCATAGATTAAATGTCTGATCCTATAGGAATATTCTGATTACATTTTGTTAAACCCACTATTAAAAAAGTTTGATGACTGAATGATCCGTGTTTGATGATGGTTTGATCTTTTTACATCTTTTATTTCACTCCCTTTGTTCTCAGGTTGTAAAGTTGCTGCAGTTCTTTCTCTCCTGTGTGTTTCCTGCAGTTCTTATTTAGTTTGAATATTTTGAAATGCAGCATGTTGTGTCTGTGTTTGTCAGTGTGGTTAGCATCAGTTGTATCTGGTCACCATGTTTGCTGTTTGGGCTTTGTAGTAATCTGGACAGCTTGATCATTAAAATGTGCACAGATGGAAACATGTCACCACAATCAGAGACTGTTTAGTTTGTCTTAGCAGCAGAAGAAAAAAACTAACTAAATACAAATAATAATGTGACAGCATGCTCTATGTGAGAAACAAGTGATTTCATGACTTTCTTTATGTTCAGCCTCGCTCTCTCTCATCTGCTCCTCAAATGCAGCAGCTCCATCAGTGACCCAGAACTTTAAAACATGACTCTGTAGTTACCTCTCTACCTTCCTACTTTAGATTATTGTTTACATCTGTTACTGTACTCAGTGGACATAATGAAAAGAGGGGTAAAGTCTGCTTCAAGACAGACAACATGTCACCTTTAATATATGTCTGCACTTGAATCCATTTCCAGGTGAGGAGCGAGCACTGACCTCATTTACTCGGAGAGTCCTCAGGATGGCCAACAGCCGCTCCACATCAAACAGGGGATGTAAGATGTGCAGCATAATAATAATAAGACCTTGGTTGTTTTGTAGGTATTGTAGAGCTACATCTATCCTCCGGGCTGCAGAGGGCTCGTTGGTGGGTTTTATTTACAAGAGCTTCACGTTGTTGTGCTGTTGTTGTAAGTGCTTAAGGAGGTTTGAGGTTATGTTTTTAGCAGTAGAAAGAGATCTAGTACTGGGACACAATTTACATCTGACAACGATGTTCTCCTCATCTTTCCTCTCGACTCTCTAAAGTAATGGGAATATTTCCAGCCGCTGCGGCCCGGAGGATAGATGTAGCCCTACAATACCTACAAAACAACCAAGACTGGATTTAAATCGTGGACAGCTACAAGCGAAAAAGAACTAATGAAACGTGTGGCTTAATACGAAAAGTAATATAAGGAGTAGTGTAACATATTATCATCATTATATTACTTTTAAAAAGAGTAACAAGTAATGAGTAATGTATTTATTTTTTTCAATAACAAGCCCAACACTGCTAATGACTAACTCAATCATTTTGTTATGAACACAAAATCAGATAGGACTTGATAGTGGTAGCTGAACAGAGTTGTTTAAACTAATAAAAGCGGGAAAGACTCCAGTTTGAAAGCCAGCAGCAGGTAAACAACACAAACAGAGTAACCTGAACAAACAAACAAACCAGACAGGATGAAGCAGACACTGAAACCTGCTGGTTAGTGCTGAAATGTCAAAGTTCCTTCTAGACAGTCTGTGGGTATAAACCAATCAGCAAGACAGATTATTTGTCTGATAGTCTCATAGAAAAACATTGCAGAAAGGAAAAAACAACTCAAACAGTCAAGAAGTCAAGTTCAGAAACTTCACTGTGGAGACACCTTGAAGGCAGCTGTAGGCTCCGACTTGTCACTCAAAAATATTACAGCCCATTGAATGCACCACTTTAAGCATTATTATAATTTAAATGATTGAAATGTAAGTATAATAAAATAATAATAATAAAAGTTTTCAAGGATCTGAAAATTTGCTTTAGAGCCAAAACTGTTTATTGTCTGTCATCATAAATAATTAAATTCTACTCTAAATGTTTTAACATGGAGGTTTATGAGGATTTGCTCACTTTCGTAGTCAGCCCCAAGAGGTCATTCAAAGAACTGCACATTTTCTCATTTCTCTTTGTCTTCAAGGTTTTAGCTTCATGCAGCACACACATGCACACTGTATCTGATGATGATGTGATATTTCATCAAAGATATGTCACCTATAGATAGGTATGTGGTCCAGGATGAGACTGCTATCAGGTTCCATTAGATCCTGTGTATTTCTGTTGACAGCTGCAGGAGTAGAGCTGGTATAACTGGAGGGCTGTATGAGATGAGAGAACACTTCTGGAGTAGCAGAAACATCATCACACAGAGGAGACTGCTGGCAGGTCTGTGTGCCCCGCTGACCACAGATAATTCAAAACATGAGGCTGTAGTAGAAATATAGACGAGTTATCTAACAAGCAGCAGGTAGTAGTCACATGGGAGGTAAAGCTAAAATAAGAACAGCTATCAATGCAGGGAGTATAAAAAAGAGAGAATATAGTCAGATTGGTTTTACACACAGACTAAATACATAAATTAAAATTGAGTGTTTAAGTAGCCTGGACAAGATAAAAGGTAAATTATGGGGCACCAGTAGCCTAGTGGTTATTCTGAGCGCCCCATGGGCAATAGTCCTCCAAGTGGTCGGCCTGTGTTTGAATCCGACCTGTGGATTCTTTCTCATTCCCCACTCTCTCTCTCTCTCTATGATTTTCTATCCACTGTACTATATCTAAATAAAGGCAAAAATCCAAGAATAGACCTTAAAAAAATCTCAATGACAACCAGAACATATCATTTCTGTTTGTACAGGGTTAATATGATAATCATAACAATAATGATAATGTAATAATCCCATCACAGACAAATGGTCTCTAATCAGCTGATCACAGCTGCAGCTGGTTGTCAGCACAAATCACAGCTAATAATCCTCCACTAATGTGTTTGTGTTTGAATCATTCACATTCATTCCTGCAGGCAGCACAATCCTCTGAAGACACTGTCTCTACTTCAGATACACACACTGGCTGCTACACACTGCTACACACTGCTACACACTGCTACACTAAAGGGAGCACAACAGAGCTGCTAAAGGACTCCTCTGGACCGGCACCTTCCAGCATCCAGACAAACTTCCATAATTTGGTCAGCTCCGGGATTTAACCGGCAGCCCTCCGGTTCCCAACAAACATCTCTTTTTTTTCATATTCACACATCAAATGATTAAAACATTATTTAACAGAGACAAAGTCAACTTTCTGACCTCACCTCAATAATCCAGTCAACACTTTGAGTTTAATAAAGGTTGAATAAATCCTGTTTGAATGTGTGGTGATTAAACTCTTGGATTCATAACTGTGAATATTATCTTTAAACATCTGTTCAATGTTCTGATATGTAACACAAAGTCTGACCCTCACAGTAATAGAAGAGAAATGATAGAAATCCATTTGGACACAGATTGTCCTTGGTGTATTTTAGGATTAAAAGATGTTAAAAATTCAGAGTATGGCTCCCTTTCAAAAAGATTATTTCTCAGAGTTTCACAGGATGATTGAATTCTCTGATGGTAAGATGTGCCCGTCATACAGAAGCTGTTTTTTCTCTTTCATTGGGTATAAAGTTTGAAAATGTTCCCAGTCAGGTGTTGTACCTCACCTGGAACTCTACTGTACAGATTCAGACTTCATCTTAAACATTTCCTCATTCTTCTCTCATGTTCTGCTGCCTGTGAAGAGTTTGGATGAGTTCAGGTTTTATGAAACACCTGACACAACAAACTTTATTTTCTCCAAGTGTAGAGATGTCTTCTGAACTCTGCTCACCTCCATCCATACCTGAGCTGTTTGAACCTGAAATATTAACAGATTTCTATTGAGAAACACTAATCTGAATCAATAAAAAGATACATGAAGAAATGATGAAGTGAACTGTGATTTCTGTTGTAAAAAGCAGCAACAGTATTCCTCATAAACTTGACATTGTACTTGATAAGTGTGTTAAAGCCTCCACATGATGAGAACTATTTCATATTCAAACTCTCTCTTTGTTTCTCATCGTATGTCACACAGCAGGGTTTCTAATTTAAGATATCGCTGCAGGACCTCAGGAGAGGAATGTCTGACATTTCAGCAGACAGTCAAACAAAGCTCCTCCCATGGCATGCTGGGAAAACACAATGATCATCCATGGTGGTGTGAGAAGGGAAATAAGTGCAGCATGTCTGTGGATGCATCAGGGCAGCAGTATTTGTGAAACACAGATATAAAAAGTGTTTGAGAGAGTCTGGACAAATAACAGTGTATGGTGTTAAAGGAGGAGTCAGTGGAGGATGAAACCCCCCAGTGGGTGAGTTCACATTGATTCTGTGTCTTTAGGGAGAAAACTGACACACACATTTATTCTTATTCAGCACAACACTTCATCACAACTCTGCAACACAACAGTATTTCTGTAATGAGATGAACTTTGTGTCTTTTTGTCGTCTCTGAATGTTGTTTAATTTCTCTGCAGGGAAACTTCTTTTATTGGTTTGTATCTGAAGATAAAAAACACAAAATGCTGCTGAAGGTTGCAGAACTGATAAGCTACAGGAAATAAAATTATAACTTAATCCCTTCCTTTGTTTTAGGCTTCAAGATGATATGAATGTCAAAGCTCAGTGTTTTAAACTGAGGTTTGGGATTAAACACTGTACACACTGACTATTTCCAGTGCAGAGATTTTGGGGTCAAAATGGAGAAAAGAGAGACTGGCAGAGGAAAAACATTCAAATAATTCAATAAACTAACAAACCAATTCAGTAGAATTAAAAGACTGCCTCTTGTGATGCTTTTTATTTTAAAACATGCCAACAGACAATTCATCCCTTTGCATCCATCATAATAAGAGAACAACAAAAAGACCTTCTATGTTTAAGTGAGTTCAAACAGGACGCTTTGTAAATATTTCATCACACTGACCCAGACTCTGGAGGGTGGTGGGCGATAAAGTCTACTTAAATAGTTTCCTGTAGATTCAGTTAAATATGAATTATCAGCTAATGTCAGGTCACTTAACTCTCCAGGCGGAGCAGGAACAAAAGATAATATCACTTCATTAACAGACGGCAGAACAGGCAGCCAATCAAAAACCTTTTTGATGCAGAGCCAGAGTTTTTCTCTGCTCTGACTGGCTCACAATCGGAGGATGTAGTCGTGGTCAAAAAGGAAAAAAAAGTTTGAGACCAGGAGCCCTGAGGCCAAAAAACTGTGAATCACTGAAGCATTCAATTTAACAAAAAAGTTTTAGTGAAAAGTGATCAGCTGGTGTGTCGGTGACGTTATTGATTTATCTGCCAACAACACGTTTTGTCAACATTTGGTGAGAGCTGATTTCAGTCCCTGATGGAGGAAACTTTTACAAACTCATGGCTGAACAAAAGAGATCTTTAAAGCACCACGAGGGGAGAGAGAGAGAAGGAAGGACACAGACCACTGCCCTCTCTCTGCCCCCTGCAGCCCTCCACCTCCAGCAGGTCTCTTAATACTTCATGTTGATGCAGCGGACTGACTCCTGGGAACACCATGGTGTGGACACACACACACACACACACACACACACACACACACACACACACACACACACACACACACACACACACACACACACACACACACACACACACACATCTTGGCAAATCAAAGTGTGCTGGAGCCTTTCTCTCAAACTACAGGTGACCGTTCTGTTGAAGGTGAGGGGAAAGCTGTGACATTGTGACATTGTCCCTTTTGTCCCCAGGAGAGTTAATGAGATGAAATGAAAGAGGAGGAGGAGAGAGAGAGGGGGAGTTACATTCAAAGGTGATACATCCAAAGAGCTGATGTTAGCTGAACAGAGGACGTTCTGACGTGGGCGGGGACATGCACAAGGTTTGCATTTTAATCTGTCAATTTAATCTGAACTAAAGACTAAACATTGATGTCCTCACAGTGTTCCTGATGTTCTGAAGATGTTGATAGAGGAGCTCCTATTGGAAACTTTCAGCTTCTAAGTAACTAATAAAAGACCACAGCAGCCTCTGAACACATTTACTCCACATGTTTTTGTATGTTTGATCTGATTTGTTGGTGGGAGCAGAGTGTGGTTGATATTTAAGAGTAATAAAAGATCAGGTTCAAAGTGACCCAGTGTGAGCAGAGAGACCACCTGCAGCTCTGACCCCCCTGCAGCCCAGCAACAAGAGAGAGCTGCAGAGCCTCACCCCCTGCAGATACAGTCATACCTGCTCCAGGATACTAAAATGGTACTCATATGTTTCTCTCCTTTCTGCTTGATGAACCAGTCAGACTGTTTCCTTTGATCTAGAGACCCACTTCAGAGACAAACCAACCACCACAAACACCTGAGTTCTCCCAGAGACAAACCAACCACCACAAACACCTGAGTTCTCCCCCTATAGAGACAAACCAACCACCACAAACACCTGAGTTCTCCCAGAGACAAACCAACCACCACAAACACCTGAGTTCTCCCAGAGACAAACCAACCACCACAAACACCTGAGTTCTCCCAGAGACAAACCAACCACCACAAACACCTGAGTTCTCCCAGAGACAAACCAACCACCACAAACACCTGAGTTCTCCCACTACAGAGACAAACCAACCACCACAAACACCTGAGTTCTCCCAGAGACAAACCAACCACCACAAACACCTGAGTTCTCCCAGAGACAAACCAACCACCACAAACACCTGAGTTCTCCCAGAGACAAACCAACCACCACAAACACCTGAGTTCTCCCACTACAGAGACAAACCAACCACCACAAACACCTGAGTTCTCCCCCTACAGAGAAGACCGCCTCACACTGACTCAGACCAGATTTTCACCTAGTTTTATAATTCTTCACTTCTATTAACATAAATGTATAAAACATAAAATAATCTGTTCAACAAATATTCTCTGAACTCAACAGGAACACAAACTCATTGATGATAAATTAAAAAGTAAACTGATATTGTTAAAGTTCTTCTCTTAAATTGATGACTGCAGTCAGAACATCTGTGATGGATCTCAGCATGAGTCACCATGAGCCAAATTTAGAGAAGAACATGAAGTAACTGTAATCAAAAACTACCATCTGAATGTGATCGGGTTAGGATCAAGTTTGGGTCAGCCAACAGCCAAATAAAAATGACCTCCTGTTTATTAGCAAAACATGCTAATTTGAGGGCTCGCCATGGCCACTCCATTTGAGTTTTGTACTCAAGTTTGTGAAGTCATTATTAATCCGGTCTCTTTTAGCTGTATACCAAATTAGATCTGGATCACATAAACAACCTTGGAGGTGTCAATCCAAAAAGTTCCCCCTGGAAACAGCCAAAAATATGTCTCCACATAATGTCTCCAGGGTCTGTACAATGAAAGAACAGACGCACTATTGAGACAAATTGTCACCCCTGTGTCGGAGACCCATAAAAAATACATTTTCTCACCAGGCCTGATGCAGGTGGTAAGTTTGATGAGTCTTTGATTTCCTCATAAATTATATGTTCACAAATCTGCCACACATACTTTACTGAAACAGAACACCTAAAGTGTTTTCAGTTATTGTTCCTTTGTGTTTAAAGCTCAGAGGAGATAAAACATGTGATTCAGTGAAGGTCAACAGATGAAATCAGCTGATTGATAAAGGTGAAGAGATAAAGAAGAGTGCAGCAGCTTGGACTTAATAAAACAGAATGATAATTAGTGATCATAGTCTCCTCTCTGTCTTCATCTCACACCAAGACTCTTTGTCCTTCTGCTAACACACAGTTTCATGTTGAGCCAACATGTTCATCATTAAAGCATCAATAATGAGACAGTTTCATATTGTCATCCTGAAACAAGAGCTTATGAACAGGATGTTCAATCCTGATGCTCTCAGAGGACTCACAGGTTGTCTAAACTCAAAGAGCCAAATCAACCAATCAGTGTGTAGCAGCTGCTGAAGTGTCTCCAGATGGATATATGTCATCAGAGCAGTAGTCAGCATTATTGTGTTGCTCTCATACGTTTCATCTGTGTGTCTCCAGTCCAGTAGGTGGCAGTAATACATCCATAAACAGCTTTGTAAACAGCCATTCAAAATGTAAAGAAGAAAAACACTTTCTTACCTGAACGTTTGCAGCGAGAAGGAGAGCATGTGGAGAAAGGAAAGAGAGACAGGAAGAGATCAGGTTAGTTATTTACATGGTACACTTTTTATTTTGATCACTTTATTACACTGCCCTCCTGCACATCAAATGTTCCATCTGTTTGTTTATTCTGATGACCTGTTTTTATGTGTTTGTGTAAGATTTACATTTTAGAAACAAGCTGACAACTCAGAAAGGTTTCAATCTCAACACTTCAAACATCCAAAAACAACAAGAGGAGCTGTAACCTCCTGTAAAAACATACTTCAGAATGTATTGGACAGAGAGATGATGCTGACAGTAAATGGACCAGTACGCTCCAGTATAAAGTACCACCACTACTAGATTTTACACATTAGAGTACCAGGACTTTTTCCTGCATCCTGGGACTTCACTACCTCTCCGTAGTACAGCTTGTGTAAGTGGTACATTAAAATACATTACCCATGGTCCATGAGTTAAAAGAGGTGTGTGTCATAGTGTGGTTTTGTTTACAGGTATTACATGATGCTCATGTTTTTTATGACCAGATGTAACAAATAAACACAAACTAGCCAGGAATAGGAAAAGTGGAGTAAAAACATATACAATGTTGCATGGCTCCAAAAAGACAGAAGACAAGTAGGGCAGAATTAGAGAATGACACTCAGAGTCCATTACTAGATCATCAAAAGAGCCTCAGTGAGGAGCCAGATGCAGAATCAAGATGTGTTAATGCTGATACTGCAGCTAGATGTGAGTTCACATATCACTGTTTAACTAACCCACTGATAAAAACTAATCTATATCCCCCAAACTGTTACGTATACTACTGACAGCAGGGTTATTAATAACTGAAATCCTCTGGGTGGTACAACATCGTACCAAAGAAAAAAATAAGAACTGTGGTTTAAAGGTGCAAAAGAAAATGCCCCCTTTTAAAATGAAAAGTCACATATTGATGTATTTGAAGAGTGTAGGGATGTGATGATGGATGGTTCATTCTGTGTAATAAACTTGAAGTTAAAGAAGACAGATGCTGTTGGCTGGAGAAGGTAAATGTTTTTCCTCCCTGCTTCCTCCACTCCAATAAATGTAGCAGATACCTGGAGGGCTGTTCCTCATAATGACACATTACCTGGGCTCTTATCCACACCACATGGATGTGATTTCAATTTCTCTGTGTGATCAGACCACACGCTCTTATCACCTTTTATGTAGAGAAACCTCTGGAACATTTCAAACACTGGTGCAGATTGAGTTATTAATCATGATCAAGTTTTCTTTGAATCATTCAATACAATGTTCACAGATATAAAACAGTTCTTATCAATCAGCAGTGAATTATAACCCTTATTATTAGTGCTTTGAAGGTCATTTTCAAGGACAAACTGGGACTGAATCAAGCTGAATGAAACATGGTGTGAACATGAAAAGCTCCATGGTGGAGGGTTCAGGGACAGAATTATTTTTGAAGGATAAAGAATAATTAAACTGTTACAGGGTGTGTTTTGATGAAGAACCTGAACTTTAACACTCAATATGTTTACATGTTCAGTGAAGTCGAGCTACAGTTAGAGCTCTATTAGTTTAATTGTTCTACTATCCTTGTTCCAGTATACAAGCACCAGGAGAGAATCTATTTGTTGTAAGAACTTTGTCTGACTTCACGTCAGTAGGTGGCTTTTAGCTAGTTAATATTGGACCTTCTTCCTGTTGACCTTTGAGGTCGTGTACCAACCAATCAACAATCACCGTTCATCTTTTTCCTTCCATCCTTGTTGTTGAAAGACAAAACATAAAGTGTGTCTCCTCCTCTGTTCTCATTACTATTGTATGTGATGTATTGTATGTCTGCTTGAAGCAAACGTCTTGACACTATTCTAATGTAATATTAATGGGTAAGGTTCCTACATGGCAGTATATGAAGTTTGTCTGCAGCCTTGTTACTAGAGCTAGAGTTATTAGACTGTTTAGTCAGTTGTTTTGTATTTGTATTTTATAGGATGTTTGTGAAGTATGGTCCAGGAGTGAGGGAGAGCAGGAAAAAGAAGATCAGGGAGAGAACTTGAGAGAAGGAGAAGACATGAGCACAGGGGAAGGAGAGGGTGAGGATGAGGACCAGGATGAGGTCAGTATGGTTCAGGTCACTGAGGTGTTAAGATACTTCTGCTGAGGCAGTCTCAAACCAAACATTCTCAGCAACTAAACCAAATCAGCCAGATCTTAAAAACATCATTAGACAGTCAGCTGGAAAATACATCCTTTAATTAAAAAAAAATTGGTACAACAGATTCCCTTGGCTTCATTTCAATCCTGGTGTGGAAGGTGTGCTTTGCTTTTACTGTTGCAAAGCATTTCACACAGATACCTCACCACTGGCAAAGAATACAGAACCTACATTTATTTCAGCAGGTTTTAAGAACTGGAGAAAGGCCATTGAGCAAATTGTTTTACATGAAAAGTCTGATAGACAACACAGCAATGACTACCCATCTGTATGAAGACAGATCAGTACAGTGTCAGTTGGCCAGTGTCAGTATAACCCAGCAAGAGGAAGCAAGGGCCTGCCTCTTAAAAATAATTGGTGCTGTGCACTATTTGGCAAGAGCCTCATCACCCAGCAAGACTGTACTTCCTCAGCTGCTATTCGAAACTCCATGGAATGGGTTCATGAGTTGGGAATTCTATTTGGCCAGACAGGCAAGCTGAAGGACATCTTTAAGGGCATTGTGAAAACTGGGCAGGGGCCACAGCAGGCTATTAGACCTCTTCGCACACGTGCCATCTGTGCTGTGCTGAACCAGTATGAGCATGTATTGTCTGCTTTGAGTGAGATGGCAACAGCTAACTCAGATACAGCAAGCAGGGCACAGGGCTTGTATGATAAATTGCAGGAGGGAAATGTGGTTCTTGGTCTTTGGCTTGCTTATAAATAACAAAGGAGTTAGAGACTCTCAATGTTTCCCTCCAGCGCAGAACACAGACAATAGATGGCATGCTCTCTGCTATTGCCTGTGTGAAAGACATCTTGGGGAAGAAGAGAAATCCCGATAGTTTCCAAGTTGTGTACAACAAAGCCTCTCACATGTGAAAGCCTTGGTCTCACTCCAATTGCAGCTCCTCGTTTCCATAAGCCACCTAAACGTTTTACTGGCTCTGCTCCTGCACATGTCCATGCATCCCCTTCAGTAACAGCACAGGTGTTTTTAAATAGAGGTCAATCAGAGTCTGAGCTTCAGTTCTCCTGCTGCTGATCTGTATTCTGCACCTGACTCCCCAGCTGATGTCAAAGTCTCCCAGCATGCCCCGCTCTGAGGAGAACACACAGTGAGGGGGGAGGAAGAGGAGGAGAGTGTTCTTTTATCCTCTGTGCTAATATCCCTCTCCCATGTTAGCCTTTCTCAATCAAGTGCACATGAAGTCATGTTGGAGAAATAAATGTGTGTCAGCTGGAGTGGGACAAAGAACGGTTGACAACGTGTTGCCATAGCAACTTTGTTTGTCGTTCTGTCACTTACGTACCATGGACATGGATCAGGGCGCTCTACAAGGGACTGACTCGCTTTCTTCACTCAACAGAGCTCGTTAGCTTGTTTTACAAAGTGGAGATAGTGGTGCATAAATTATATCCATATCTGAGTTAACTGTGCTTTGAAAACACCGGAGAAAAAATGTTTTTAGCTCACTGCAAGCTTTTATCAATGAACCTTTTAGTGTTGTGATTTGAGCCAATAGCTTGTGAAAACAAAAGCACCACATGTCACACTGTTTCCAAGTGGAAACTGAAACTCACAGAGCAAAGAAGGAAATATTGAACAGATGCAGTGTGGACAGTGAGCAGGCAATCAGCTGTTCAGACTCAGTATGAGACATCAAGTTTCACTGAAACAACGCTGACAAGAGCCTGTTCATGTATTTCCTGTTTTTATCCACTCAGACAAAAAGCAATACAAATGTAGGATCCTCTGAGCTGACAAACAGGAAATAGACGTTCTGCTTCTCTTACAATAAATCAGAATCAGTGCCTTTCTGTTTTCCCTCAGGCCGTGGTAACTGGAGGAGGTCAAATTAGGAATTACAGTGTTTTCCATTTTCTATTTTTCAAACTCCACTGGTGCAATATGCTCAGGTTTGGAGACTCGTCTTCAATTTGGGTCAATTTATTCAAGAGATGGTTGTAATTTGTTTCCTCCATCAAGTTGCCATTTGCATTTAAATTCATCATTACCATGTTTTACAGAGATTTCCCCAGATCGTAGGAGTCACATTATGAGAGCTGCTTTTTTACAGGAGGTTGGGCTGCTCAGCAGTTACTCCTCTGAGGCACAGAGAGGAGACTTTAGTGTCAAATGTCTGCAGAGGCACAGCTGAAATCACCTGACATATATAGGTGCAATATTCTCCCTTTTGTGAGAATTAACTGAAAACGTTTACTTCAGAAGAGCCACTCATTTATAAATGAAACAGGACTTGTCTTGCCACGGCCGTGACAAGACAAGTCCTGTTTCATTTATAAAATTATGTATTTATCTGCTTTGATGGCTGTTAGAAATATTTGAGGTAATGTAATATATATATAACAGGTTTAGTAAAGTTTGAACTCATTTAGATTTTTACATATTGTATCTTTAATCTCTATTTACTTTAATTAACTTTTCTTAATTCTACTCCACATAAAGCATCTATCTGCTTTCATTATTTCTACTTTAGATCAAATGATACAGGGTTATGCAAACATCTGGACCCTGGCCATTAAAGAATAGAGTTGATGTAAAATGATGAAGAGGTGCATGCTGGTCATTTAACCCTCAGGTCAGTGGATCCAAACATCCTTTGTTCTGTTTATCCAGCTTCTTCAAGTCATCATTTCACTTTCATTCTTTTAATGCTTGTTTTTTTCCCCTCTTCTTATCCTCTCATTTATAAGTATTCTGCAGACAGTTTGGATAGTCTGGGTTGTTACTTCAGACAAAGTCACTCTTGCAAACACAGTTATTTTTATTTGTGCATATTTTAGAGCACAAAGTCAAAATAACCTTCAAAATAAAAGGAGCTCGCTCAGTGAATAACAGTTTTCATGTTTTGAGGTGAATTACTTTTGATGACTTTTCACACAAACTTGTGTTTGTAAAGATGCTGCAGAATACCAATGTGAGAACACAGATTTATTTTGAAAGGCAGCAGATTTAAAAAGTGATCAAAAGTTCATCAGAGGGTTTGATGAATCTCTCGTCTTCAGTCTTCATCTAGTGAAGTCATAAAGTGGAAACATAAATCCATGTATTAGAGTTGATGTTTTCACTGTAACAGAGGGTTGAATGGATGCTTCACTGATTGAGCTGAAGAAATGTTAAATGTCTTTGATGTGTTGGTAATAAAATCTGAATGGAAGTCTTTTAATTCAACAGTCACCTTCAACAGAGCCAGGCTCCGTTTATGTGAGCTAGCCAGGTAGTGACCACGCTGATACTACCTACCCTACCACATGGCTCCTTCTGGAACATGGGCAGCCAGAGTCAGGACATTAAAGGGTTGTCAAGTGGGAACATCTCTTCACAGGTGTTTCATCTGATAAGTCCCACGACACCTTGTCAAGGCAGGACAGTGAGCTCTGGAGCCACCACCTCCATGCCAGCTCTCACCACTCATCACACAGAACTTCTAAAGCTTACCTACCTCATGGACCTCACAGTGCCACCTTCAACAGACCCAGACTCTGTACATGCAAGCTCCAGACAGTGACCACGCTGATTAGGGGTGGGCGATATGACGATCTTAGATCGTGAAGGATTAGAATGTGATGACGATCTGCCAAAGCACAGAGATCGTAGAACCGGCTGTAGTGCACATTCTATCTGTCGCAGTGCTGTGTCTGTGCCCATGCACATCCGCATCCAAAGTTTTTTTTTCTCTGCCAAATCACACCATTTGCTAGTCCGCTTCATGTCGGCAATACAGACAGACCGATGAACCAATCAGAGCCAGCTGTAGGCAGTGTCTTGGGTTGTTTATCCCCCTCCCCTTTTGATCCCCAACTATGTGAGAGAAAGCATGGCTGCTAATGAAAGCGAAAGTGAGGAGTTGGTCGCTAAAAGAAACTCTACCTCAGTAATATGGAACTGGTTTGGGTTTTCCCAAAGCGACACAACGCAAACGGTTATTTGCAAAATTTGCAACGAAAACGTTCGCACCTCGGGTGGAAACACAACAAACCTTTTTAACCACCTGAAGAGACAGCACCCGAAACAGTATGCAGAAAGTCAAAAGACGAGGAGACCGGCAGCCACACCGCCATCCGCACAGGCAAAACAAACAACTTTGACACAGGCATTTGATAAGGGCACTCCTTATGAAAAAACAAGTAAGCGCTGGAAAGAAGTAACTGAAGCAGTAATGTTTTACCTTCCAAAGGATATGATCCCCATCAAAACTGTGGAAAGTGAGGGGTTCAAAAAACTGCTTAAAGTAGTTGAACCGCGTTACGAGTTACCCAGCCGCAAATACTTTTCCAACACCGCCATTCCCCGACTTTACTCCGAATGCCGTGACAAGGTGGAATTAAAAGTTAAACGCGTCCAGTTTTTTGCTACAACAAGTGATCTGTGGTACAGCCGCACTTCAGAGCCGTATTTGAGTCTGACAATTAATTTTATTGACAACTGGGAGCTCTGCAGTGCGACTCTTCAAACAACATACTTCCCAGAAGATCACACGGGTGAGCTCATAGCACAAGGTCTGAGGGATGCGTTTGACGGCTGGGGACTCAAAGAGTATCAAATGACCTGCATGACCACAGACAGTGGGGCTAACATGGTGAAAGCCTTGGACCTCAACAGCTGGACTCGTCTGGCGTGCTTTGGGCATAGACTTCACCTAGCCATTGGTAAGTCAATGTAAAATAAAATAATAACATTAATTTATTACCTTATTTATAGCATAGAGATATGTAGATATGTGCAAAGTTAAAGAAGCCCAGACTGCTTTAAAATGATAAGTTAAGTCTACAATAAAAAGATTTTATTTGAATGTTTTATATTGACAGTATGAAAAAAGAACAAGTATAAGTATAATCTCTTTTTCATAAAAGTTCAATTTAAAAATAAGATCATTGTGTATTCAAATTTACATATTGTTGATTTAAATTACATTTGATGATCTGATTAATAAATCATTTCTTCTCTTATTAGAAAAAGGTGCCAAAGATCCTCGTGTTGATCGCACAACTTCCATCTGCAAAAAACTGGTCAGTACATTCTCCTTCAGCTGGAAGAAAAAGAGAGACTTGATGAAGGCTCAAACTGAACTGAAACTACCCCAACAAAAATTTGTAACAGAGTCACCGACACGATGGTTTTCCAGACTTGCTATGGTTGAAAGAGTGTTGGACCAAGAAAAGGCTATTTCTCAGGTCCTGAAAGCGGACAAGAAGACGAGGCACTTGTCACCAACATGGCAAGAGCTGGATATGATGGAGTCCATGAAGAAGGCCCTGGGTCCACTAAGGGATTTTACTGATGCCCTTTCAGGTGAGGACTATGTCAGTGTTTCCGATGTTAAGCCAGTGCTGCACCTGCTTAAAGTAAGCCTCCTCAACCCAAGTGATGATGACACTGAACTTACAAAATCTATGAAGACAGTTATCCTCAGCTACCTCATTGAAAAGTACCAGGATCCCATCACTGATGCTCTGCTGGATATGGCTTCACTTGTTGATCCAAGGTTTAAAACACAATACATTGACACTGACAAGAAAGCGGGAATACAAGCCTGAGCTGGAGTCCCTGCTGATTTCTTGCTGATTCTTCCTTGTTCCTATTTGTAAAGAAAAATAATGTCAAGAAGTTTACAGGTAATTCTCCTGAACCTCTTTATCCTCATTAGGACCCAAAAATAGAGGAGGGTAAAACAGCACAAAGAAAAAGAGATGCTGAATTCAAAGAGTGAGTCACTTCTGTAGCTGCAGGAGTTTTGATATTTGAGGTAACAGCAGGGTTCATTTGTAACACCTGAGGGATCTCTCACTGGATTTCTGAGTCTCAGGAGAAGAGAGGAGGAGCAGTTGATCATCTTTGCTCTCAAACCCAATGATTAGAGGAGACTGTGGATACAAATATTATGTTTCTGACTCTGCCACAAGGGCTCAGTGATTGAGTGTTAGCGCTAAGTATAGATCAATGCTCTGCAGAAAATAGAGCTTTAATGGTGAGAGTGTAGCACCTGTAAAAGTACTTATCGTTGTTAATAATGTCCAGTCACTTTAATTCAACATGTTGTTAATTACATACTGTGACATTAATAGCTTCTGTTCAGTTAACTGTTTTTACATTCACCAGCAGGTGGCAGCGTAAGCTCTTTTGTGGCACATGAAAGTGAAACTTAAACAAGTGGCTGGAGAAAATAGTCTGAGCTGGCATTCGGGCGTTGCTGCTGAAGCGTGCGCATGGTGTGATGTACCTGGCTTCTATGTTTTGCCATCCTTGCCTGTGGAGTAATAAAGCGAACGTGTTCTACACCATGAGTGCCGTTGCAGTGTGAGTGGTGTAACAATTTGGAGGTCCCACCGAGATTTAATTACTTCACGGCTAAGACTTGGACACTGAGAGACACGGTAACGAGCTAACGTTAGCTACAGTTGAAGTTAAGCTAGCACGACACGGTCTCGTTTTGTTGTTTTTCAAGAGTTTCGAAGTGAAGACAGGAGTGAAAAGATGTCTGAACATCGAGAAGAGTTCATTTTGGAAATAGAAAAAAAACTGTTGGAACTGACTGTAAAAAAACTGCAAAGAGTATGTGAATACTGCAATATAGCAGGCAAAGACTCTGAGGATATTAAAAATAAAACCCGCCGTGCACTGATTAAGCACATTACAAAGTTTTGTGAAAGTGAGGAGTTTCTGGAAAGGGAAGATGAGGGCATGTCGGTGCTGTTGGAGTTGAACGATGCACTTGACGCGCTGCGAGAGGACTCATCGGAGAACAACGACACGGGAGAAACGCCATCTTCTCCTTCACCAGCCGGCGCCGAGGGGGAAAAGGACGCGGTTCATCCAGCTCAGCCGACGTCGGGACAACATCGAGGGGATGACACACTGCTCCTGCCGTCGCTGGAGAGACAGGTTCTTCCGGAGACAGAGCGTGGCGAGAGGACTCATCACAGAGGCAGAGATTCCATCGGCAACAGCTGCTGTGCTTCCGCCAGTGGTTTCAGAAAGGACTTCAGAATAAATGGACATGTTGGTGAGTCAACTTCAAGAGACACATTGAGTTTCAGTAGCCTCGAACATCAAATTGAAAGTGGCCTAAGAAAGGGATATCCAGAATTGGAAATTATGGAGACAGTGATACGTTCTGTGAATCCTGGATAAAACTGAGGAGCTATTTAGAAGGAAAAACTGATCTCACTCTAACTACTCTCAGACAAATATTAAAAACTCATTATGCAGAAAAAGATGCAACAGTCTTGTACCAACAACTAACAAAAGCTGTACAAGGACCTGGTGAAACAGCTCTTGATTTTCTGGTCCGAGTACTTGATTTACGCCAAAAAGTCCTGTTTGCATCTGAGCATTCCCAGTCTGGCCTGAAATATAACGAAGAGCTAGTTAAAAGCCAGTGTTCTCAGTCCATTATGACAGGCTTGATAAATGACAACATAAGAGCAGAGATGAGGATGTACTTGCAGGATGAGAAAAGTAGTGACGAGGTGCTCCTGCAAAAGATGCAGATTGCTCAGTACAATGAAAGTGAGAGAGCCCAAAAGATTAGAGTCACAAACAAAGCAATACATAGGGCAAGTCTCAACTCTGTGACGAGAAGTGGGGATGAAAATGACCCTGTAGCAACATCAGCCCCACCTAAACCTAGTAAAGTGATTAAAGAAAATCCCTTATTTAGAAAAATGGAGGAGAACAACACAGCAATCAGAGAGCTCACAGGCCAAGTAGCGTCACTTGTGCAGACAGTTCAACGTGAGAGAAAAACTGTTGATGAAAATCTAACTAAAGCAACTGTGAATGCTTTTAGGAGACCAAAGAGACAATGTGTAGCATGTCAGCAGGACAAGAAGGACTGTAGTCATTGTTTTAAATGTGGCAGTGGGACACATTGGGCAAAAGGGTGTAGAGTAGTGGAAAGACAGAAACCGTCGGGAAACGGGCAGAGGTTGTGACTGGGGGACGGGCCATGACTTCAGAATTTAAGTCCCAGAAGGACGCAAAATCTGAGCTGAAATCTCAACCTGAGCCTCTTGAGAAGCCCACAGAAATGGAGAAAAAGAAAAACTACACACAAGTCACCCTAATAAAGAGCAACCCTGTCACTTATGGCTCAAAACATAAACAAGTCGCACAGCTGGTAGGGAAAAAGTGCCTCGTCTGGTTTAACATGAACAGTGTGAAGACACAAGCGTTGTGGGATACAGGAGCACAAGTTTCCATCATGAGTGAGGCGTGGAAGTCCAAAAACTTACCTGATGCAAAAATAAATCCTATAAGTGACTTGTTAAATGATGATGAACTGCTGGACTTGAGAGCTGCAAACGGCTCACAAATACCTTTTCAGGGTTGGGTCGAAGTTAGTCTCAGTCTGTGTGATCCCAAAACTAAAATGGAAAGCTCGGATGAGATACTAGTCCCAGTGCTAGTAAGTAGAGACATAATGCAGAGACCAATAATAGGTTTTAATGCTATTGAGGAGATAGTAAGAGACAATGCAGACCAAGTTCAGCTAAGTGAAAGAGTAGCTTTGCTCAGAAATTCACTAAGACTAGGATCAGGAAAGGCAGAAGCTCTACTTAACATCATTCAGGGAGCTACCAACGAAAATGTCACTTACCCAGTCAAAACAGGACGCTCATCTGTTGTAGTTCCGGGGGGACAAATAACGTGCATTAGCTGCCCTGTCAGAACCGATTTCAAAGTTAAAACTGAAATGCTCTTTGAGCCTGAGGAGAACCTCTCATTGGAGGAAGGACTTGAAATTACCTGTCAGTTGGTAAACATTTCCTGTTCCTCACGTAAGGTCAGTATCTATGTCAGAAATATGACACATCATGACATCACAATGCCAGGCAAGACAGTGATAGGGAGCATACAGAGGATAGCAGACTGTTACCCAGTGTACTCAGACGAACACCAGGTAAATTCAGTATGTGTTGAAAAGCCTCAGACTCCTCTAAACACCACCACAGAGACTTTCCAGGATAACCCATCAGATAAACAGTGGGATCCACCTGTCAATCTTGATCACCTGACAGCTGAACAGCAAACACTAGTCAAACAAATGCTCAGGGAAGAATCAGATGCATTCGCTAAGCACAAAGATGAAATAGGATACATCAAAAACTTGAAAATGGACATTAAGCTAACAGATGATGTTCCTGTTGCAAAAACATATAATGCCATACCTCGACCATTGTATGATGAGGTTAAGAACCACATCCAGGATTTATTAAATAAAGGATTCATTCGCAAATCCACCTCCCCATACGCAGCTGCAGTAGTTTGCGTGAGGAAAAAAGACGGGAGCCTAAGATTGTGCATTGACTACAGGGGGCTTAATAAAAAGACAGTTCCAGACAGGCATCCCATACCACGCATTCAGGAGATCCTTGATGGTCTTGGTGGAAACGCTTGGTTCAGCGTGCTGGATCAAGGCAAAGCTTATCACCAAGGGAGTGTCAATGAGGATTCAAAAAAGCTCACAGCCTTCTCGACCCCATGGGGGCTGTATGAATGGAACAGAATCCCTTTCGGCCTCACTAATGCGCCCTCAGCCTTTCAGCGCAGTATGGAAGAGAGCCTAGAAGGTCTCAGGGACAATATATGCATTCCATACTTAGACGATGTCTTAGTCTACAGTAAAACTTTCAAGCAGCATGTGGAGGATGTGAGATCTGTCCTCCACCGACAACAAGCCTGGGGAATTAAACTGAGGCCAGACAAATGTGACCTGTTCAAAAATGAGGTCCGTTATGTTGGAAAAGTGATCTCAGCCGACGGCTACAAGATGGACAATAAAGAAGTTGCTGCAGTGCAAGCACTGAAAATGACCCCACCTACAAATATTAAAGAGCTACGGAAACTTCTGGGTTTCTTAGGGTACTACAGAGGGTATGTGCAAGATTTCTCTCGTCATGCCAAATGTCTGTATGACCTACTTTCAACAGACACTGACTCAAGTCCTAAGTCTAAGTCCAAAAGGACAGGACAGCTCCCCCCACATCAGAAAATAGTGTGGACTGACACTCACCAAAAAGCTTTGAACTATCTTGTTGATGTTTTGACTAACCCACCTGTGATGGCATATCCTAGGTTTGAGGATCCGTTCATTCTACACATCGACGCCTCAGAGCAGGGTCTGGGAGCAGTCTTGTATCAGAGACAGGAAGGTAAACTCAGAGTTATTGGTTACGGCTCACGGACATTGACACCAGCAGAAAAGAACTACAGACTACATTCAGGGAAGCTTGAGTTTTTAGCACTTAAGTGGGCTGTTACGGACAGGTTTAGAGACTATCTGTTTTACGCTCCCTCTGTAACAGTATACAGCGATAACAACCCTGTCACTTATGTTTTAAGCACAGCTAAACTGAATGCGACTGGACATCGCTGGGTCTCTGAACTGGCCGACTTCAACGTAACATTGAAATACCGCCCAGGAAAAGTGAATACAGATGCAGATTTCCTGTCTCGAATACCTGTGAGTATGGACTCTTACATGAGTGAATGCACAGAACAATTCTCCCCTGAAGTTTTAGGTGCAATCCTCAATGCAGTGGAGACACAGGCGCAAAACCAAATTGATTGGGTGTCAGCCATCACCTGCAGCCCACAGGTTCAGGAGATAGGTACAGATAACCTGCCAGACATAGTAGTCACACAACAACAGTTACTGCAGGCACAGTTGCAAGATCCCACCATATCTCTTGTTCGTCAGTGGAAAATGTCTGGGGGAAAACCGGACAAAAGAGACGAGAATATGAAAGCACAGACACTTAAGCAACTGCTGCATGAGTGGAAAAGACTGCATGTTTCACAAGAAGGCCTGTTAAAACGAAAAACATCAACAAGGACTCAAATTGTGCTTCCAGGAAAGTACAAAGAACTGGTCTACAAGTACCTCCACTGTGAAATGGGTCACTTGGGGGTGGAACGGGTTTTACGTCTCGCCAGACAAAGATTTTATTGGCCAGGGATGCAGAAAGACATTGAACATTACATCACACAAGTTTGTAAATGCAACTTTCAGAAAAAACCTGCAGTGCAAAGCAGAGCTCCCATGTGTCATGTACCTGCTACTGCGCCGTTTGAAATGGTTTCTATAGACTATCTTCACCTTGAAAAAAGCAGGGGAGGGTATGAGTATATATTAGTGATCATTGACAACTTCACTAAGTTTGCCCATGCCTACCCAACCCGTAACAAATCAGGAAAGACAGCGGCAGAGAAAATCTTCAATGATTTTTCACTTAGGTTTGGTTTTCCTGTTAAAATACATCACGATCAAGGTAGAGAGTTTGAAAACCAGTTATTCAGGCGTTTACAGAAATACACTGGCATTGCAAACTCAAAAACAACACCTTATCATCCACAAGGGAACCCATGTGAAAGATTTAATCGTACTCTGTTATCGATGCTGCGTACTTTGGATGAAGATAAAAAGGGAAATTGGAGTGATTATGTGAATAAAGTTGTACATGCTTACAACTGTACAACTAGCGAGGCAACAGGATACTCCCCTTTCTATTTACTGTTTGGCAGAAACCCCCGGTTGCCAATTGATCTGATCTTTGGGATAAATGAGGAGGAAGGATGCAACTCACACCAAGAATATGCTCAAAAATGGCAACAACAAATGCGAGAAGCATATGACATTGCATCTAAAAACATTAAAAAGACTACAACTAGAGGAAAAACACATTATGATCAAAAGAGGCAAAGTGCAGTGCTTTCCCCAGGTGATCGGGTCCTTGTAAGGAACATGTCAGAGCGGGGAGGACCTGGAAAATTGCGTTCATATTGGGAGGATCAAATACACATCGTGGTCTCTCAAAAAGGTGAAGACAGTCCAGTTTATGAGGTAAAGCCTGAGCGTGGTACAGGGAGAGTCAGAATCCTTCATCGCAACATGTTAATGCCATGTAATGCTCTGCCACTTGAGGAGCACCCTCAAAACACTGTAAAAGAAAAAAATCCTCACACTCAACAAAAGAAGCGACACAAGGAGATTAGAACAGAAACATCAGAGGACTCAGACAGCTCAGATGAGGAGGAACATTACTGGGCTCATAGATTGAGACACCATCACCACCAGCCTGGAGAGCAAAGTTTTGCAACCACGCTGACTCCTGAAAGCATACCTCAGCCTGGAGTTGTTGCTGAGGCAGAGGAGCCCAGAATGGAGTGTCCAGTGCAAACGCTTTTGGACAGTGACACTGATGGACATATTACTGATGGATGTGACAATCAAGAGGTAACAGAGACTGTTCAATCTGCAGACCTGCCTCTTCCTCATGAATCAGAACCGTCTTTAACAGAGCCGCGCAGGTCACAGAGAGAAAGGCGCCCTAAAGAGACATTGACCTATGAATCATTAGGCCAACCCAGCCAACGTGTGATAGGGCTTCATGCTGCTAACCCAGTGTATGTAAATACATTGGCACCAGGATATGAACAATACAGTGTGCTCTGGCCTACTCCACAGATATTTGGGACACACTTTGTTTATCCAACTCTGATTCCCGTGGGATTCTACTGATAGGCTGTGATAAGATTCAATATGGACTGTTGTTGTGGGTTTGGTGAAATATGGATTCAGAAACATGGACGGTTTGTGAACTAAGTGGTTATTGTCCATTCTGAGTAATTTGGAAAAACTAGAACTGAGGTGAACAGTTGAAAAAGAGACACTGACCAAATGTGATGTAAAGGTATCTGTCGAGATCACACTGTGAAGAAAAACAGGGTTAGTGTGTGTTAAGGGTACTCAACTGTGTTATATAGCTAAGAGGACATTCTGGTCATAAGGTATATGATTTTGTCATAAGTAATGTCATTGAAGTAAGGGTAAATAGACCAAATGTAACACTGAAGTGTTGTTGCAGTAAAGTGTGATTATATCACATGGTATGTGATAATAGTGTACTCGAAGGGTTAAACCTGTTAAAATGCATTTAAAACTGTTTACTTCTTCCGAACTTTCAAGCGAAAGCAGTTGTCATTACGTGGTAAGGTTAACTCACCAATTTATCTTTAATGTTGCATTCATAAGTTGGGTATTATCTGAGTATTGTGAAGACATTCGATCCTATGTTTGTGCTGCATTAATGCTAATGTTGAGGACAACATTTATTTTGCAGGGGAGGAATGTAGCACCTGTAAAAGTACTTATTGTTGTTAATAATGTCCAGTCACTTTAATTCAACATGTTGTTAATTACATACTGTGACATTAATAGCTTCTGTTCAGTTAACTGTTTTTACATTCACCAGCAGGTGGCAGCGTAAGCTCTTTTGTGGCACATGAAAGTGAAACTTAAACAAGTGGCTGGAGAAAATAGTCTGAGCTGGCATTCGGGCGTTGCTGCTGAAGCGTGCGCATGGTGTGATGTACCTGGCTTCTATGTTTTGCCATCCTTGCCTGTGGAGTAATAAAGCGAACGTGTTCTACACCATGAGTGCCGTTGCAGTCTGAGTGGTGTAACAAGAGCATTATTTCTTCAGTGACTGCATCTTCTGTCACACACACTCACAAACACTTTAAAGTTTTATCAAGGTGTGATAAGATCCAACTAAAGTACTGATTGATGCTCTCTGTTCACAACATCTTTCTTCTATTTATTAACACCAGATGAACTGACTGAAGTCATTTACAAAAATCAGAGGACCTCTGAGCAGCTGTTCAATAATTCATATATTTTCTACTGCTCATCCTTTTTTATCTTTTCATATATAATGCTGATTGATAAGTGTTAAATGATTGAATACATGGTAAGAATGTGTGATTGAGTCAGGTGTAGGTGTTGTTTTGAACTGAGAGGTTGTTCTGTACAAAGATTGACGGCTCTGACTGATGCAGATCTCTTTCACCTCCTCACCTCCTCCACATCAGCTCTCTGACCTGCAGCTCTGCAGAGGAGCTCAGACACACCCACAGGGAGCAGAGACACATGGGACTTCACACCAGTTTGGACATTTCATCTTTTTTTAAGGGCTTTGAGGTAGGTTATGTAATTTATGAGTAGGGGACATCATTTGGATGAGGGGTGTCTTCACTGAGCTCTCAGGTGTCTTTTGTTTATTTAAAAAAGATCACAAATGATGAATCGGTACAAATCAGTGTAAAACTCCTCTAGTCAGAGCTTGGACAAAGTGACACATTATGAGCAGAGAGTGAAGGAGACATATTTTAAATCCTCAAAGAGACATGGTCTTTGTGAAAGAACATTTAAGTAGAGAAGCAGCACAAAGTGATGGCCTTGTAAACTGACACTTGACTTAATCCAACGTGTCACAACAAAACAGCACAGACGATGAGTACAGAGAGTCATCATCAGAGGATTGAAAGGTGGAAGCTTGAAAAAACATATTTTTCTCTTTCTCTGACAGATGAATGTAAAAGAAGCAAAGCTTGAAAATGTTTTGAAAGTGAAAGTATCTCTTTGACTCTGACATGATGATTTAGTTTTCAGTTTGAACATGAACACAACCCTTTCATCTGGCCTAACTTAAACTCTTATAAACCTCCTGAAAGTATTTTCAATGAGGATAAACTCTGAAGATCAGATCATAGACTGTATCTACAAATGGACAATGTGCCTCAGCCTCCTCCTGTTGGACACACATGAAGTTATGACAGGTGTGAAGGGAGCTGACTTGTGATTTTTCAACCAGAGTCAACGCAGCAGGGAGCGTCTTGAAGAGGTATTGATGTGAACCATTTAACCTACTGCTCAATCATCAAAGATCCTCCAGGTGGGTACAGTCCACAGCAGAACACATTCTTGTTTCAGTCAGAAACAAACACTCACAGTTAAAGTTCAACCACTCCTGCTTTTCTGCTAATCTGGTGCTCACAGGAGACACATTCATCAAGAGCTGTCAATCATGGTAGAACTTTATAAAGCATCAAATAACTCATTCAAAAGAAACTTCTCAGTTCAAAAGATGAACACAACCTGGCTCATTAATAACATCTGAAAAAATAGATCTGATTGACTCCTCTCCCATCTGTTTACATGAAGGAGGCTGAGTTTATGACCTATACTGCAGCCAGTCAGCAGGGGGAGCTCTAAATAGTTTGGCTTCACTTCATGAAATGTTTTGTGTCCATTCATTATACAGTCTATTGTCCAGATTGAAAGTGAATATTTGTTATGTTGTTACATATTTCAAAGAAAAATGCAGAGGAGAATACATTTGATCTGGACAAAATGAATTCAAAAACTTCAGAAATACATTTTATTCACACTCAGACAAAAGTCTGTCAGTATTGAGATTCTCCTGACTTAGAAACAGAAAAGGTTGATATGAACTTTATTCCAAAAACAAGCAGTTTAAAGTTGTTTGTGTGTTTTGACTTGGGACAGACCTGACAAACCACAAATCTGTGTGTCATGATGTCATTTATAAAAAATAGTAAAACAATTCTATTGTCCTCAAGCTAAATAATGCTTCACTTAATTTCACGTATCAGACATTAAGTCACAGTCTCCTGTGGGCAGCATTATTTTTAATCTTTGACATCATTGAAGTATTTAGTTTGTGTAAAAAGAACGTCCTCTTTCAGAGTCAAATATTCATTTTACAAAAACAGTTTAAAATCAGCCATGAAGTGTGAAACCTCTCTTTGAATCAATTCAAATCCTCAGTAAAGCCCAGAGGTAAATCCTTCCTGCATAAATCTGACAAAGCTCACTTTCAAAGTAACTGATCCTCAGAAGATCTTTCCAACCGAGTCCACCTGACTTTCTACTTCACCTCCAACCAGATCAATGCACTGATTACAATCCAGAAAAGAGAAGCTTCTATTTAGAAACTATTGTATGATTCAAAGACTAAAGGAAAGCTCTTTTTATCTGTGGATTATTTCAAAGTTAAACAGTTATTAAAAATCTCCATCAGAGTCTTTGTTCTTGTGTGAACTGTAATAACAGAGAAGTAGTTCACACATCTCCACAATCTGAATATTAAGCACACTTTGAAGCAGCCAGCAGCAACAATGATCTCTGAATTCAATATGCTCAGATCATCTCCTTAAAGCCCAATGGATAGAGCAGAAGGCATATGCAGTTACATTTATTTATTGAATGAAGAGCCTGAAACAGGCTGCAGAAAGCAAACAGCCAGAGAGACAAAAAGTCATTAAAGCAGTTAATAAAGCCTCCATAACCATCTGTGTAGTGACAATATGTTTCTAATCCAGATCACACTTTAGTGCTGCTCTCCTCTACACAATCTCTTTTCTCTTTCTGTGCTGCCTTTGTTCTCACACTGAGAAATATCTCATTTAACAGATCATGATTCTTTAAGTTTATTCATTTGACATAAATATCCTTCAGTATCCTCTCAGCACACATGACATCTGGAACAAGTCTTCAATATAAAGTCTTAAAGCATCAGAGGCTTTGTTGTTCCTAAATGCAGAAGAGATTGCATCAAACCTGAAAGGTCAGCCACACATTTTGTATAAATGTCAGTTCAAATGTGATGTTTTTAACTAGATAAATACAGAAAACAAACAAAGTGAACAGAGTTTAAAACTTCTTCCTCCAAACAACCATGAGGTCCTTAAATGTGAGAAAAGATCAGACTGAAGCTGCCATAAGAAGCAGACATGCAGGACCTTTGAGTGCTGCTCTAACAGCCCGACACACACACTTCAAACATCAACCTTCAGCTGGAAAAGACTCAAATATTACAGTAACAACAGTGCAGAGCATCAGTGAGCCTGGAGTGGAGATTTGAATGTAGCTGAAGTGTGCTGCCTGCCATACTGACGACTGTTACACTCTCTCCATAATGGAGGCCTAAAAGGTGGAGTTTTGATCTGCAGGGGAAGGTGAACGAGAGCACAATGAGCTGACACAGGAGGAGAACACCTTTAAATATCCTTATTTTCAGGATGATCGTCTGTCAATTACCTCCAATAATAAAACAATACAATGTCACATTAAGAGCTTTAAAATGATTTCAATGTGCAGAGAAGAAGAAGACATGTACTACAAAGTTTACATCATAACTGCTCACATTTCTACAGCAGGGACTTGGGTTGGGAACCGGAGGGTTGCTGGTTCAAGTTCTGTAGTGGAAGTCGGTCTGTTTGCTGGAGTGGTGCCAGGTCACTTCCAGAGTACTGCCGAGACGCCCATGAGCAAGACCCCAAACCCCCAACAGCTCTAGAGCGACCATTGTGACATCAGCATTAATGCATGTCCTTACTGTAGGTGGTGTTTGTGCATGTGTGTAGTTCAGGCCTTTATGTGTGAGAAGCATGTCTCTCAATAACCGAGTGGAAAACTAGAATTTCCCCTCGGAGATAATTAAAGTATGTAAATAAATAATAATAATAAATTCAGCAGAAGAAGAAAGAGAGAGCACATCAGTCCAGTTTTAGTCTAGTCTTAATTTGGATGGTCTCCTCTGTAAATACAAAGTCTTTTATGAGTCAGAACTAAGCTACATTACAAACTCCCTTGTTAACTATGTGTCTTTAAAAACATTGTGATCTCCTGCAGCTGGTTAGTTGGAGGTTTCCAGAAATAGCTTGAAGAAAATCAGAGATTCAACCTTTGTTCATCACAAGCCATGAAAACACAACCTCTGATATCAGCTGTTTCACACTGTCAGGCTACAAGAACAACACTTTGTACTAGAAGAAGAACCTGTCATGAAAAACAGGAAATAAGTGACCACAGCCATGAATCCCTCATCATGTTTTTAATCTTCACATTAATCAAACTTTGAGCTCTAAATCTGTGGTCACAGGAGACAGAGAGATGATCCATGAATCTGTGATCTACAGCTGGGATTGTTCACAATATCAACAGTGAACAACAGAGACCTCTCAGCTCTCACACTGCTCCTTTTTTAACCACCATACTCGTATTAATCCCACTCTAATCCTCACATACATTTTAAAGTCCAATGTCCTTCTGTGCAGGATTCACCACTGAAGACCATTATAGTCGTCTTTGTTCTCTGAAGCTCTGCTTAAAGAAAACCCACAGATCCTCTTTTCTCAAACTCTCATATCCTCAGAGATCCTTCAGAGACATTTCATTTACAGGAAGTAGATTTTATGATTGTCTGTGTTTACATGGGAGGGGGCAGAGGGGGGCTTCAATGTGAGAGTGACACCAGGTTTCTACACACAACAAGAAATAAGAAAAATGTATATGCTCACAGGCCTTTAGAGGACAAAATGATGGATCGTCTCTTTGAAAAAGCACAAATCAAAGCTCTGGTGTGTTTGCTGTTTGAGTCATAATGAGAGTCTGATTACAGTGTTTTCACCAACCTGCTCTTCACTGTCCCAATCTACAGCTTCTGAAAGGAAGAGGCACATTTCACAGGACCTCTGCTTTCCTCATGAAATGAGGTTTTTTTGTCCTCTCTGGGATTCTCCATCCTCTGAAATTATTACTTTTTCTTTCTAGGACACTGATGTAGCTTCACTTTTCTTTTTTTACATATCAGAGTCAGAGTGTTCTCTGGTGAAAATGGAGCAGAGAGGAAACCTGAGTCCAGGGGTCACTGTGCTGTTCATTTATCTTTGTAGCTCTGCTGGTATGAAGAGTCCAGCTCTGACTGATAAAGAACAAACCTGTGACATCACAACATCCTCAGTGTGATAATGTTATGTAGCTTAATATGTGTAACACACAATAATACAGTTTGAATGTAGTACAGGGTGGTAGAGGATCCACGTGCAGAACCAAAATGATTTATTTAACAAAAGACTAATTCTACAAAATAAAAGCTTTCTTTTCTTTCAAAGTCCAAATACAAATGAGACAAAGTTCAAAGTAAAAGTCCAAACGCGGGTGAAAACAATAAAAACACAAGCTCAAAGAATAATCCAGACAAGAAGACATGGAGAAGGTTTGACGACAGACTGACACCAAAGAGAAGTAACAGAGACTAAAAAGACACTGAGGTAATCAAGACAGGTGAGACTAATTACACAGGTGAAGACAATCAGGGTGTGTTATCCAATCACAGTGGAGGAATCAAAAACAGGAGGAATTAAAAATAAAAGAGGAAAGACAAAGAACTATAGATACTTTGAAATTAATAATCAAACCAATAAATGTATAAAATCCTTCAAACTGGCTGATGTTAGTGTTTACATTACTGTAATAGTCCATTACAGTGGGGCTGTGACTCACAGTAAATCTTATATGTTGTGGTATATTTCTGAACAATGAGCCTCCTGTAAAGTCTTACATTTGATTCTATCTGGAAGGAATTTTCAATTTATTCATTTCAGGTGATCTCATGATCCGTCTGTGGTGCACCAAAGATCAATACATCATTTTCTTGAGAGATTAATGTGTGTAATATGACACAATGTTCCTAACCTTATGGTCTGCATGGAGCCTCTGTGCTGAATGTTTATGAGCAAGAAGACACAAGTTTGAACAAACAGCTAACATGAAGAGAGAAATAGAAAAGATGATGTGAAGTCATTTTAGAGCACATGTTTTACTAACATGTCCATCCATCTAATGAAGCTCCAGTGGAAGTTCAGACAGGAAGACTCTATTTTACATCGAAGCTTGTTGATGACTTCTCACTCATCTCTTTCATTGCATGCTAACTCACACTTCATGATGTCATCGTCTGGCTCTGTTATTGGTTAATCAGCTGTCTCATCATCATGTGATTCTCTTCTGCCTTTAGTTCCTTCAAGCTGCTGTTTAGTAGCTCAGGACAGTCACCAGTCATCTGTTTCTAATGCTCAGTGCATTGAGCTGCATGTCTTTTCTGATGCTTCTGTCAGAGCCGTCGCTGCAGCAGCATACCTCAAGGTGTTTGACAATGACACGCACCATGTTGGGTTTGTCATGGGAAAGGCCAGATTATTTTTATTAATTCATTCTGTTCTTCTGTCTGTCTTTTTTGTTGTTTTCTCATGAAATCACAAATGATACTTTTAATATGGATTTGAACTATTTTCATATTGTATTAATTCAGTGTCTATTGTTAATATATTGATGATATATTGCCCAGGCCATAGTGTGAATACAGATTTGGCAACAATAGTTTTCATCTGCTTGTCTTATGTACTGAAAAATGTTCAAACTATACAGAAATAACTTATCTACAAACATCACGTGCAGAAACACCGTTTATACATGAGGTCCCTGGTCTGTATGGTAACGTTCTTATTTTAGAGGAATGGGCGCCATATTAGTTCATGTTAATAAACATGAAAAGTAAATGAAAATAAAAGAAATCAGAAACAAAAGACGCAGAATGTTTAAATTCATTCATTTATTCTTCATTCCTCATTCTTCTTTTTCTTGATCCTAGTAAGGCCGAGAGCCGGATAGTATACCCCCTTGATGCAGTCTAGACCCTGGTGGAGGTATGCAGAATTTGATGAGGAGTGGGTTTCTGAGGCTGTGTCTGAACTCTGCTGAGCAAAAAGCCGTGATAAATCAAAGGTTACGAATGTAACCACGGTTCTATGAACCCTGGATGACTGTCAGAGGCAGTTCTTCTCACTGAATATCTCATCTCGTGCAAGTGCAGGTCGAGTATTTAAATCAACAAAGTCACGTGTGACCTCAGATGACCCCCGGACAGGTATAACTACCGGTGTCATCTGAGCGCTCACTCCCTAGAGACTTTCTTGCTTGCGTTGGCTGTAGGTTAAAATATGTTTGATGTTGTGTCATTTCTTTCAAAGCTTTGCTATTAAAAAGTCATGAGACAGTTTGATCAATTTAAAACATTCATTTAGTGATTTGATTTGAGCAGATAAAGTGACAATTTAAAGTGTCCAATTGACCTTGAAGCGGCATGTTTTTGGGGATGTGGGAGGAAACCGGAGATCCCCGGTGAAAACCCACGCAGTCACGGGGAGGACATGCAAACTCCACACAGACAGGGTGATGTGTCTGCTGTGAGGCCGCGGTGCTAACCACGAGCCGCCGTGCTGCCCTGTGAAGCTCTGGGAAGTGTTTTAGGCTGGCTACACACTAGACGATTTTAGGCCCGATTTTGGGCCCAGTTTGCCTCCTGCGCCGTAAAGGATTGGAGGGGGCGTGGCCTGATTTAACGCTTGTAACAACTGTTTTTTTTAATAATTTAAGATAATTTAAGTGTGTGGTGTCAATATGATTATTTAACTGCTCTCCATTGACTCAGAGCCTCCCCGAACTGGAATCAAAAATATCAAACATTGGCTGGGCTGCCTGCGTCGGAATCCTGAAAATAGCCAATGAGAGTGAGCAGACAGGTCAGCGGCATACACCTGATGTTCTGTACTATTACAGCTCATAAACATGGCAGCCAACATAAACACAACCCGAAGCCAAGTGGAATATTGAAACAAAAGAGCATCTTAAAAATCTGTCCTTATGTTTGTGGTCTCGTTCATCCTACATGACGCCGACTCGGTTACAGAAGATCCTCTTCCTGAACCAGGATTTAACACGCTGGTAGCAGTTCTTCTTCTTCTTCTTCTTCTCCTTGCTGTCGTCGCCATCTGGGGTTGATGGTGTCTTGTTCTCCTCCTCGTTGGCTTCCTCAGTGTCCTCGTTGTCCTCGATGTTATCGTTGTCCTCAGTGTCCTCGTTGGCTTCCTCAGTGTCCTCGATGTTATCGTTGTCCTCAGTGTCCTCATTGGCTTCCTCAGTGTCCTCGATGTCCTCAGTGTCCTCGTTGGCTTCCTTAGTGTCCTCAATGTCCTCAATGTTATCATTGTCCTCAATGTCCTCAGTGTCCTCGTTGGCTTCCTCAGTGTCCTCGATGTCTTCGATGTTATCATTGTCCTCGATGTCCTCAGTGTCCTCATTGGCTTCCTCAGTGTCCTCGATGTCATCAATGTTATCGTTGTGCTCGACGTTCTCAATGTCCTCATTGGCTTCCTCAGTGTCCTCATTGGCTTCCTCAGTGTCCTTGTTCTCCTCGATGTCCTCAATATTATTGTTGTCCTCGATGTCCTCAGTGTCCTCATTGGCTTCCTCAGTGTCCTCGATGTACTCAATGTTATCGTTGTCCTTGATGTCCTCAGTGTCCTTGTTGTCCTCGATGTCCTCAATGTCCTCAGTGTCCTCATTGGCTTCCTCAGTGTCCTCAATGTCCTCAGTGTCTTTGATGTCCTCGTTGTCCTCAATGTAAAGACTAAACACACAAACACACACAATAAGAGTTTTGTTCCAGTTACTGTCATTACAACTTCTAGGAATAATGTGTGATCCCGTAAATGTTGCCCTTGAGCACCAGCATGAAAACAAAACAAAAGTTTGGCCACACCTCTTCCATACTGAAGCCTCTGCTGTCCACACCGCGGACACACCTCCTACCCCCCCCCCCCCCCCCCCCCCCCCAACCTTCCCTCGTGTTTGCACGAATGAGCAGTGGACAAAATTGGATCTTGGCTCGAGCTGCAATCTCCTGTGGTCTGCATTGTTGTGTTAGAGGGCTAATGCTAACACACTTTAGATAGCTCGTAGCTTCACATTGCTTGTACATTTACATGGAATGACCGTGATCTAAAAAACCTTATAAATTTGTAAATTTTGATTCTATTGATCATTAAAAGAGTGGAGATTTCATTGTTTTAAAAACATGCGGTATCGACAAGTATTGAAGATGACAAACGTGACACCCTTACTAAAACATTTACATCAAAGTTAAAGAGGATTGGCATCCAAATATGGAAAAGTAAGCGTATCCATCAGGAATCATATCTTTTTTACTATCCCACAGCTAAAAATATTTTGCTCTATCTCATCTTTTGAGATGAAAATAAGAATCTCACGAGTTATTAACTTATTTGCTGTTGTCTCATTTTCTAGCTAAGATCTTAAAGTGAGAAAACTAAAATATGAGAGCTTTACTACGGGCTCACACAGGGCGAAGACAGAGATAAGATGTTATCCTACATTTTACTTTGCTGTGGGATTGTATTATTATTGTTGATGCACAAGTGCTTTCACTGTAATGATAATATAGAAGAGTTAAATGGGCTGTATTTGTATGTTTAAAGGTTCCTCTCACTCCTCTCACCTGACTGATGTCTCCTCTTCCTCTAGCTGCAGCGTGTTCTCTTGTTTTGCAGGCCGGACTTGGATCAAACCTGATGGAACAACTGTGGGAGTTGGACTGTGCTGGTCTGTTGGAACTGGATCGATGCTCGTCTTCTTCCTGTTGTGTTCAAACAGTAACTGTCACACTGATGTAAAGGTCTTAATCTAATTCAGTCATTCCATAAGTTGTTTAGACCGAAGGCAAAGCTAATTTTGACACAATGTAACCTTGATCACCGGATTATTTGTGTTTGCATTCATACTTTATACAGAACTGAACACAGTCTCAGTGACCATTGGTTTCTGAAGAGGCGCTATGAAGCCAAACAATGGCTGTCACAATATTGGAAACACTCAGACCAAACAGTTCTGGTGGTGGTCATCTTCTTGACACCACTCTGCTGCTGAAAGAACAGACTGAGATCCCACCTGGCTGGATCTCAGTTCTGGGGACTTGTTTGAAGAGGATCTATCCACTAGGGGGTTCTTTGAGGACTACACACCATAAGGACTTTTTTTCTGTCTGCATTCCACCCACCATGGTGCTGGGAGAGTGCCTACTCTGAAGCAGGAGCTGAAAAGGTTCCTCTAAATGGGGTTCTAGGAACTGAAGGGGTTCATAGTTCCTGCGGTGTGGAATCGTTAAAATACGGGGAGGGTTCCAATAGTTCAAAGATCTATGAAAAAGTTCCTACGGTCAAAATATGCCTACTATCTCCCCCGAACTTCCGATCAATAAAAAAAAATAAAAAATTGTTTGTTTGCGATGTAAAAATGTACATTTTAATTTGGGACATAATGGGGATGCCTTGGCTTTTGTAGCCTGTCTCAAGTGGACAATTGACACAGCTTGCAAATCAATCACTAAGATTCTAAAACATTGAATAATAAATGGATAACTAGAAGTACTGAGATGTTTAAAAACATTTTGCCTGTACTGGACCCATCAGTTAGAAACTAAATCTACTTTAAAAAGTTAAAGTACTTACTGGGTGATGAAGGGGTGCTGGAGGACTTCATTGGGTGTGATCCTCTCGTTCTGATCCATCGTCAGCATGGCCTTCATTAGCTCGATGCACTGCTCGTATTCTGCAGCCTCGGCTGTGATCCCTTCTGGATTCTAGTTATGAAAAACAAGGATCAATTCCACCATCAGTCAAGCCGTCATCCTGGTCATCCATTAAGACATAAAACTGACAGTGACAGTGCAAGAAGCTTCCCACTGTACCTTTTTGAGATCATCCAGAGATGAAAACCCTTGTTTCTCAGGGGCTTGTGGAAGTTTCTTTACCCAGAACTCCTTAGGTGTCTGAAAGAAGGTTCAGTGTGTTCATATGAATGTTTCTCTTCCTAAATCTAACTAATCAACAGCAGTCCATAAACATAATTTGTATGCACACCTTAAAGTCACATGAGTCTAAAGAAAAAAAAAGAAACAACTTGTGGTACCTTGAACCTCCAGCTGCTGGACTTTGTCTTAATAAAAAATAGATGTGTCCTCTGTCCTTGGTTCAGAAGCTCGTCTGGTGGCTGACCCAGGAGTTCAATCATAAACTGCAGCTGGAGAAAAAACACATTGACACATCAACAACAAGAACACTTCTCTTCTGGTCTACATGCTAATGCTAATAACTCCCACCAAAGCTAACAAACATAGTTCTCTGCACCACTAAAATCACATTACGTCCCTCTGTAGTACATGTTAGGTGAATCCCTTAGTTTTAGATTTGATCAACTGCTGTGTGATTGCATTAACGTTAGCTACAAGCTAAACCCAGGGTTTAGGACAGGGATGTCAGACATACGGCCCGCGGGCCGTATCCGGCCGGACAGCAGGTTTCATCCGGCCCGCGAGACGTTTTGGGAAGAAGGAGGAAATGTATTGAAAAATATTTCGAGATTTTTTCTAAATTAAATATTTGTAATACGTATTTTCTCCGAATTGTATTAAAACCTGTGTAAAATGAGCAACGTAAAGGTTGATATCATGATACGAATATTAATTAAAGGGGGCACTTTCAACTATCTTCTCAGCACGGAGTATCATAAAAAAGACGAGTGGCCGAGCGCACGTGCTGCTCCTGCATTACGCTGGTAATACATCACATCAAGAGAGGTGACACAGAATGCAGGTTTTCAAGAGACATCGAAGGAGCGATATTTCTTTAGTTTTATTTGCTCACAAGTTGCCAGAATTTCATCAAAGCTACGGGACTTAACCGCTGCACTGCGCACGCATCATGAAGGTCTTCAGTTCACACTTCTTACCAGTTTCTCCTGTCTTCACTGATGTAAAACAAAAGTTTTTGCTGATAATAACAAAGCTTCCTATTGAGTGAGCCACAAAGAGCAGCTTGTGCAAATCAAAAACAATCCTCTCCGCCAATGGCCCAGACCGTCTCCACACATCCAAGTGTAGGTTGCGGACACCGGCGTTGAGCCTGATGCATCTCCCGACTAGTTTTACCTCTGGTTATTGTAAAAACAGTAAATTAAAATGAATATTGACTGATTTTAATTACAGATGGTTCATTTTTAGGTCACCCAGAGGTGAACGTGTTGATCACCTAAAAGTTTCAGCGTGACATCACTTCTAAATGCAGTAGCCTGTTGTTGCGCCTTTATCACCAGCTTTCATCAGACCGTAAAACTATAACTATTACTGAACATTTCATTTTTATACAAAAACGATATCACGCACAGGCTGTCCAATCATACAGAGGTCTGCTGGTTTAACCGTGGAGCAGCGCTAAAATGCTTTCTCGAATTGCGCACGGAGATAACACAGATTCATGGCGCATAAAAAGTCAGTGACAGAGTTAGATTACGATATTGCGGACACGTAGAAGAACGGACTGCCAGACTCATGAAATGTCGTTTAACTGAGTTTACTTAGTTGAAAAACGTGCACTCCACACAGAGCTGATCAGACTGCAGTGCGCAAAGCTGAAGGATCAATTCAAGTCTTCTGGTTTGGAAACATGTTATCATTTTATAATGCCTAACACTAAAATACCTGAAGATGCATCAAAGACACTCTGTTTGTTTGTGACAACTTATTCATGTGAGCAGGTTTTATCTGTAATGAACCTTAACGAGTGCAAACTGTGCTGTGGCCTGACACATTTTGTCACACATTGGTCTCATTTGAACAAATCCGGCCCCCGACTCAATAGAACTTTGGCATCCCTGGTTTAGGAGTATGTATTTGTGAAGTTCTGCTTTAACAAATATTGAGGAAAAAAACGACTAAACTAGACCTTAACAAGCATCATTAGTTGATAAAAGAGTCAAGCTTTGGTAAATGACTTACTGTGTAATATTCTTCATCATCAAACAGGTAGCTACAGTAGAGCATGCTGAATAACATGCAGCCCACTGACCACATGTCGATGGCCTCGGAAAATGGCAGGCCCAAAATGATCTCGGGAGCCCTAAATGTGTGGAAGAAAAGCGTTAGATAGAATCAATAACACTGTCACATTCAAGGAGTGAACATGAAAACAATAATTTGGTAAACAATGGATCTTTCCTGATTGGAACAAATGAAAAAGTATGCTGGCACATAATCAGCATGATCTTGGATCTTACCTGAAGCAATATATTTGCAGATCCATGCCCTGCCTGGCTTTAGATTTATGCATGGCCATGCCAAAGTCTATAAGTTTAGCTCTTAAGGGTAGTTTCTGGTCCACTAGCATTACGTTGTCTAGTTTGATGTCAGTGTGAATCACCCCGATGTTCTTCAGTGCTTTAAGCGCTGTGGCCATCTGCAAGAACAATACATGTACTGGTCAGATACTGTACCAAGGTTTAACAGTCGGTTACTTGTGCTTTCTATCTGAAGCTGCTGAATTCATACCTGTTTGATTATAGTCCTTGAGTCAGCCAAAGTCATAGGACTGTTTACTAAATGGTCCTCTAAGCTCACTTCGAGACTCTCAAAGAGAAGAGCCTCGCCATGCCTTACACTAAAACATTTATGGAACTTGACGATGTTGTGCTCGTCAAGTTTTAGCCTCATTAACCTTTTAAGCATGGCCACCTGGGGAGAAAAATGACAAGATGTTCACCAAAGTTATAATCTTTGTGTAAAAGTCAGTTAAACAAACTTTTTGCAACATGGGCATGTGAATGAAAGCTATTCTTTACTTCTGTGGGGACATGGGGCTTTGAGTGGACAGAGGACTAGAAAAGGGATTTATAAGCACAGTCCAGTTGCATAAGGTAACATTTGTTTTCCCTAGTGATCACTAAATATAACTTGTTAAATATGATGCACCAGCTATAAAACTGTCAAATCTCTATTTTATGTTGTGAACTTCAAAATCGACCAAATGCCTCACCTCCTCTCTGCAGCTGTGTTCAAATGAGGGGATCTTTATAGCCACAAGACTGTCCGTGTCTCTGTCCAAACACCGCAACACTTTCCCGTAGCTACCCTCACCCATGACTTTCAGGAACTTGTATTTGTTGGGGAGCTGGTAGAATTTGTTTTCCGCTTTCATTTTGGTGATCATCTGAAAAACAAACAAGAGAAAATGAGAACAAAGTTACTTACAATCCTGTTTCATCTCATTTCATATTTGATTTATTTGCTCATTTCAGTGTTTGGTTCCCACAAAATAAAACACAACATGAAATGTTTTCTCATGATAACACTGTCCATAAGCAAACAGGAGCAGGAAGAAGAAAACTTATAATACCTGCCCCCTTCTTAATAACAAAATATAGCCTACTATTGAAACAGAATAAGATGGCTAACCTAGCTAACAAAAATAAATCAACAATATAGAAACAATCAAATACAATCATTTAGATTTACTCAAGAATTTCCCAAGCAGGTTTTTAATTGATTTTGGAGAGAATTCCATAATTTAACTCCATTTACAGTAAATTTGTTTTAATGTTGTGCGTGCATCGTCATTGTGAAAAAAAACCTGTTTGTCTTAAATCTGTAAATCTGAATATTGTACATTTCTTCTCTCTGTCCAACTCCAGTTTGGAATAAACAAAGAGCTCAGAAATGGAGCTCCATCGAGGAGAGATAAAGATGAACTTACCTTTATCAAAGAAGTTGATTTACTGTCGATAGTTCAAATAACTTGCTGGATAACTGGAAGCTTGTGATTTGTCCACCTGCTCCAAGTGAAATGAGTATTTTTTTACTCCCCTTCATTCAGAACTTTTGAGGATTCCATAAGTCTTTGTGAGGTGGAGATCAAAGCCCACATTCTGAATTTTAGGTTCCCATGGCAACAAGTGGTTCAATGTAATGCTCCAGAGTCAGTAATAACAAGCTTTTAATTGAATGTACATGTGAAAAAGATGCACACTGGTGCTCTGGGTGTTAAAGTTGATCTACTGGTGCAACCTAAATATAAAGCAAGGTTGAAAAAATAAATTAAAAAGCTTGTGCTGCGAGTGATGCTCTGGGCCAATAAAATGTAAAGGCATCAGGTGCTCTTCAAGAACAGGGGACAGAAGTCAAAATAGATTTGAAATAAAATGGCTGTCCTGATGGTCCTGTGGCTCAGTTGGTAGAGTTGGTTGTCGGCATCGGAAGATCAGGGGTTCGATCCCCAGCTCCTGCAGCTTGTCTAATGTGTCCATGGGCAAGACATTTAACCCCAAATTGCTCCTGCTGCTTCGTTGGCGGCGTGTGAGTGTGTTTGAATGTGTAAAATGCTTCTTCAACAGCAATTTGCGTCTGTAAAAACACTACACTGTTGTTCGTAACAAACAAAATTTGAATCATCTGTATACTACAATAATCCCTTTCCCCCATTGTCCAAAAGAATTAAGGAAAACAAACAACCTTATATTTCACAGGAATCGGGTTTTGGCACGTTTATAAAAGCGACTGCCGTCAGGAGCATGTCTTCTAGATTTAACTTACCTTTTTCTAGTTCCCTTATTGACATGTCTGATTTCAATCGTGTTGATCTTTTATACTGAAACACGTAGTCTCTTTTTTTTTTCATATATTGTTTTCCCAGGTATAGTCCTTTCCCTTGAATGTCGTCACCATAGGTTGTTGTAAGTTATATGTCGGTGTTTGTACTAACTTGTTTTCTTATGGTGTACCCTACTTATACAAAGATGTTCTGTTTCTGAGGTATGTTAGGAAATCTGTATATCTTGCTTGTATGTCTTTTTGTTGTTGCTTAATCAGTTTTTGCGACCTTTGAAAAGTGTCATGTGACTTTCACTTCTGTCACATGACATCGTAATTGTATTAAAACACCTGTTTTTTTGTCTCTGTCAATTATGTCCTGACGCGTAGACACATCCCTGTTAATAAAGGATTTTGATAGGCTACTGCATCAGAGTGCCTCTGACTTTCAGTTTAGACTGCCTTTTCTTCACAATGAACTTTGTTTGTAATGGTAAATGGACTTAAGCTTGTGTAGCGCTTTTCTGGTCTTCTGACTACTTAAAGCGCTTTTACACCGCATGTCACACCTACACATTCACACATTAATGGAGGAGGTTGCTATTTAAGGTGTCCACCAGAAGTAACTAATCCCCTAAGATGTCATATTCAACTTTTATTTTCTTCATTTTATTGGCTAAGCAGTTAATCTTTTCATTATGAAAAAAAGTTGGCAGAAAAATTGTTAATGACAATAATCTTGAATTGCTGCCCTATGCTTTTTCTCATCTTGTTTTGTGTGTGAAAACGTTTGCCATTGACTTCTTTTTAATGTATTTGCATAAACTACACGTTCAAAATACAACTTTAAATTAAGGTCACAATATTCACCATTTACTAAAGTTGCTATTAGTCATTATTAAGTGCTTATTGGAACCTTATTCTACATAGTCCATAGCTAATTGGCCTTTAGCTAAGAATTTGCCCTCAATAATATCAAGGGGTGGCTGTGGCTCAGTTGGTAGAGTCGGTCGTCTCTCAACTGGAAGGTCGGGGGTTCGATCCCCAGCTTCTGCAGCCACATTTCCGATGTGGCCTTGGGGAAAGAAACCTGGAATTGCTCCCACTGCATCGTCGGCGGCGTAGATGTGACATGCGGTGTAAAATCGCTTTGAGTCGTCAGAAGACAAGAAAAGCGCTATACGAGCCTATCATTTACCATTACCCTATAATTACTGCCTATTGTTAGTTAGGACTTATTAATGATAATGAATTATGATCTTAATATGCTTTTCTTAGTTTGGCACTTATCAGGTAGAAGTAAGCAAAAACAAGTAATTCATGTTTAAAAACTTCCAAACTAACTATCAAAAAGGAGTCATTAGGAGAGTATTGAGTTATTATAGCTAAAGAGGTATTAGCTAAAGATTATGGTGCTGTAGAGCAGGGGTTCCCAAACTTCTCAGTCCGTGCCCCCCAATATAACAGTGCTAGAGACTGGGGTTTTGGAGGGAATCTCAAGGCCCCCCTAACAGTGTCTCTCTGTCCAACTCCAGTTTGGAATAAACAAAGAGCTCAGAAATGGAGCTCCATCGAGGAGAGATAAAGATGAACTTACCTTTATCAAAGAAGTTGATTTACTGTCGATAGTTCAAATAACTTGCTGGATAACTGGAAGCTTGTGATTTGTCCACCTGCTCCAAGTGAAATGAGTATTTTTTTACTCCCCTTCATTCAGAACTTTTGAGGATTCCATAAGTCTTTGTGAGGTGGAGATCAAAGCCCACATTCTGAATTTTAGGTTCCCATGGCAACAAGTGGTTCAATGTAATGCTCCAGAGTCAGTAATAACAAGCTTTTAATTGAATGTACATGTGAAAAAGATGCACACTGGTGCTCTGGGTGTTAAAGTTGATCTACTGGTGCAACCTAAATATAAAGCAAGGTTGAAAAAATAAATTAAAAAGCTTGTGCTGCGAGTGATGCTCTGGGCCAAAATGGCTGTCCTGAAGGGCGGCTGTTGCTCAGTTGGTAGAGTCGGTTGTCCCTGCACCAGAATATCGGGGGTTCGATGCCTGCTATGGATTTCTCTGCAGATCGCCTTTCCTCCAACATCATGGAGGCTCGCTCACAAACAGGACTTTCTATAATCCAGCCAAACACAATCTGACTTTTCATATAGTTTCCTCCAATGTTATGACATCAATTCATCTCCAGCTCTAAACCTTCCTCTGGGGGTTACAGGCAGAAACAAGCAGTGCAGGGTTCTGGAGATGAGACATAATCAACTTTTAAAGTCACTTCAGTTGCTTCTTTATGAAACTGGAACTAAGGTTCAAGTGGATGTAAAAGCTGACAGGATATGAAGCATCATTTTGACATCATCTCTGTAGCAGAGTGTGATGAAGACCCTGATCTACTCTGAAAGTGTTTTCTGTCTCTCAGTGTCACAACATAAACCTCTGTGGCTCACTCAACACAAACTGCCTCATTTCCTCCTCTGATACATAAAAGCACAGCCCGATGAAGCTCTCACTGATCTCACTGTGGTGAGCAGTCTGCAGAGTACCAGCACCACTTTATGTAGCATCCATTGACAATCAGCTTTCAGTGGATGAGATGAAGTCTGCTGTGACCTGGAACACTGAGGCCCCAGGGAGCATCGGACAATTTTCACAAGGTCAGCAGTTAAAGAAATAAGGACGACCAACAGGGAGCAAAAAGCAGAACAAGTGACATTCAGCCAGCTGTCTCCTCAAAGACATTTTCCCACCGGCCTGTCAGTCACCAGTATGTCCATCATTGAGTTTTTCTATTGAGAACGACAGGAGGAGGTTAAAAGGACGAGATGTGACCTCTGGAGAGAGTGGTATTTGAAGCAGGCCTGTGATGGAACAGTTTGATGTTGAGAGAATTGAAAAGCACAGTGACTTTCACAGTGAGGAGGAGAACACAGCTTTTCTCTCACATCATACTGTTTCCAGGCCTGTAGATGAAATGTAATACAACACCTGGAAACTGTCCTCATGACTACATTACATACACATTATGTTTTCATGACATGCAGCCTCTCAGGGTTATTTACATAAAGAATGTATTTTTAAACCAGGGAACTTTTCCTCTACATGTTGAAGTTTAACAGGCATACAAAATGACAGGATTACCTCAGTCGACCATTAAATCTGACAGGTGCAAGACGGGCTGACCACATAGAAGGAATCACAGAACCACTGTCAGGTTCATATCTGAAAACTCACGTTGTTCAAACGATGCTGTGAAACACCAAAGAGCCCAGGAGAGGAGCAAACAGGATCCAAACACACAGAGACAGAACTCGAGGACGGGGGAAGAAGGATGAGGCGTTTACCGAGACAAAGACCAGGTTCAAAGGTCATATGGTGGCATGGTCAGTAACGGGTAATCAATCAAAGGGTAAGTGCTGGCGAGTCATGTATAAGTGTGAAGAACAATCTGACAGTGTTTGAGTACAAGAGGCTTATATTATGGCTTGATTGCAGATGAGAGGCAGCTGTGTGCACAGGTGAGCTGAGTGTCTGATGAGGTGGGCGTGGCCAGCAGAGGTGAGGTGAGTGGAGAATAAGTGAGTGAGAGCAGGTGAGCAGAGGAGCAGAACTGTGACTGAAGCTGCTTTTAACCCAGTCTTCAGTGTTTCCTGTCAACACAAACCTCATTCACACTATTTGTGCACTTCCACATTTATGTTATTATTCAAACTATTTTCAGCACCACAGAAATAAATCAGAAAAAAATAAATCCATCATCAGCTCTGCTCAGGTGTAAAATGAGTATAATATGGGATCTTGTATTGTAGAATTTATACAACTACCAATTATGTTTCACCTGATAGAAACATTACAAGAAAAGCAGAACAGGAATAACTAAAAGCATTGAAATGAAGTTAAAGTTTCCCCTAACACAGAATGAAGCTTCAAAGATGTATATGTTCCATTATCTTGTGTTACTTAAAAGTCAATGTGATTAGTGCAGACAGATGAGGTAAATAAATGTTCTTCATTCATGTGTGCACACAAACTTCAGGCCACCCCTGAACAAGTCAGTTCCCCAGTTGGATGACCCCAGTCCAAAAAGTCTGGACACGCCCCCTGAACATCAATCAGGGTTTCACATTTACTCTCCACACTCTCATATAGATTCAAACAAATCTTCTTTTTACCATCTTTTCTGCTGGATTGTGATCAAACTACTGAAGATACTCAGTCTCACTCAGGTTGGTTAAATAAAACATCAGTGTGTTCAGTATGTATGATGATCTATGTATAAATCTAGTGTCAGTTTAGACTCTGACAGTAAAGAACTCCACATTCAAATTTACACTAATTCACATTCAACAGCTTGAAATGCGTCGGCCCACTGACCAAGCTGCTCAATAGGATTTTTTTTAACTCATTCATATTGCATCAAAGTCTTACATATAATGTCCCCTCAGGAAACACTTTAAACCACTTCCTGTGACATTTAGAGACTTAACACACAGAGACTTTTATGTGATTTTAAAATAGTAATAACGCTCATGTGAAAGTTAGTTATAATACAGAAGCTTGTGTAACACAGGAGTCACACAGAGACAATCTGTTACAGTCAGAGTGAAGGAATAGAAATGAAGTTCAGACTTCAAAAGACCACCTGAAACATGTAATTTATTCAAATGATGTTTCAGCTGTTGTTTCATCAAATATAAGTGATACTGAAAAACATCTACCCTCCATCTTATCAGTGCTAACATGAATAAATATAACCACATTGATTTTCAGATAATTATAGAGTAATACCAACAGACTGATTGAATCACAGCAGAGATTAAATATTTGATCATCTTACCATCTCAAACATTCAAAGTTCAAATATTCATTCAGCTCTGTTGATAACAGAAAGTTGTTGAAATAATCAGGATGAGTTTTTATCAGCGTCTTTAAGAGACTCTGCAGAGAGAGATATTCAGTCCATCTCCTGTAAACTCTGTGTTCTCTAAAGAAGAGAGCAGGACTCTGCAGGTAAACCAGGACCCTCTGTGCCTCCTGAAGGACGTCTGTTTGTGCTGAGTGTGCAGAAACCATTGCTGAAAGGTCAACACAGCCTGTTAGTTTGAGAGCTAAGAGATATCTCTGTCACTCAGCTGTCCTTCAAACATTATCTACCTCAGATATCACAACCTGCTTTATGGAGGACGAGAGATAATGTTGTTGGATAAAGTTCTGATGATCAACTTTTGTAAAGGTCAAATCTATGAAGGTGACTCAGGTCGTTCTTTGTTGTTACAATGTTCAGATGAAGATTCAGACCAGGTGTATCAGCTCCTGTTTCCTGTTCTGTAACACACTTTTTTATTAGAAGAGAAGAAGAGAGGACAGCTGATAACTCAGACTCTCAGTATGATGAATGATGTGGTACTCAGTAACACAGCAGGCACAAACTACTGAACATGTGTAATACCACAGCTGATCTTTTTGTAGTTCTCAAGTACAACTCTTAAAGTCTTTTCCTCGGCAGACAGCTTCCTCCCAGTCCGTGTGGTTCTTTCTTCAGTTTCTTGCAGTATCTTTTCAGGGTGCTGATATTTTATGACAATGTGAAGATGATGATGTGCCAAAAGCATGTGTAGTTTCATATCTGCACAAGTAAACAACACAACTATTTGTGTCTGTTATCTGTCTGCCTTGTTAAAGTGTCTCATGTGCAGAGACAGTTTGTGTCCTGTTCATCATTTTACAGATAAACAAGGTCTTCCAAGTTGAAGTGAAAACTTCTCTTGAACTGTTTTTACCGAATACACAAGGAAGTAGCCTATTTCCTTATTAGTGAAACCTTTAGGACAAGATGCTCCATGTTTGTCATTTGAGAACAAGATGCTGCTGCTCTTCTGATATAGACTAAAATAACCACTTTATTCTTTTATTCTTTAAAGACTTTAAGAGTTCTACTTTCATCATTTTCGTGCAGGCTGGTCTCGAACTCGTAAATTTACGACTTTAATCTCGAAATGTATTGTTATTATTTTTTTTAACGTGGCCCTAATTCTCCGTCGTATATTTCTGCTCAAAGGAGAGTTATTAAAAAAGGATGAGTTTATGTGCACTGCAGCTGATTGGATGGTTTTCAAACTGCATCACAACATTACAGCAAATCAAAATTAAAGAAACACACTCAACCAACCAGCTGTGTATCAAATGTTCTGAATATAAAGTAGAAGATATCATCATCAGATCAGTTATCAGAATCAAATGATTTAAGAGTTGAACATTTATTAAATTAGAAGTAAATCAACAGAATGAAAGTATTGAATGAAGACAGTGGACTTGGTGAGGGATTGTCTTCATGTCAGCTCAACAACTGTAATTGGAAACAGACAGATAAATCCTGCTAAGACCAACAAAAGAAGCTTTATTGTTCCTGCACCAACACCACATTACAATTGACTGAGTTGGCTCTTTACTTCCCAGCGGGGATTAGAGGTCATCTGTTAGCACACATTTCAATAGTGTCTGTGAGGAGACTTTGTAATGGAGGAGACTGAACTTAGTAACCACTTCTTCATTTATTACCCAGAGGTCTTTGCTGTTTTTTCTTTTGTCTCAGCCAGTGTGTTCATAGAGCTATATAAGCTCAAGTCCATTTACCATTTATGTAAATGTTTACTTGTTGTTTTATCTTAAATTGTAATTTGTTCACTACACTGTAAACATTTATCTTCATTCACTACGTTAATGTTTGGTAGGTGAAGAAAAACATCTGGGCAATATTTCAAATATTCAGTCAACGTAAACATTTGGTTTCAGACGGGACACAAACAGCAGTCTCATCGTTTAAGGTGTTTTTGAATAATCGTCTTTCTCAGCCAATCAGAGCACAGTATACTAGGGTCAAAGCACAGGAAGGGGAATCAGGTGTAGCTCTACTTGAAATAATAAATCACACTTTACACTCACTCCCTAACAACCATTCCTGAGTTAAAGCAGATTGATCTCAGCAGAGATTGACTTCTCTTTAAACAGTTTGTCAATCTGCTCTTCCAAAGCGTTCACAATATTCAGAGTGCTGCCTGAGGAGAATCACTTCATCTGCTGAGTCTCTAAATGACATCTGTCTTTTGGGATTGTGTTTATTGAACTCGTCTTTGAAGGTTTTTAACTCTTAATGTGCTGCAATGTTTCTGTAACTTCATTTAAAGTTCATCCAATCACAATAACATTCTGGACTGATGAGCTGAAGTCACAGTCTCATTAAAGTGGAGATTAAAGCATGTGTGTGTGTGTGTGTGTGTGTGTGTGTGTGTGTGTGTGTGTGTGTGTGCGTGTGCTTATTTACACACTATTACAGAATGTCAACATGACTTCATAGGGACACACTAACATGTACACGAAGGTATTTTGTCTCTTCATAATTGTATTTTCTATATAAAGGAGGTGACAGTAATCTTTTACATGACAGACTGAATAAATCAAATCAGTGCATGAATATAAATGGTAAATGGACTTGAGCTTATCAAGCAGGTCACACCTACACATTCACACACTGATGCCAAAGGTTACTGTGCATCAGTATTATCCATTCATACACATTCAAATCTCGCTGACAAAGCAGCAGGAATCCTAGTCCCAGCGGAAAGGGGGACAAACAATGGACAAATACCTATAAGAGGATCAAGGAAGTCTGTTAAGTAATGAAGGTTATGTGCTATGTAAATTATACTGTGCTTTTCCTAATAAAAAGAACATTTAAATAAAAAAATTAAAAAAAAGCAGCAGGAGCAACCTAGAGTTAAGCATCTTGCCCAAGGACACATTGGACATGTGTTTCAGTAGCTGGGGATCGTACCATCAACCTATTGGCTGAGAGACGACCGACTCTACCACTGAGCCACTCCAATAAGAGTGCAGGGGAGTCATACAACATGTTTAGTTTGTGTTTCAAATCTTAAGTCAAGTCACATCAGTGAGAAGATTCAAGAGAAAGAGAAAAGTTCTGATGAAACCTGATAAAAGCAACCCAGTCTCATGTCAAAATGTGTAATACCTACGTTGGTCCACAGCTCAAAACGTAGTAGTTTCACAATAAGGGCTCTAAAATTGTAACATGTCTACGTTTCCTTTTGCCTATTCTTTTGTATAGGCATACCTCAGGTCACGTGACTGCCCAGTTTTCCCCTGGCGAAAAAAAAAAACATGGCGGACATCCCTTCTATTTTTGGTGGAAAATGCAATATTTTAAGATAGTTTGAGGCTTAAGTGTCGTTTTGATAACCTTTCTGATGACAAATGTACATTGTATCTTCATAATCTTCGTTCGGTTTTTGTTTATGATCTTTAGTTTGTTCGATTATTTTGTTAAATAAAATTATGAAATCATATAAATCACACAAACTGTACAGTATTGTCTTTATGTATTGTTACATGTTATAGTTTATAATGTTGCTAATATGCATCGATCTGTTCCAATCGTTTTATTAAATTTGGTTGTAATGAAAGACATCCATAAAAATGTAACAGAAATCATTATTTATTGCATAGGAGTTTAGTTTGATGTCTAGGGTCTGATGTAACCCGTTTTAAGAGCCACGAACCGAACGTCCACTTCCTTCTGGTTCGTTGTTGATAGCGTCCATAGCAACCACCATAGCAACAGTAGAAAACGTAACAGTCCAACGTTTTTCTATCGAGACCTGAAAGAATCTTCGTCGAAACGAACAAACTAAAGATCATAAACATAAACCAAACGAAGATTATGAAGATACAATGTACATTTGTCATCAGAAAGGTTATCAAAACGACACTTAAGCCTCAAACTATCTTAAAATATTGCATTTTCCACCGAAAATAGAAGGGATGTCCGCCATGTTTTTTTTTTTCGCCAGGGGAAAACTGGGCAGTCACGTGACCTGAGGTATGCCTATACAAAAGAATAGACAAAAGGAAACGTAGACATGTCACAATTTTAGAGCCCTTATTGTGAAACTACTACGTTTTGCGCTGTGGACCAACGTAGGTATTACACATTTTGACATGAGACTGGGTTGGATAAAAGATGAGGAATCATTATAGGGTTTTCTAATAAAAGGCCCTGTGTTTTAAAAAGCAGTTAAGGGAACATGTAGAACAATTAAATATCATCTGAGAAAATGTTTGAATATGAATTTATGAAGGTCACATGATGTGTCTCCTTACAGTCAGTGACAGTTTATGTTTGTCTATAAACTCCTGCAGATTTGTCACATTTTATCTGATGATAAGTTGTTGTGTTTTTTCTACCAGCAGCTTCAAGGTTGAATGAAGGTGATCCTTGTTAAAGAGCTGCTTCTGTATTCCCTGAACTCTGCTCATCCTCCCTCAAAGTGACTCGATGGAGAAACAGTTCACAGAGTGAGAGTGCTGGAGGGAGTCTGGAAGCTCAGTGTGACAAAAAGACTGTTGTGCAAAACATCACTGGCATCCTGATTGTCCTTATCTGCCCAGAGATGGCCTGCCTCAAGACATATTTATAAAACTATATATAAGAGATAAAAAGACACACAGCACTTTCTTAACTGGAACTCCTGATTAAAGGGAAAATCTCAAAGCTGCAGGGCGTTCCTTATCATCTCCACCGAGCCAGAAGACTGCAGCAAATGAAGGTGGAGGGTTAAAGCAGTGAGGTGTTATGACTTCAGACTTTACATTTGAATACACAAGCACCATCACATTTCATATATTCAAACACATGAATACAAATCCACCAAAGAGTATTATTTATCTTTACCTTCAAATGTCATGAAGGATTAAAGAAACTTCACCAAGATGTAATCTACATCTCTAACAGGATGAATGCAGCACCACAGTGTGAACCTTTACATATCTATTTATTGATGAACCAATGATAGAAACAATGAGAGTGGAGAGAGAGTGAGTGTAAAACATCCTGTTTGTATAATCCACTTCTTCCCCAGAGCTTAGAGGCTGACAAACACAAACATACTGACAGAACACTTCATCCTTCATGCACTTCATGCACATCCACCTCATACATAGATTTATGTCAAAGACAGCATTTCTGGAGCTGCTGACTTCAGTGTGGATGAAGACATAGAGAAGTGTAAAGATGGGTTTGACTGGATTTCCATATTTAAATGAAGGTTTGTTTGTGAGAGTTGGTAAAGTGTTGAAGGTGTATGGAGCTGATCATAAGATCATGTTCTGTGTTAGAGAACATCCTCAGGTATGTCAGTGTGGTACAGTTATCTCTCTGTTCAGTTCAAATCTAAACTTGATGGTCTGTGCAGACTGTCATGAAGGTTATGAGGAGGACTGAAAACCTCTCCTTCCACTCAATATATGAGCGCTCTGTTCATTCACTTCAGAGGCAGCTGAATATTTATGAACATCTGAGAGTCTTTGTTGTTGTTGATGAAGAGAAACATTCATATGTAAACTCTGATAAAGCAGGAATAAGTAGATGAAGTACGTCCATCACAGTGATTGACTGCTGTAATTCCTCTCTGAGCTCGTTCCTTTCTTCTCTCAGTCCCTCGGCCTCAGACAGCAGAGATCTGACAGGATCTCCTCACTGCTATCTGACCTTTGACCTTTACATTAACAAAAGAGCTTCAGTTAGAGCTCACGTCCAATCAGGAGTCTCTCCTCCAAAAGAGCTTTGAGCGACTCTTCAGAGAGATGGAGAAGAGTCTAACCCTCAAAGCCCAGCAATCATGAACACAGACATTCTAGTGAGAGGAGAGTGAGGAGCACGAGGACATGAAATGGGACAGATGATGGAGTAAGAATGGAGCTTCTGCAGCACTCAATGGATCACATTCACTCAAACACTTTGGACTTTAGTTAAAGCTCACACCTGAGGCTTATTGTAGCACATTGAATATCATTGGATGTCCTCTGAATGATCAAGTGTTAGACATTACAACACACACATGTGAACATTCAGAGTGGTGAAACAGCTGTCTGTGTGATGGAATCAGTCTCATTGATCAGAGTAGTGATTTGTTGTCTCTCTGGATGGAAAAGACAATCCAGTGTGACTGCTGCACACAAAGACACATAACATAACAAAGTTGTATTAATTTTATATTTATTTTTTTACACTCTTTACATATCTTTTTAATGTCAGGTCCAAATGGAGGGAGGGGTCAACGTGTTATTTTGATGCACATGAATGCAGAATCTGTATCCTTACATTGTTCAGGTGTTTGTTAAAAGAAGTATTTAGGTTTTCTTTGTTTTCTGTTGTCATCAGTTTCTTGTCACTCTGTATTGGATAAATTCTTTTATAAGCCTTTTCCTACAAAGTGTTGTTATGACTTTATAAACCTCTGGTCACAGAACTAAACATAAACTGAGCTCTGTTCAAACCAGGCTGCAGATATCAAACTTCTTTATCATACAGGGTATTCTCCTTTAAAGCAGTAAACTTTAATCTCTAACCTGCTCCTGCTGGACAAATGTAATCCAGTTTTGTACCTGACGTGACATTCAACACATGCTGCATCTTTGAACATCCTCACAGCAGCATCAAGGTGCTGTCTAAATAGAAACATGATGGAGGTAGAAACCATAAATGTCACAGCATGTAAAACCTTGATCCCTGACTTCTCACATCACAAATCTATTGTGTGTGTGAAATGTAAATGTACACCTGCACTCTGCATGATATGAACCTGTGCAGACCCAGGTGTGAACACTCTGTATGTCACCTTGTTCTGTTTGTGTGAGCTCTTATTCCACTGATGTCTTCATTGTTTTACAGAGCAGCTCAAACCTCTTGTTGTCTTTCTCTAGTTCAAGTCAATCACCTATTGGTCTGTCAGCTGACTTTTTAAACACTCAAGCTCTACATTTGGACATTTTCATTTGAGGCTGAGTAGAGATTTACTCGATTTAGGACTCTGCCTCTAGTGGACACTTAATGAACTGCAGTTTCAGACACTTTTATTTGCTTCACATTTTTGTTATTTTCCATCTGATCTAAATATTTGTGTTTGAGTTATTGATAACAACCTAACATATCTGCAACCTAAAGCTCAGACATAAAGGGAATGATATCAATATGTCCCCAGGTCCTTTAGGCTCAAGATCATTATGAGAAATAAAATGTGATTTCAGGTTAGTGATTGAAGAGCTAAATATGTAGAAGAAGAAGACATTAATGAGCCAGTGTGTGTAGAGTGTCTCTGTGGATGGTTTAATGACACATTGTCAAAGCAGAGAGTCTCCCTCTAGCAGCATTTCTCAGACCAACACTCAGAGAGTCTGAAGACGAGGATCTGCTCTGTAAGTGGAAGCCTCTTTTACCTTTATGAATTCTCTGAGTGATCATTGATTGAAACATGAAATGATACCACAGAAGGCTGGAGTGACAGGAGCTAATCATGCTGCCTGAATGATATGTCATTGTTTTACTGAACTGTGATTATAGGCTGAGAGGAAACATCGGCCTGCTGTGATTAACGGTGAACAACAAAGTTTTTCATTGTAAAATGTGAATTCTCTGGAGATGTGAGTCTATAATATGAGCAGAGAGAGAGAGAGAGAGAGAGAGAGAGAGAGCAGTGTGTAGGGAAGCAAAACAGTGCTGAGGTTTTATGAGGCAGAACAACACACAGCTTAACATCAGGAGTGTTTCTACAAACTGTATGTGTGGATGATGAATATGAGTAATTCATCACTAAAGATCAGTCTCAAAGTGTCAGTGAGGACCAGAAGTTAACCGCATGGAAACACAAAAAAACTGTTTTAGAAACCTGAAATATTATCTACATAGAAACACCTCAGCTGACTCTTCTTATTGGACCAGTATTTTCTTTCAATGGGTTCAAATGTCTGTCTTCTAAACTGATAAGCTGTCTAATAATACAACATTAAGCTGCATTAACAAAGGTCTAAATGTATAATTATACATAAAGTGTCATTAATGGTGCCAGTCTTTTATTGCAGGTTCACTGGTGGAAAAAGGTCACTTTCTATTTTCATCCAGTGACATCGATCTGAAAAACTCCTCACATGTGCAGGTCAGCCTGCAGCTAAAAACACAAAATGAAATGACCTGTTCCTCAACATGAATTTATATTGCACAGACTATTAATGCAATCATAATAATTATAAAGATGAACAGTCATCTGCAGGGAAGCAGAAGATTCATACTGTAGCCAAATAGAGCACAAGCCAATAGCAGCAAAACAAAGCATGAATCATTTGACACACATCATCAAAACACATGAATAGCAGCACAGGTACAGTCTGATATAACCAACAGAAGTGGAGAACATAGACCTTTTATCAAACTCCTCCATCACTGTCAGAGCATGAATCAGCAGCGTCCTCCTCTCACCATGCTGCTGCTCATTTGTTCAACGTTCCTCTTCCTCCTCCTCTTCATTTGGTGCAGATAGACCGTTAATGATGTCACTGCTGCAGCTCTCAGGCCTTCAACATCAACGACAACAATGATAATGTTACAGTGCTGCTTTGCTGCTGACGAGATAAACAGGCCGTTCTGATATTTGTACAAAATGTCAGCCACGTCCAAACCAACATCATTACTGAAGAGAAAAGCTGTTTGTGCATTCAAGTCAGATTTTTAAGGAAACTTGACATTTATTTATGTCTCAGAGGGATTCTGATTTACAGCACAGAACAGGAAGAGGTTTTATTTGTGTAAAGTGGTTAAAGTCTCCACAGACTCCAACAAGAACAAAAAAAAAGAGTTTAAATCACTTCCAACATTCATCTTCTTCAGTAACAAAAGATCCAGTAAATCATTTAGTAAATGTAGACTGAGCAGAGGTAGGATCAAAATGAGTGTAAACACTTAGGTAGAGTGAGTAGAAATGTTTGTTTCAGCTTGTAAACACAACATTCAAACTGAGCCCCTCCTCCTGGGCTCATCGCCCCCAGAAGCTCACACTCACTACAGGATGTACTTACTGCTGACTGTCAGCTACCACACATTAGCACAAGCTAACTGCTGCTGTTTAGCACCTGCCTGTCCAACAGAACCTCTGAAAATGTTGGTGAAAGCTAACTCAAGGTTCAGCCTTGTTTTAGAACAAGCTTTATCCACATGGTAGGCCTTGGCTGTATTACGATATACCACGGTATTTAGAAATCCCAACAGTATGACTTTTAATACCGGTGAAAATACAAACACTACTTTTTCTGTTAAACTGATTAAGGTTTGTATGTATTGAGGTGAGGGATGCACAGCACGCGCCAGCAGGGGTCAGCTCCTATGTAGACCCCCGTACCATGGCCTCTATGACTGCAGAGCCGATAGACCTGCTGGGAAGGTAACCAGCTAACATCAGAGTGGAGGAGGGAGACTTATGCATGAGGTCATAATCATACATTTACAGAAAACAGTGGAATATTGTTCTGTAAATAAACCTTGTGGAGTTCTCTTTTGATTGTTGGGCCACGCAGGCTTAGGACAGTCAAACCATGGACTTGGGCCTTTGAGTTATTTACAAGAGGCCCAAAAGGACTCTTTATCCCAGAATCCCCTGCGGTACTTCACACCTACGTGTGACGTAAAGGGGGGGCCGGAAGCTGAGGTAAACCCACAGGCAGCTCCAGTCTTTAAAAGCAATCACCAGGCATTGCTTCCTTCTCTTCAAGTGTGGTCTGCCGACACCAGAGGATACCCTCTCCAACAAGATGGACTCCAGCATTCGAGACAAAGCCTTTCCTCCTCTTGACTTACATAGGTTAAACTTCAGAGCTGATCTCCTAGCTCAGTATAGGTAGCTCTTCACATGCTGAATTCAAGCATCAGAGGATTCAGCTGACTACTTCCATGGCATATTTTTAGGAGTTTTGGGCGCAATCAGATGCTATCAGGTTCGAGCAAAAAGAAGAGTTTCTTTCCTTTGATTTTTCGTAAGACGTCATTGAACGCAACTGGACAGGAGCGCTGAAGGAAGCCCACTGATCCCTGAATCCACAAGGACACATAAAGAACTCGGCTCCTGCAACCAGAAGACCCTATAGAGCAACGCTCGGGTCGAAGATCTGAATCCCGCTACCCTCTTCCTACATCTGCCACGAAGGAACCCTGCCTGAATCTGATGATTCAACATTCAACAGAGTGACGATCTAACCAGCTTTGCAACGATCACCAGGAGTTACCCCAAGTAAGAGCTTTGGTCTGGGCAGAAATAGTTTCAGAAATAGTTGTGTTTCTTTTATAACCACTGATAATTATGCATCATTGTTGACGAGACGTCACATTCTGTTTATTATCTGTTGTAAGCTGCTGCATTTGTTTTATTGTGATGAACTGCTGTGTTCACCTATGTATGTAATGCTATGCTAGTTTACCTTCAGTCAACGGCTTTCACAATCAGAAAGACCAGTGTACCTGCCGTTGAATCAAAGTCCGGCCACTGGCTTTCTGGTGTTTAAGTAACAGTTACTGAACTCAGCTCAGAGAGCTCAAACTATTTCAAAAAGGCAGCCACACGGCTTCTTTTGTTGTCCACCATTTTGTCCACATGTGACGAAGTCACATGGTGCATTGTCTCCCTCCACCATCTTGTTTTCTCTCCTCCTCTACGCTCCTTTTTATCCTCTTTTCTTCCCCCATTACGCACATAGGCTACACACCCACACACACAGAGATCTATACACTCGCGGCCATCCAGACGCCTCAGAGACACAGATCGTGTAGGGCCGAACTCGGTCTCTTTTAGACATTAAGGCCACATTAGGTCTTTGTTAGGTGTGTGCCATCGTAAGGGCGACCACGTGGGACGAAGCAATCTCCCCCTTTTCTTCTTCCCCCTCTCTCTCTCTCTTTCTCACACACACACACACACACACACACACACACATTCACACCTCATTCACAAGGTGTGCTTGATAATGTTTGTTTGCTTAGATTAGTTTATAATAGTTATTTGTTTGATTAAGTTCATTGATTTTGGATTGATGTTGCTTTGTTTAAATAAATTCTGTTATAATTTAAGAGAGCAGTTGTTTGTGATTACTGGTGTATTTACATTGTGATATAAGCTGGGTGCGAAGGCTTTGTGTACGGATTTCACGCCTTCAATTTATTAAATATAGTTATTAATTATTAATAATATTAGTAATTAAATAACTAATCTGAGACTGATTTGAGTGATATTTTGGTTATATTTCCCTGAGTACAGGGTGGTGCCCCAAAACGAGATTAAACATAGTTTAATGATATTTTATTTATATTATTAATAATTAGAAATAATTATTAAAGAATATAACCAAAGTTGACTTGATACAACCCCAACAAATGGTGCAGCCCGTGTGAGGCCTTCAATAAACCAGCTTTATTGCCCTGTAAGTGCACAGTAATCCGAACATAAATCCTAAAAGGGATCTTTCTGAAGAAAATTATATTTTCTTTAAATTTTTTGTTGTTTAAGCAAAGCAGACATCAAGCTGTGGCTTAGTTGTGTTGTATGTTGTTGGTTAACAGTTAAAGCAATAACTGTTGTCCCCTTTGTGTCCATACAACAACTGGACATAAGGATGCAGCTAGTGTGACTTTCTCAATGAACTTGATTTGTTGCATTAATCCAGATTGTGATCCTGAAGTATTCTACTAAAGGATTGTGGTGCTCCTTGTTGTTTGAGAGCCATTTGGCCAGATGAGAGTGTAACCTCATCATTGTCGCATAGCCAGCTGTCCGAGAGGTGTGAGTTCCTCCCTTCCTTTGAGGACTTGAGGTGTGAATCCCCTCTCTTATCTTCCAGGATAGACTGCAGTGATCAATTGGGAAACCTAGATAAGATTTGCTCTGGTGTTGAGCTAGCTTTGTTTAGCTTAGCTTTTATTTTTTAACAGTAATCCACTGTGGTTCCATTTTATCACGAAAAATGTGTACCAAGACCCTAGGTGAGCCGGGAGCTGAGACTCCTTTTGGATCAGACGACGGAGCACTGCAAGAAACTGCTGCCGGTCTGACGAACCTCTCCTCAGAGGAGAGTGCCAACCTATATAGCTATTCAATTAGCATTAGTGATAAGAAATTAGAGGAGCTAGTTGATCTTGTCAACCACCGAGCCAGGATCACCCCTAATAAAGACAGAATGTATGCAGAAGACATACATCAACCATGGGCCAAAGTTCACTGTAGTTGCTAATCTTATCCACCTCCCTATAGAGCAGCTCGACAGTCTGAACTCCTACACCCTCAGCACATGTGAAGAGAAACTAAAGGGCTTGGTTGAATATGCAAATCAACCAACTGGGAAGCCAACACGCACAACTTCAGATGTTCTAGGCGAAATTCTCCTCCTTTATCAGCGCAAATCAAATGTGCAGAATGAGATACACCGGGCACAGCTAGCCCGGGTACAAGAAGAAGGACAGATCCTGCGGGACGACTTCGAAAGATTGCAGGATAAACTAAAGACCTTGCAGGAAAATTGCATGGCCCTGCAGGAGGAGAATAAAACACTGCATGAAAGCAGCAACCTGGCCGAACAGAAGAAACGAAGTGACACGGTACCCAGATTTCAGGATAGGCAGATAAGTACTGCAGCCCCCATGTCAGCTGAGGAAACCTCAGACGAAGGATGGGAGACTGAACCAAGCCCATGGAGGAGGGAGACAGACATGTTGAAGGATCTGGAGGAGAGGGGAAGATACCGCCGGGTCGACCCAGGCACAAAAGCGCACACGTCCTCAGACTACCCGGTAAAGAGCTGGGTGAGTAAAGATGAAGGGCGCCACGCCTCCCCAGACCATGAAGCACCGTCATGGGGAAATGCCCCATGGCCCCCGCGTTCTGCAATACGCTTTGAGCCAAGAGAACCCTCACCCCGCAGGAAGAGGGACTTCACGCCCCCTAGAGACAGGGAGGAGGCACGGGTCCAATCGGGCACTGAATATTACCTGTCCCATGATAGACGGCCACGTCTGAGCCGAACACAAACCCCGCCACGGTTGCAACCGTACTACCGTGACAACCACAGGGCTTACGATTCGTCAGACGACTCGGACGGCCCTCGCCAGCCTTTGGGTCAGGGTCTGCGAACCAGGCAGATAGAACCTCAGGCCAAAGATCTGAAGCGTTTTGACCCAGATAGCCCAGATTCAAGTATTAACGACTACCTTAGAGAAGTCGACCATTGTCTCCTTGACCTGCCTCATGTGTCCTCACAGGAAAAACTGAAACGGATCTGGAAGACTACGGCTAGGAGTGTCCGTGCTTTCATGGGGACACTCCCACCAAAGGTCCGATCCTTGCAGAAAGGAAACAAATCTGTTAGTCAGCACTTACAAACTGCCAAGCAGAAAGTGTTGGACATGTTTGAATTAATTCAGGGAGTACAGGTAAGCATGGAGCAAGACATATCATCAGGATATGACTCCGATCCTGGACCAAGCCCCTCAAGAGATCAAACAACCCTGCTGAAAAAGCTCAGTAAAGAACCGAGCAGCCAGGACAACCCAAGGACTGAGGAAATTAGTCTATTTTTCCCTGATTTTGACTGTGGAGCCCCACTCCTTGGGGAAACACCCCAGTTCCCTGACAGCTGTGACACCTTTTCACACCTTCACAGGTTGGAATCACCACATAGGAAAGGGGGTGACTTCTCGGCCCCCAGAGGCAGAGATAACACCCGGCCCCCTCCTGCTACCTGTAGGTTCCCATCGCAGGATTCACAGCTGAGGAATATCCAAACCTCAGATGACTCGGATGGCTCCCTTTTACCCAGAGATCAAAGAATGCGCATAAGGCTCATTGAATCTATGGCACAGGATGTAGAGCGGTTTGACCCAGATAACTCAGACCGCTGCATCGATGATTACCTCAGAGCGATTAACCTGTGTCTCAGTGATGTACCTGATGCATCCACAAGAGAAAAACTCAGGCTGATCTGGAAGACAACTTCCAAGAGTGTCCGTAACTTCACGACTACCCTTCAGCCTGAGATCAGATACCAGTACTCTGCGCTCTGCAATGCTTTGCGCCAGGAATACTCCACCTACATTGACCCTGCATCTGCCCTTCTTAGTGCTTTCAGTGTCCTGCACCAGAAGCACGAGGCCCCCAAAGATTATTACTGGCGCCTAAGATCTGCATATTTCCAGGGACGTGAGGCTCCAGGTTTGGAAGAGAACCAAACTTTCAAGTCCATCTTCATGCACAATCTGCATGGCTGCGTGCGGTCAGATGTCACCCTGCATAGTCGTACACATCAGCTTAGTATGCCAGAAATCAAGAAATTTGCACAGATGGCTTGGGAAACACGCATACATCCTGGGTTTTGGAGACACAATAGTGACCTAGCACTAGAAGGCAACAAATTGCCTTATGCTATGAATAAATCTAAGAAACCGCATCACCGGCAGAATAGACAACAGAACCAGGGGGGTGAAGGAAGGAGCCAGCCACAGGGTAGTTCCCAACCTGAAGTACTGATCACCACCAGACCCGAACAGAACTCTCGGGATGGCCGAAGCCCCAGACAGAGGGATAGGCATAACCGGAGTTCCCATGAACTTCCCAAGGATGCAGGTTCTGACAGGGGAATGGAGAACATGGTCCGGATGTGTGTGACAGAGGTGATTAGACAGTGGGAGGCCTCCAGCCCTTACAAAGAACAAGGTTCTGACTCCACAGTGGGGAGGGGGGAGTAGCCTCCACTGTAAAACCCACCAAAGTCACTCAGCATTAATGCTTTCTAGTCTCTGTTTTATGACCTGACATTGGTAGTGAGACATAATGCACATGTATATTTACACACCTACATGCCACATACACCATCCCACAGACTTACTCCTGCCCAGGCTAGGAGTTAGCCCACAAATCTACACCTGATACTCTTCTCTTTCTCTCCTCCTCTTGTCTGTTTGTTTCATTTGTTTTGTTAAAGAATGCACCTTGAGTGGCAAAGCTTTGCTAATGCCTGGTTATGTTTTATGCCTAGCTTTAGCCATAATTAGACAGTCTGCCCAGACTTTGCCTCAGTGTCTGCCCAGACCGAATGCCTCTCAAAATGTATGGACTGTTGCTCACTAACTATTTGAACGTTTGTCTCCTAACACATGGACTGTTGGCCCTATTTGCCCTAAAGACTGTGACCCGCAATCCCATTCTTCAGGACAAAGGGGGGATGTTGGGCCACGCAGGCTTAGGACAGTCAAACCATGGACTTGGGCCTTTGAGTTATTTACAAGAGGCCCAAAAGGACTCTTTATCCCAGAATCCCCTGCGGTACTTCACACCTACGTGTGACGTAAAGGGGGGGCCGGAAGCTGAGGTAAACCCACAGGCAGCTCCAGTCTTTAAAAGCAATCACCAGGCATTGCTTCCTTCTCTTCAAGTGTGGTCTGCCGACACCAGAGGATACCCTCTCCAACAAGATGGACTCCAGCATTCGAGACAAAGCCTTTCCTCCTCTTGACTTACATAGGTTAAACTTCAGAGCTGATCTCCTAGCTCAGTATAGGTAGCTCTTCACATGCTGAATTCAAGCATCAGAGGATTCAGCTGACTACTTCCATGGCATATTTTTAGGAGTTTTGGGCGCAATCAGATGCTATCAGGTTCGAGCAAAAAGAAGAGTTTCTTTCCTTTGATTTTTCGTAAGACGTCATTGAACGCAACTGGACAGGAGCGCTGAAGGAAGCCCACTGATCCCTGAATCCACAAGGACACATAAAGAACTTGGCTCCTGCAACCAGAAGACCCTATAGAGCAACGCTCGGGTCGAAGATCTGAATCCCGCTACCCTCTTCCTACATCTGCCACGAAGGAACCCTGCCTGAATCTGATGATTCAACATTCAACAGAGTGACGATCTAACCAGCTTTGCAACGATCACCAGGAGTTACCCCAAGTAAGAGCTTTGGTCTGGGCAGAAATAGTTTCAGAAATAGTTATGTTTCTTTTATAACCACTGATAATTATGCATCATTGTTGACGAGACGTCACATTCTGTTTATTATCTGTTGTAAGCTGCTGCATTTGTTTTATTGTGATGAACTGCTGTGTTCACCTATGTATGTAATGCTATGCTAGTTTACCTTCAGTCAACGGCTTTCACAAACAGAAAGACCAGTGTACCCGCCGTTGAATCAAAGTCCGGCCACTGGCTTTCTGGTGTTTAAGTAACAGTTACTGAACTCAGCTCAGAGAGCTCAAACTATTTCAAAAGGCAGCCACACGGCTTCTTTTGTTGTCCACCATTTTGTCCACGAAGTCACATGGTGCATTGTCTCCCTCCACCATCTTGTTTTCTCTCCTCCTCTACGCTCCTTTTTATCCTCTTTTCTTCCCCCATTACGCACATAGGCTACACACCCACACACACAGAGATCTATACACTCGCGGCCATCCAGACGCCTCAGAGACACAGATCGTGTAGGGCCGAACTCGGTCTCTTTTAGACATTAAGGCCACATTAGGTCTTTGTTAGGTGTGTGCCATCGTAAGGGCGACCACGTGGGACGAAGCAATCTCCCCCTTTTCTTCTTCCCCCTCTCTCTCTCTCTTTCTCACACACACACACACACACACACACACACACACACACACACATTCACACCTCATTCACAAGGTGTGCTTGATAATGTTTGTTTGCTTAGATTAGTTTATAATAGTTATTTGTTTGATTAAGTTCATTGATTTTGGATTGATGTTGCTTTGTTTAAATGAATTCTGTTATAATTTAAGAGAGCAGTTGTTTGTGATTACTGGTTGTATTTGCATTGTGATATAAGCTGGGTGCGAAGGCTTTGTGTACGGATTTCACGCCTTCAATTTATTAAATATAGTTATTAATTATTAATAATATTAGTAATTAAGTAACTGATTTGAGACTGATTTGAGTGATATTTTGGTTATATTTCCCTGAGTACAGGGTGGTGCCCCAAAACGAGATTAAACATAGTTTAATGATATTTTATTTATATTATTAATAATTAGAAATAATTATTAAAGAATATAACCAAAGTTGACTTGATACAACCCCAACAGATTTAAAGAGTCCTTCATTAAAGTTAAAGATTGACCAGCGGAGTCGGGCAGCGCGACTTGCAAGCTAGCAGGTCTGTGCTTCACAACTTTCCCTGCAGGCTGAGAACTCAACTACCGTACTGTAGCTAGTAGGAGAGCAAACCCCTGAAAGTGAAAACAAGCAGAACAAGTGACACTTAGCGACAAAGCTGCACACAAACTGCACGTTGTTGACGCAATAGAAATCGTCACGCAGGAAGACTGTTTAAACTTTTTTTTTCTCTCTGCGATACCTTCAAAAACAAGGAGCTTCTTATACCAGTGCGACTTATATTCTGGATTTTAGGGTAAATGAAACTCGTCATCCGAGCTAATCTTCAGCACAGCTGGAATCACAGTCACACCACAACGCTCCTAACTAAAAACTACGTAGATATGCTTATCTTCTTGGAAATAAACCTCGATGATTAGAGTGTGCAATTTCATTATGTTATTTGAAACAGAAGTTGAAGGTGTCCTTAATTGATGTAAAAGCAAAATAGAAAATGACATTATGAGAACAACAACCACGTCCAGAAACCCCCCATGTCAACCATAACAAACTAATCAAAATACAAGGACAGTAGCCATCTCTGATCCCTTCACATGTCTCCATGTTTTAAACATAACGTATCAATATCATCAACCATCATACAGCATACAACATGAAGGACAGAAGCTTTAGATTCATGATGCAAAAAGAATGAATACTCCAGCTATAATAATTTAGTTTTAGATAAATTACTGTGTAAACAGTGTTGTCGTGCAGCCGCCCACAGGAGATGTGTTTCCAGTTAAAGTGCAGCATTTACATTGTAAGACAGACATGAAGGGTTTATGAGAAATGTGAACATTTAGAGAAACACAAAGAGAAATAACAGTGATGAGAGAAAAGTCACTTCAGCAGCTTTAACTGAACTCAAAGTAACCACAGTGAAATAATAAATCACTTTTAGATTTGGTTTGTCTGATTGGAGGCAGTGATTGTGATGACCATATGCTCATCATCTAAACTGGCTGTGAATCAATATGTACACATTTAATATGAGTCCCACTCTCATTACCTGCAGAGAGAATTTAAAGCAGAATGAAGGGGTGACAAAGCACACACACACACCCACACACACACTGAGTTAATGAAGCAGTGTGTATGAAGTCTGCTTAGAGGAGGAGGCAGGAGGCTCACAGGGAGATGATATCCACCTTCTTTTGGTCGAGCGTCCAAATCTGAGCTCTGCTGGCTTCAGTGTGTTAAGAGGAGCTGAGAGGAACTCTCTGCTCATTACTCCATCTCATTCTCCCTTGTTATTCTTTTTACTCTCACTTGTTTCCTGCTTTAGTCTCCTCTCACTCATCCTTTATCTCCTTCATATCTTCTGTTCTTCTTCTCACCTGACTCCATCTAGAGTCGTCTTAAAGCTCCTAGTGAGCTGCTCTTCCCTCTGAAGGCAGTCGTATAAAAGAAGCAGTTTTATTGAATGTAAGTCTCTGTGAGACACAAACAAAGAGCAGGAAACACAGTCTCTTCTTCTCAAACAGAATGTGTGGTGTGGTAAAGAGTGTGTGACTTCTGTATCTGTGATAAATAAATGTGTGGTGTCATTGATCCTGTCACTCCTCTCTCTATGCAAACAAACTGCAGCTTGTATTTCTTTAAAGGTGGAGGGAGGATGTTATATTGGAGTAATAAAGTCGTCCCTTGGGGGGTAAATCTCATCATATATAACCCAGTGATTACTTTTCAAAGTCATGCTGAGCTGTGGGAGATCAATAACATCAGAGTTTCTATAAACCATGTCCACAGTTAACACAGACGCACAGTGCAGTCCAATCATCATTCAAAAAGGTCCTCTGAAATGTGAAGAGAGAGAAGACTGATTCAAGATTCAAATGATTCATTATTTATCATTTAGAGGTGGACAGAAATGTGATCTATGTAAGTTTAGGTATCAAAAGGTCAGATCCTGTGTGAAGACATAATTGTTAAACATTACACATGTGCATAATCACATCTGGATCATCTATGGAGGATTTAAATTACAGAGTCAAAAAAATAAAGGTGCAGTTCAGAAATGTTTGATTTAGTTTGAAAAGAACATGTTCCATCAAAAATCTTTCTGAGACTGGACCTGCTGCTCCGGACTATTTCACTTTGTCTAATAAAAATGAAACACAGGATGATCCAGAACTCGAGTCAGACAGATGTCAGATTTTTCAATGTCAATATTAATATAAGAGAAAAAATGTCACAAGGTTACAGATATGGCAGCAGATATAAAGAAAACTGAAACAAAATACAGCTTTTTACAAGTTCTGTAAAATCAGGACAAAGGTTCTCATAGAAGGCAGCTCTCTTTTAACACATAAAATGTTTCAAAACACGATCTAACATAGACCCTGTTAAACTTATTTATTTCAGACCAGCGTCTGATCAGCTGTGATGATCTGCTGAATGTGAGAAATTCTGTTTATTTGATGGATTGCCCCTTGAGATGAATCATCTCGTTTTCGAGGGGGTCCAAGAAAGTGTAGAGAGGATTTTAAAGTATAGACACACAGCGCCCTCTGCTGGACAGACTGTTTGTTGACTCTGTTTCTGAATCACTCTGAGCATTGTTTTCTGTGTTGTGTGTTTTTAAACACTGTGTATTGACTGTTCTGCATGTTTCCATGTAGAACGCAAATTAAAAAACAACAGCAGAAGAAGAAGCAGAGAGAACAAAAAACATGAAGGAGAAGAAGAGTATTGCAACATGACAGAGTGGAGCTATAAGACCGGTCTGCTTCTTCATCAGCTGTAGAAACTTCATGTTCACAGTAAAGTATGTCATATGAAACACGTCCAACATGTTGATTAATATAAGACAACATCACCCAAAGGTGCTAATCACTGGAGCTAAAGGTAAAAGAAAACAGGTGTTTTTAAAAAGCCTCAGGATGTGAAAGCAGAGAGGGTAGAAGACATTACTGGAGTTCATATATTTTGAAGACTATGCTCACATATGCAGCAGCCGAGGAGCTCGTCTTCAAGTGAGTATTAAAAGTGTTCAAGACTGGTTACAATGTCACATCCAGTGTTCACATAGTCACAGTAGATCAGTCTGTGGTCCTTTACTGAAGGACATGAGATGAAAGAACACCTGAACAAGTGAATGACCGCTGCACCCGCTGTTTGAATACCAAAGCATGGATAGACCTCCCATCACACCTAAAGCTGTATGACCCCACACCTCATCAACTAGAAACATTAAACATCTTTAAGAGGGGCACCGGGGACCTAGTGGTTAGTGCGCGTGCCTCATGAGCAGAGGCTTGGTTCTTGACAGCGGGCAGCCCGGGTTTGAATCTGACCTGTGGCTTCTTTCTCGCATGTCATTCCCCACTCTCTCTCTCCCCGGTTTCTCACTCTATCCACTGTCACATCTCTTAATTAAGACATCTATGACCTCTGTCTACGTCCAACACAACATTGTTTCTGTTTTTCTGGCCTTGCATCGATCATTAAGATTCATATGTGTGTAAATGGACATAGGTGGTAAAATGTGTTTAAAGAATTCCTTGAACACCAGAACACAATCTGTGTCAGGAGGGAGAAGATCCACTGAAAACAAACACTGCAGAGATCTTGTTTGTGTTTCAGTAAAGAGTGTGTGCAGTGTTCATTAGAACCAAATGTAAAGAGAATATACTGGACTTCCTCACACATGTACTTTTCTTCTGCCTTCTTATTTCTAACACTGTTTCTTCTCTCTCACATAATTAACTGTGTGCAGTTTCTCCCAGAGCCAAAAAGAAAACAACATATTTCTGTAAGAAAAAAGAGAAGTGACCATGGAGAAGTTTTAGTTATCATCATCATCATCACACAAATAATCAGAGCGAGAAACAGGAAAGAGTCTACACCTTCAAAATAAAAGTGTCTCCTGAAGATGATCACTGAGTCACTTTGAGCTGCTGTTGAAATGGAGAAAGTGGTGAATGTTGTTGGAGCCGTTTCCCTCCACATGTTCTGATAATTGGTGATATGGATCTGGTACTTTGTGCTACAGAAAAGTATCTGATGAAGACTGTGTTCACTAATCTGATCGTCTGACACTTTACTCCTTCATCGTCAGAGTGCTGCACACTTTGTCAGGCTGCTTTGTGTTGCTTCAAAGAGGAAAAACTCTGGATTAGCATGAAACACATGAAGAAGTCCTTCCTCAGTGTGACATGTCTGACTGGAAACACAGTTTTGAATCACCCCGAGTGTTCATGACTCGTGTGTTTGTGACCTAAACCATGGCTTCACTGACCAGCTTCATCCACTGCAGAGACTCTGTGCACGGAGACTAAATCCTGTTACAGACACATTTGAAACCTTCTCCTTCACAAACACAGAGTCATTTACTCACTGTATGTTTACTGCTCCTCATCTAATAAAGAAACTGTCTGTGTGGGACGAGACTGAAAGAGAGAGAGAGAGAGTCCACCTCTGACTCGAGTCAGGAAACAGACAAGAGGAGTGATTGCTGAGCATGACACTAAAACCACTTCTACTTCGTCCTCTTGATGGAAGCCTTTGACCTGGCGTTACAGATTCACTGTGAAAGGGTCCAGCATCACCACAAACATCAAGCACTGGCTGTGCTGGAGGAAATCATCAGAGCTGGGAGACAGGATATGATGTGATTTTTACTCATGCACATTTGTCCTGCACGCGTTTGTCCGTGTAGGATTTAATGTGAAAGGCAAAATGATGCAGTGATTCATGTGAGCATGTAGGAGGGAGAGACACTGAAGAGAAATCCTGATCACAAGCCCCCCCTCCGGCCTGCTGCGGGGGTTTGTGGAGGATTTAAAATCACAACCACTCAGGAGTTTCTGATAATTCACTTTACAACTAACTCCATCAGCTGAGCTCAAGCACATCAAAGAACTCCTAGTATCCCACATCAAACCAGCAAACTTAACAATCACAGTTTAGCATTCATTCATTCATTTTGACAATGAAAACAGAACATGTGACAAACACAGAGAAACAGTACAGACTGGATTAGAGTTTAATGTGTCACACTGATGGTGTCTCCTCTGAACATGTTTAAATCACAGCCGACCTCTGCAGCCCTGATGGTGTCATCATGTTTTAAACTGCATCTTCTTAAACATAACAACCTCTGGTATCAGTGTGTGAGTGTGAACGGGTAGGTGTGACCTGAGGTGAAAAAGTGCAATCAGTCAGAAGACAAGAAAAGCACTATACAAGCTCAAGTCTGTTTATCATTAATATAACAAAGCAGGAAGGATTCAGCTATGAAAGTTTTCCTGTTTTGAAAATGACAATCTTCTGCCTGTTACGCCCCATCATAAGACGACCCTATGAGACAAACAACAACCCACAAATTAACCCAATAAAACACATCGTACACCTTACCAAAGTCGAAACTAATGGATTGATTATTAACAGACTAAATCATTAAACAAAGATCAACTCAAACACTAATAACACTAAACAACACACAATGCCCCGCTGAGAGGAACAGCAGTCTCCAAAAGCCTCTCCTCCTGAATCCAGCACCGGGCTTTTAAACTCTGAGGCCAGGTGCAGCTCGTTGAACAATCAGTAGCTTCACCTGGAGACTACAGAGGGGGAGAAGGGACAAACAGAGAACATACAGCTGGAACACCCACATGACCTCTTTTCTCTTTGTGTCACACTTTAATAAAAGTTTAACAACTGGTGTTACTATCACTTCTGAATGTTCATCTAACTTTACTTTCAGATTTGTATTTCCACATTTAAAAGTCAGAGTGAATGTTTTTTCTTTTTATCTCCACTGCATGATGTCCCAATAAGAGGAGATAAAAAAAGTCAATTTAAAGACAATCACTGGTAAACACGAAGGTTATTGTCCTTTAATGGGTGTTTATATGTAAATGTTTTTGAGTTAATTGTAGTTATATTACACCATTAGAAAAGTGTGATTGTATGAGAAGTCATGTGACTTGTAGTGAACAGAGCAAACATTCAGGTCTGTAGTAGAACAGCAGCTGTGAGAACAATGAAAGTCTCCCAGCACAGGGAAAAGTCTTCTCAATAAACACAACACCATCACACACTTTTCAAGAACAAGTGTTCACAGGACGAGCGTGGAGGCCTCCCTATCATTACCTGATTGTTTCTCTTCTCACCTTGACTTCTTAATGACCTCCTCTTTTTGTTCATGTTGGAGGGTATAAAAGGTCAAACATGTCCGAGTGTGGGCCCAATAATCAGCCTGTCTGAGGGATCCTCCAGCTGTGCTCCTGTCTCCTCTGGACCAGGGACCTGAACACCATTATTTCTGACTGGAAATGACATCACAGTGAGAAATTCTACTGATGTAGGTGATCAGCTCTATTGCACTTTAGAGGCTTTGAATTAAAGCAGGTCATCAAGCTTTGTATTCACACCTGCAGGAACAAATGGAGTCCATCTGTAAATACTAAACACTGTACTGTTGTCCATGAAGAAATGCTTTATTGATGAACTACATCATGATATTCAGTATATTTACACTGTATGCTAAGATGAAGCTTCAAAAAGTCACTTTGTTCATTGTTGTCACTTGTTGTCTCAGAGTCACTTCCTGCTGCTCCCTGTCACACAAACACTAACATGACGGCCTGAGATTCATTTGTAACATTTCTCTGACTTTATGTTGTCTCTGTATTTGATATGTGACAGCAGACTGTGACAGGAAACACAGGGGGAAGATAGTGGGAGCAGGGACACTGTGCTTACACTGTGTGCTGCTAAGAACACTGAAGCAGTGAGACGTCCAAAGAATCAAACTAGAAACCAGACGTCATATACACTCACAGGAAATAGCTAACATGCTGCAGGGACCATGTGGATCCATTACAGTCATTGATCAAATTGCTCTGCACAGTTTGTGTGCAGGTTGTTTTGATGAAAACACTTCAACTTGTAGAAACCTTCAGCCTGATGTTCAGTGTGTGTGAGAGGTTGTGATCTTTCAGAAACACGTTTTATTTTCAGGATTATTACAACTTTTGTCCTCCATGATTGTAGTTTTCTTGTTTTAATCCAGCTTTGCTTTTGTCTCTGTCCTCCTCTCTTCTTGTGTAACTTTGTTTGGAAGGTTTTGGGCAGTGAGCCATGTTATTAAAAAAATAAAGACACGACCTCAAGGTTTTTTTAGAAACATCTCTTCTCATCTCTTGGACTGTTTACAAAAATAGATTTCTATATCAAATACTGCTACTTCCAGGATTTTGTATTCATCACTTTTTTATGTTCTGCATACTTCACATTGAATGTAAAAGTCTCCAGGGATCATATAAAAAACTGGAGGGCCACAATAACTCCAGATATTATACAGTATTGATTTTTAAATTGTAACTTTTGCCCTGTATGAAGGCGTCTTTTGAACGCCTCACTTTGCTCAGGCAGACATGTGACAATGAGTCAGAGCAAAGGAGCACAAGGTTTCTGAAGAAAAGAAGGTGTTAACATCCTTTTGCATACTAATGGAGATATTCTTTCTGCTGCTCGTGGTACCTGCTTGTAGAGCAAAGAGAACGCTGTGAAAACAACTTGTGAGAGGCTCACCATCTGGCAGGAGAGATACAACGTGTCAGGATTTTCAAAGAGCTGCTGCAGAAAATGTTAGGACACAGGAGTGATTCATTTCAGTCACACTTTCCAGAATGTTCCTGATTTAGATTTCATTTGAACCTCTGTGCTCCAGCAGCACAGCCAGGTGTCAGCCTGTTTATGATCCCAGTGTGTGCTGGTCTTATTTCAGAGCTGTGTGTACATACCAATGAACCTGTCCACTGTCTCTGCTTTGAGTGGGAGTGTGTACAGCGAGCAGCACAGAGAGCATGCACCATGACGATGCATTACAGCACTTATGATAAGACCATGAGTCTCTCTGAATGGGCTTCAGCTGACAGGAGAGCAACATATTGAGGGAGGAAACCTGCAGCCAATCAGCATCAATACAGCAACAGCTATTAGCATGAGAGCAAAAAGGCCTCAGTGGATCTCCAACATTGAGTCAGATGAAGACAGAAGGAGAGTGCTGTCTGAGACACTCAAGCAGAAAGCTGCTGTCCACCTTCCCAGAGGACATTACCAATGTTGACCTGCTGAACAGCTGCAGGCTAGCCTGGAGGACACGTCCCAATCTGAAACACTTTCAATCTTATACTCAATCAGACCAGTCTGTCACTTTCAGAGAGAAATCCAGAGATTACTCAGAGACTATTGAGGAGACAGATGAGAGCTTTAACTATATAAGTGCAGAGTATCACACTGTTCAATCCTTAAATCAACATCTCTGAAAGAAGAAGATTCATCAGTCACATGTGTGATGTGTGGGACAGTGGGTAGAGTCAGAGATCAGGGAGAGAGAGACAGTGGGGAACAACAAGCAGCAAAGGAGCCACAAGTCAGATTCAAATCCAGACTGCCCGCTTTGATGACTAACCACTAGGCCATCAGTTCCCCAATATAAACATTTAGACCAAAGCTCTCGTCACACATTCAAACTGATCTGTGGAGCTGAAACTTGTCCTCTGTCTGTCCATGTGAGGTTTTAAGGTTCCAGTCTTTCTCCTAAAGTAAAGTGATCTTGTGGGTAAAGTACGCAGCACAGTGAAAAAGTGAAAGTGAGTTTTTTCAGTGTGTTCAGTTCAGAAAAACAGACACACAAACTGCATTTATATGCACATTAACACTGATCAGCTGTCAGTTATTATAGAAAACAACAAACAGTGGAAGAGGTCACAGCAGCTGCTCTTCAGAGGGAGCTGTCTCTGATAACAATGTTCAGCTCTCAGTATGAAGCTTCATTTGTAAAGTTAACCTTCACTAACTACACTCAACAGCCTGTTAGCCTGTAACAGTGTGAAGCAGCTATGAGCAGGAGATTTGTTATGAAACACTTTACACTGTGCAGCCATGAATCAAACACTAATGAAGTGATTGATGAGAACCAATCAGAACAAAGTGATGACACAGCAGAAACACGCTAACCATCTGTAACGTCTCAGCACATCTGTTATGATGAGAAACAAAGAAAAAGTTAGAGAGTGTTTCTGAAAGAAGAAAATACAGATCTACAGATATCATCATCATCATCATCATCATCATCATCATCATGTTGGTGGGTAAATGTAAAACAACAGCAGGAATCAGTTAGCTTAGCTTAGCATAAAGACTAGAAACATCAAGCCTGGCTCTGGCCATCATTTTGGCTGTGTTTTTGTAAAATGTCCACTTCCAAAAAACTGCTATAAAAATAGTTGACATTAGTTCATTTTGAGGATTTTAACCCTTTAAATGTTTGATTACATCATGCGAATATATTTTATGAAAATATCCTCAAAATGATTGAATGTTTGGCAGTTTTGAGCAGGGCTGAAGTTGTTTAAGATATTTATGCAGAAAAAAGCATAAACATTTATTTAATCTGTATTATTTTAATAGCAGATTTTTGGAAGTGGACATTTTTGTCCTTAATGACTTCAGAGGGTAGTAAATGAAACTGATGCCTGAGGGTTTAAACTTCATGTTTTAACCAATGAGGGATTTTGTTGAGCTGGTGAGCTCAGGTTATCATCAGCCTGACTCCCAGCCTCTAAATCCCTGCAGGAGGATTATTCACATGAACATGATTTATTCAGAGTTTCAGATGATTTGAATGATCAGCTCTGTTTGTTTTCAGAGGATTCCTGCTGGTTTGGAAACTCAACAGGTATTTCCTCTACACTCAAAAAAAGCAACATGGGTGTCTGTTTAATCAACATAAGATGTAGTTTCTAATATATTAATTCATGTTTAGTGGTTAAACGTTTTTAAATCATGTAGTTTTAGCATGTCATGCAAAATTTGTAAAACTACAAGAATGCTTTATGTCACCACAACCTAATGGGTTTAGATAGGAATCCCATCTGCAATACCTCTCCAGAGCAGAAGGTGGCAGTAATGTGCGACAGGCCCCATTCATCAGCCAATGCAGCATGCTTCTGGCAAAGAAGAGCCATTACCGGGAGCTGGGAGAGATTGACTACAGTTTCAATCTATTTGCATCCATCAAAATTTAAACCATCTCGGTGGAGAAATTGATTAATCAGTAAGTTATTTTCCCCTTTCTAATGTGTGTTATTTATTTTGTTATTTATTAATTTATTTCAGTGTATTTATATATTTCCGACTGTCACCATTTGCACAGCTAACTATGTCTGCTAGCTAGTTTAAGCATAGTTTTTAACAGAAGAAAATGATAACTTTTAAACATCACGTGTGACAGTAGATGAGTAAGTTTGTTGGTATGTAGGTAAATTAGTGATTAAATGACAATTTGCTGTTCACTAGCCTGCAAACTATAACTCGTGGCTGAAGCAAAAGTGGTCATTTTCAGCTGAAGTTCAGGATCATGGGCGCCAGCGGGGTTTATAATTTTGTCTTCCAACCTGTTTGTGCATGAGTGTACAGTAAGATAGTCATTTATGGCAATGGTTTTTTTTTACAAAAATTCACAAAGCGGGAAATAATTTTTTTTTTTTTTTCCTGATAAAACAGCCTCAGTGTTGGGGAGGGGAGAACTCACAGGAGAGCCAGTGTTGCCATCTTCACAGAGATGACCCTGTGAGCGCTTAAAAAGGTTTTATTTTTTCTGCGTTTCTTCTGGTTATTTTCTGTCTCTATACGGATGTGCTCGGCTCCGTGTGTGTGCGCGATGTAGAGACAGAACTGACACCCCGTCATGTAAACAAGATAAATAACATAAGGCTATTTAGTCTGTTAAATAAAAGAACAACCTGATATATGAGAGAGGTAACTTTAAATTACTGGGGTAAATTGAAAATTAAGTTAGAATTAGTGTAATGCAGTAAGTCTAAATAATGTTTTCCACATTATTGAAACGAGATAAATGCATCACAAAGCCTGTAGTTAACTGAGTTTATTTTTGAGATTGTTTTACAGCACTTAAATATAATATAATGTCATAAATCATGATCAAATGTCCTCCTGTCAACAGTCTCTACAGTCCATTATGGAGTGTTTCAGTGCATTTTCAATCTGATTGTTGCCATAGCAACAGTCTGCTCCCATAGGGTTTATATATCCTCTACACTTAGTAATTTTAGCTGTTAATGTAAGTGTAAGATTTGATGGAAAAATATGTTTGTATGTGTCACTGTTTTTATTTCCCCCCATTTGATTTGGTGAAAGATGACAATTGTTTAACTAAATAGATGCTTCAGTGTCATGATTTATAACCTGGCTTCTGTGTTAAGGTAGCTGCAGAATTCAAGAGGATTACAACAGTCAGTCTGGTGTCGAGGGTCTTCTCTGGGCTGGATGCTAACTCTTCACACTTTATCAGAGTGTTTGGCAAGAAAGGTGGCACTCAAGGAAGAAAGATCAGGAGCATAATGGTTCCCTTATTCCAGGTATGGTCATAGAAATTATAGACTGTCAAACCTGTACAGCTTTAATACGTTCAATTTTGTTTTTAGAAAACTTGACATTTAAAGAGAAGAAATTTGATTAGATCAACATTTTTCTCTGATAAATGACACATTATTTAATGAAAACTAAAGATTTGCACAGATTTTTAATTTGAAAAGTTAGGATTTAGACTTGAAAATCTTTGAGACACTGGGGTGATTTACCAATGCTTACATACTTTGAATTAAAAAAAATGTGTTTGTACAATGTTGTATTATGTTTGTTACATCTACTCTCCTCATTATTGAAAACGGGGTTCCTTATTTTTTATGTTTTGTAGCATACTTTCACTGAGACTCCTCAGACCAACATCATTGATGTCAGAAGAGAGTGTATCCTCAAAGCCCTGTGCGTGTACCTCAACGAAGAGTCCGAGAAGCTGGTGAAAGATTACATGGTATGGAATTTAGTTTTTGTCCTCCAGACCTTACTCTGACATTTGTCATTCACTAAAAAAAGACAATGCAGTTATAGTCTTTGACTATGTAAAGTCAATGAATAGTAGCTGTTTACAGTTGTCTTGTTTACATTTATTAAAAGGCACTAGTATAACATGAATGAAAATTGTCATCTTTATTTTGTTATTTTTTTTTCCCCCCTACAGGACGCAGATGTTCTAACGCAACCAGGCTGAAATTAAGGAGATGATCTTTGGAATCTATGCCATTTGAAAAGAGGGTGCAGAGCCAGAGGATAACCCAGACGATGTGGGTATCATCTTGGAGGGTGTCCAAGTTCTGGATGATTTGGGGAATGTCCCATTTGCTGTTGCGATGCTGTTCGCTCTGGTCTACGCACTAACCTCAGCTAACCTTCAGAGCTAAGATACACCTTCGAAGCTCTGCAGAAGATCATCATGGAGCTTGATGGAAACCAACTCTCAAGAAAAGCTCAAGCACTGAAAAGCCTGCTTTCACGTACGTGATCCACTGTAGAGTGACCAAAAGGTTAACTGTTGCTGTTTGAGAGAGGATTTTTGGCTTGAAATGTTCCTCAGAGAAACCAAAAATTAACAGAGTATTTTCAAAAGAAACTGTTGCATATAGATTTAGTTCTGTTTAGTACTTGCACAGTGCTGCTTTTTCATTTTTTCCTCACAACATTTTTCTTTGCTATGAGTTGCCAGAGTTTCATCTGCACATAACTTTGTAAAATGTTGTTTATTTTATTGGTAACCAGTATGGTATTACCAGGATTTGGTAATACTATGGGTAATTGAGTGATTTTGAAAACAGCTACTGTACTGTACAAGAGTTCAGTATTCCGATATTCAAAACTACATTTAATGAACATTTTGGTTTCCTATCTGTTGATTTATGCACAGTGTTTTCTTAGTAGTATAAATGAGAACCTGACAAGGCTGCAAAAATTCCTCAATTTTGAGGATATTTTCTGTTTAATATTGGGTTTCTATGGTGGCCCTGAAGTGCAAAACACAACAACGAAACAGAAAACATAACAACAAATCAAAAAACACAACAACAAATCAGAAAACACAACAGCATTTGTTGTTGTGTTTTCTGATTTGCCGTTGTGATTTGCACTTCAGGGCAACCGTAGGTTTCCATATTAAATGTTGACACTTAATGATGCACTGTTAAATGGTTTTCTACTTAAAGTCTTTGAACAATTTGAAGGAATGTATGATGCAGACTGTATCATAGCAAAAAAGCACTTATTTTAATGGCTACCAAGTCAAGATCCATTTTCAACCGAAGCTTCTGCCTGATTTTCTTCTTAATACATTTTATATAATGGAAACATTTTGGATGTTTAGGCTGAATGTGGGAGGTTAACAGGGGGCAGGTTCAGACAGTGGTCCCCAGTTTTGTGATTTTCTTGCTTGTCTGCTTATTTTTTAAAACAGATAGCATAATGCACAATCTGTCAGCATTTCAAAGGTTGAATCTGGTTGCTGTATTTTCACACCTGTAAGCATGTTTTCAAGCTGCTGTGAAAGTCATTGTTATTGGGAATACAGTTCTATTCCAACAAATCCAGTCTGTTGTGTTGTCTTTCTCCAAACTTGACACCAATTGGGGGTAAACTAAGTTGACACGTTTAGACTGCTAAATGTAAACATTCTTGATATGTCAAACGTGTGTTTTTCTGAATAATTACTATTTTAGAGTTTATTTTCACATGATAAAAAGGTTTGTCTCACAGTAAATAATTTCTGATGATTGAACTTAAGTGTTGTTCAGTCAGCATGATTAATTAGTGTTATTGTACCACTTAAAAAATGTAGCTGTACCTAACATGTCAAAATAAGTTATCCATAATCATATTATACAAGTTAATGTGACCCAAGACAATTGAGTCAGATCCTTCCTTAGTAAATATGTTGAAACAACTTTTACAAATTAAGTTGGACCCAAACATTGCAAATAAGTAGTGGTAACGCTAATACTTTATGTTCACTCAACATATTTACAATTAGTTGGTTCAACAAAATTGTGTCTCGCTAAATGAAAGCATTTTAATTAGGTGGAAATTCTTTCCATAATTTTATTACGTTCACCCAACAAATGATTTCTTTGAGTGTAAAGCAGGGCTGCTTTTTAAAGATTAAGATTTTAGTTTTTAACACTTCAGACTTTTATAATTGGACTTTTAAAACAACAACATAATGAGTTTTTGTACAAACCCTGAAAGATACCACATTATGAGTAATTCAATCTGAAACAATGTCTTTTTGTCCTAAATGAATAAAATGTTATAACCAGGTTAAGAAAAAGACTTAGCAGGAATTAGGTTTGTATTAATGAGAAACATTCATTTTAGTATTGAGCGTTTAAAGACTATTAAGATTTCCACTCAAGCGTTGAGCATTAATTATAAGAGAGGCCTCCATCAGCTTTCATTTAATGAGCACTGTAAAGTCTGAAGTCATGCACAGAGCTTTGGAGAGGTTGAAGTCATGACTGTTAGAACATCATCATGAGGAAATCAAAGACCATTATTATTATTTTTTATTGTTAGGGCCAGATGAAAATATGATTCATTTATTGTTAGAAATCACAAAAGAGCCAAACATGATTACATTAGAATGATTTCTTTACATTATTGTTTACATTGAATTGTAACATTGTAATAAATTAATAGTTGACTTTAGATCCTCGGCTGCTTCTTGTTTTTTTATTACAAAAAGCAGCTCAGCAGTGGATTACCTGGAAGTAAGTTATTTTGTAGTAGTACTAAAAGCTTAAATATTCCATGTAAGCAATTGCTGTTAATTTACATCAAATTTTCAACACTAAAATACTGTTTTGATCTAAAGCGATTTGTAAATGAGCAATGCATTGTGGGTAGTATGAATACTGTAAAATGATGGTATTGCTGGCGTCTCTGCTGTCAGCTCTTTACAGTTATTTTACAGGAAGATGATTCACGTGCTGTAATTATTATTATTATCACCAGTAGTAATACCTGTACTGTCACAAATACCATCATGATCATCATTATTATTTTTACTGTTGGATAAAACTTGTTACACACAAACAGGAAACCAGTGAACTCATCAACATGTTTGCATGTGTATAAATACAGAGATATATTTTCTTCCCCTCTGCACCTCACTTTACTTACCGTACATTTATTTTATGTTTGGTTATTTTTACTCAACTTTCATTTTTATTATTATGACACATAATGAAGATTGTTGAGGACACACTGTGTGACCTTTGTTTTAAGAAAAACATGGTTTCTATGCAATGTTGGGGAAAAAACTACACTACCCACGATCATATAGTGTCACAGAGACATCTCTGATTGGTGGAACTCACTGTTACCATGGCGATGTTACCTGCCCCTCAGATGTTTTCCAAACAGATATTTCCGCTAGCAGGCTAGCTATTTAGTTCGCTAACACAAAATGTACTTATAACTTAGTCATGCTGCAGTGAATGTCATTGTTATATTCACACAACACAAACTTCAAGATATTACAGAACTTGTATTAACAGTATAAACACTATTACAACGACAAAAGTTACATTGAAGAAGAAGTGATATCATTGGAAAGGGATTCATTGACTCTGGAAAAAAAACATGTAGCCTACTTTTTGCGCTGATTCAAATGTATTATAGTCATGATTATTGGTGAAGCTGGCTGACTAGATTCCAGGCTACAATCTCTTGATGTCAGGATTTTGAGAAATGTCAATGGAGGATTTGAATGGGGAAATTTACTTTTTTAGCAGCCAAAAAAAAATTCACTTTTGTGCTCTATATCAGCTTGTTCTCGCTCCCAATGCAATGTGTTATCTTTGTTAGAGAGTGTTTGGCTGAATTTAAAAGATCACAAATGGAAAAACTCCTGCTGTGGAAACAAATCTGCAAAATCTCTTCTGGTAGAGACATTTTCACCATCACGCTGTCTGTTCAAATAAACTTTTTAAAGTAAGAGATTATGAGTTCAATCTCTGAGAATCATCCTGGTTTTTAAGAGACCGCTGAGTTAATTTACACCATATTCATGGAGCCTGTTCTGATATCACAGCACTGTTCACAGGAGTAAATATCTACCTGCCATTGTGGGCCATCTGCCTGCTCTGCTGGTACATTCTGCTCTCAGGTTTTATTCACACTGGGAGAAGGACAAAGACATTTTTTACATCAACAGTACTGAGATCCCTCCTGAGTTTCTGCAGCTCTACGATAAGAAGAGAACACACTCTACCAACAACAATGATCTCAATGTCTTTAACGACCAGCACACCACAGCTCCTCCACCACCAGCCCTATCCATCTCCACTCTCCTAGCTGCTCATCCATTAACAGCTGTTGATCCACATTTACACAATTCTCTTCTTTGACTGACACGAGCTGATGGAGGAAGGACGATGACACAACACACAGGAGAGAGAGAGAGACAGAGAGAGAGAAGGAGAGAGGGAGAGAGAGAGAGGGAGGGAGAGAGAGAGAGAGAGCTAGAGAGTGAGAGAGACAGAGAGAGGGAGGGAGAGAGAGAGAGAGATAGAGAGGGAGAGAGAGACAGAGAGGGAGGGAGAGAGAGAGATAGAGAGGGAGAGAGAGACAGAGAGAGGGAGGGAGAGAGAGACAGAGAGAGGGAGAGAGAGACAGAGAGGGAGGGAGAGAGAGAGAGATAGAGAGGGAGAGAGAGACAGAGAGAGGGAGGGAGAGAGAGACAGAGAGGGAGGGAGAGAGACAGAGAGGGAGAGAGACAGAGAGGGAGGGAGAGAGAGATACAGAGGGAGAGAGACAGAGAGAGGGAGAGGGAGACAGAGAGGGAGGGAGAGACAGAGAGAGGGAGGGAGAGAGACAGAGAGAGAGGGAGGGAGAGAGAGACAGAGAGAGATAGAGAGGGAGAGAGAGACAGAGAGACAGAGAGAGAGGGAGGGAGAGAGAGACAGAGAGACAGAGAGAGAGGGAGAGAGAGAGAGATACAGAGGGAGAGAGAGACAGAGAGAGGGAGAGAGAGACAGAGAGGGAGGGAGAGAGAGAGAGAGAGATAGAGAGGGAGAGAGAGACAGAGAGATAGAGAGGGAGAGAGAGACAGAGAGAGGGAGGGAGAGAGAGACAGAGAGAGAGGGAGGGAGAGAGAGACAGAGAGAGATAGAGAGGGAGAGAGAGACAGAGAGAGAGGGAGGGAGAGAGAGACAGAGAGAGACAGAGAGAGAGAGAGAGAGGGAGGCAGCACGCTTAGACAATGAGACTCATGAACTGTGTTTATCTTAAACTGTATTAACACTCCAAAACATCCTCTGTTATAAAAAATAACATGTTCTTCTTCTTTCAGGAAAGTTTGATACAGGGAGGGTTAATTTTGTTTAACACCCACTGATGTCAGCATGTGATGGTGTCCCTCCTACTCTTCACATGTTGGAGTCTGTTCACTCAGTTCTCTTGAACATCTTAAACTGTTGAGGTTCAGACCCTTCCTGGTGTTGGAGAAATATTTGAATATTCAAAAATCAGAGCAGCTGCAGAAAACAGGAAGTTCTCTTTGTTTCAGCTGCCTCACCTCACACTGAAAACTTTTTCATCAGCCTACATGAGTCTCATGTTTTACCTGTAAGATGAACCTTTATCAGAGTTTGTAAAAGACCAGATGTAGGTCAGACATTCAAATCTATTCAGTCAATAAAATACTTCCTCATTGTCATTTTTAATTCAGCAGATGTAGGATCAGTTTGTGAGCTAAAGTTAGCAGCAGCTCAGCTCTCAGTCCAAACAGCAGAGGGAAATCAGAGATGGTAATCTTTAATGTAGAACAGCTTTAGGAAGTAATTTTACTGGTTTTAGTCACCAGGTCAGTTTGTTTTTAAGAGCAGACCTCAGATAAGAGTTCAGTCAAAGGTAAACACCTTTAACAATGACCACTAAAGGAATGCTAACCTAAAAATAAGCTAGCAGCAGCTCAGCTCACAGCCCCTCCCGACTTCCTGCATTAATCAAAAAGCATTGAAGAGACGCCACATTTTAACATGAAACAGCTTCAGTTAGTGACTTTTTTTCTTTTTCTGAGAGGAGCAGATCTCTGAGGATAATTCAGCTCCAGGTTCACTGAAGGTCATATAGAGACTCTTTATATAATGTTTGTCATGCTGTTTTAATGCATTTCTCTGTTTATCTAATAATGCATGTAAAAAAGAAATCCCATGAATTAAACCAAAAAGAAGCCAGTTGACTTTAAGTCTGAAGCCGACATTGACATATTAAAGTATATTTTCCTATTGCACATGAGAAAGACAAAAAATCCATGGAGCTGACTCGGCCTCACAGCAGTTTTATCCTGCGGCTCATCCCCTTGAAGAGCTTCAAGCACTTATTGGTGTCTCTCTTAACTTCATCTATAATCTATAAAACATTAAATATGTATTCATCTGGATAGTGATATGCTCCTCAGTACTAAATACCCTGAAGCTGCTGGTTCAGCATATTGAACCTTTTTCTGATTCCAGTTCTTCACAGAGTCACAACACAAGTGAACATGAGCTACATCATCGCCTACTAACTGTTTGAGCCTCAGCACTTCAAGATCAACAACAATGTACTTCTCAGAACAATCATCATCTAAAACTTCTCATCATCCAAGTACTTCATAAGCAGTTACACCACTTTGATGTATCACAATAAGAAACATCAATCCTCCATGACATGTTGATTCAGTGTTAACATGTAAACAGGATGTAAATACAGTCACACTCAGTGTAGACAGTCATGACTCAGAGAGAGATTTGCAGAGGATATTCTGGATTTCTGCCTTGAAGTCAGCTCTTTATCACACTTCATTTCAGTTGTTCAGTGTTTTGTAACAAGGTCAGAATAAATGAGTTATATGAAGTAAAATCTGTTCTCTATGAATTTAAATGGACGTGAGGTTACACCCCAGACAGGTCAAGCAGTGTTAACTTTAGTATTATTTGGACAAAGCCTGAAGATTCAGACTGTGTTAAATACAGATGAATGGAGTAAAATAAAAAAGGAGTTCAAAGCTCAGACAGACTGAGGTGATCAATGAGCTGCATGAATCAACACATCTCACTCTGCATTGTGCTGTTTGACAGAAATATCAGAGCACATCAAAGACTTTGTAAAGAGTGAAGTTATAATAAAGTGAATGAGAGATGGAAATAAAGACTTTCTTATAATGTGTTCACAGACTGCCCATCAGGATGGAGAGTTGATTTTTCTCTCATTTATCAAAGTTTTTCTTTCATCCTTTCTTCCCTGACATTGAGGTGAGTGAGACACTTTTCTGTCCATGAGAGAGAGAAATCCACAAACCCAAAGTCATACTGGTGGAGAAGATGAAAAGAAGCAGTGAGGCAGACCCAACATGTCTCATTTAAAAACAGCATGTGAGACAGAAACATACAGAACAGTCTGGTTGTTTTTAATCCAGCTAACAACAGGAGGGACAGATTAATGAAGTAGTTTCATTGAGATCAGCCAAAGTTCACCCAACAACAACCACAGAAAGGTGACAACAAGAAAAACAATCTCAAAGTCAATTTATACTTTCAAAGGTGAAAGAAATGAGAAAGCTCCAAAGACTCCTTTGTTCAGTTCTAACAAAGACAAGAAGACAAAGCAGAGGATGATTTCCTCCCCTGAGTGTTTGTGTGGTGTCCTCAGCTAAAGACACACAGACTGTTAGAGTGAAGGGTGTAAAAGCTGGATTTAAACATCTGGAAGAGACCCTGCAGCTTAAGTTTGGATATTCACCAGAAGCAGAGGAGAGGATGACATAAGCAGGGCTTACTTTCTGCTGGACACAGCCAGAAGGAGAATCAGACATCTTTCAGCTCTTTCACTCCCTCCACATCTAATATCCACATTTCTATAAATCCTCAGACAGCCAACCTGCAGTATCATCTCTTTACTCTCCTCACATACACCACACCTGCACATTTCCTCTAAAGGGTCTTCTTCTCAATTTGACTCACTAAAGGTGGCATGACTTTTAAAATCCAGGATTTGACTTTTTAAATGCAGCTTACAGTTCAATGATATTTGAACATTTAGCACTGATGCCTCAGCTTCTCATAGCCACTACAATGCAGTGATTAACCAGGTTCTGATTTTACATTACAGCAACATTTTTACAAGCAGGTGATAGCTGTAAAGCAGGAAAATCTTTCAGGTCTCAAACTATTAAAGTTATTTCAGACACCAACAGCTGACATGTTGAGTCCATCAGTGCGGCTGCAGATCACACTACACTCTGCTCTGTTATATTTAATATTTTTTTACATCATTATTGCTGAGAGTGAAAACCTATCTTCATACCTTCATGAATCAGATTCATTTTCTTTTTTTGCCTCCTTATTTAGATAGTTTGCTTCATTATCCGTACATTGTTGCATACATTATCTATACTGCTTCTAGTTAGGCCTGCAGGGGACTAAAGATGATCCCAGATGACATTGAGTGAGAGACGAGGTACACCGTGTTTGGTCTCCAGTGAATCTTAGGGATGACACATGGAGACAGACAACCATTCAAACTCATATTCACAAATAAGATATTGTAGTAGTCATCATTTTAAGTAAATCAGGAAGCTTCAATTCAGGAAGCAGGAGAGCTCAGCTGGAGGTGACAGGAAACATTTGGAGGAGAGAGGATAGCTTGTTTTAAAGATTTATGTTTTACTGCTTTTTTTATTTGGAGACAGGACAGTGGATAGTCAGAAATCAGGGAGAGAGAGGACGGGGAACGGCATGAGGGAAGGAAGCCACAGGTCGATTCAATCCCCGGGCATCCTGCCTGGAGGGCTACAGCCTCTGCACATGGGGCACATAGACTAACCTCTAGGCCACCGAGGCCCCATTGATTATTTTACTTCTCGTTTCTTTTGGGGGCTGGTGATATTTTTCTTTATTGGATCAGACAGCTGAGGTGAAACATTTGGAGGAGAGAGTGGGGGTTGACATGCAGCAAAGGGATGAAGCTGGATTCAAACCCACAGTTGCTGCAAAGAGGATCATAACGTCTGTTCATGATGTGTCATAACTGCTATCCAGAGCACCATCACTGATTGTTTTAAAGAAGACTCCTCCCACATATTGTAGATAGTAGGTCAAAATGTAGTACAAGACTTTACTAAACTACCTGGATATAATGACTTAAAGCTACAGGCAGTTTATTTTGGCATCATCATCACACTAGACGTCTGCACCTCCTCTTGGCTCTGATTTCAGGATTTCTAAAATCAAGCCTGTGACAGGAGACTGTGATGAATCACAGGTTGTTTCAGAACGAGGGCATTTCTCTTGGCTTGTCTCTCAGTTACTGATGTGTGTGCACGTCCCTTCAGGGTGTGAAAGTGAAAACCTGATTAATAGAGGAAAAACTAATCCTGCAGATGAAGTTTCTCTTCCAGCATTTACTGCTAAAACTGATAATTAGTGCAATAAAACAGAGTTTGATTTAGAAATGTCACCATGTTACACATACTCTGATGACAGAGACTGACATTCAAGATGTCTGCTGCTAACCCAGATTTCAGGAGGAGCAGGAAGTCATGCAACCAATGATTGTGAGTAGATGTAGAGCAACAAGAGTCAAAGTGTGTTCAGCAGCTGTATGTACCCGCTGAAAGAAGTGACAGTGTTGTTCACAGGCAGCAGAACAATTCTCATCATGAGTGACTGAAGATATCTGAGAGGATCATCAGAAACAAATGTATATTTATATCTCAGTGTCAGCATTTGAAGAGTCTGGGATTAATCTGTCATATAAAGTTTGTTCTATCTCAGGTTTGTTGACTTTCTATTAAAATCAATCCTGCATTCATTTGTGTTGTTTATTGAACACACATTGAAAGTGACACAGCAGCTGTCTAACAGCTCTAGTTTGCAGTAATCAAAGAGATGTAAATAAACTTCCCTCCATCAGGGTTCACAGAAACAGATCTGATAGAGCACTCCAGATGTGTCACACAGCAGATACAAGTCGGACTTCTTCAACAGCACAAATAAAGTGATGCAGAGATTTGAAGTGATGACAGCGCTGTTAGAGCAGAGAGACGCTGAGAGCAGGAGGAGAAATATTTGACTTTTCTAAAGAGAAGAAGAGAGAGAGAGAGAGAGAGAGAGAGAGGCTGAGAGCAGGAGGAGGGAGAGAGAGAGAGAGAGAGAGAGAGAAGCTGAGAGCAGGAGGAGAAATATTTGACTTTTGTAAAGAGAAGAAGAGAGAGAGAGGGAGAGAGAGAGAGAGAGAAGCTGAGAGCAGGAGGAGAAATATTTGACTTTTGTAAAGAGAAGAAGAGAGAGAGAGGGAGAGGGAGAGAGAGAGAGAGAGAGACGCTGAGAGCAGGAGGAGAAATATTTGACTTTTCTAAAGAGAAGAAGAGAGAGAGCGAGAGAGAGCGAGAGGCTGCTGGATCTCAGGAACAAACTACCTGCTGACATGAGGTCCATCACAACCATCTCTCATTTTAAAGATAAACTTGTACATGTAAGAATAAATCAAAGCAGAGAGATAAACACCTCTTCATCAATCCTTCTAGGAGCTGTCAGTATCATAATATGCCTCTTGTCCTGTTATATGAGAGAAATACTAAAGAGTTACATCACACCCACTCAATGCACTGCAAATGATAGAAGTGAGAGCTGCAGCATCCTCCTGATGGAAACAGAGAGGGATCTCCATCCATCCAAATCAAAGTGAAGACACATTGTTGATGTCAGCTGTGAAATGTTTCATGACAGGGAACACCTCGGCTCTCGGACGAGCGAGCCCTGAGAGAGAGAGAGAAATCTATTTCTTTGTGTTGTTCCTCTTTGATGGACAGAGTCACCTCCAACAGAGCTGCTGATGTGGTCACATCTGTCTGCAGCGAGCAGGATATCCACTGTGATACCTCTATGATCAATATCACATCCATCCACCAGGTGGGTTCAACATGAATTCATTTAAGATTGTCCTCTTTTACTCTTTTCCATCCTGATAGTCTGCAGATGGGAAGCTAGTCAGCAATCATTTCAGGGCTGTGTTTAATTTTTCATATCTGAGGAAGTCTTTAAGAACAGGGAACCTAGAAATGCTTTCTCAGTAGAACAGAGAAGTTAAATGAACTGATAATTAAAGAACACTCCACCATCAGACAGGGAGGTTTTTAGTGTTCAGAGATTCAAGACCTCAGGAAGAAAATCACATTAAAGTCTCCTCTCAGTTATCTCTAACATCTAAAGAAGTACGTTTCCAAAGACATGCTGACAAACGCTGTGGGACACATTTATTACTGCTGCAACACAAAGTACCAGGATGTAATGAGTTATAGGAGGGAGACATTCTGGTTTAAAGATGTTTTATAAAAAGACATACTTGTATTGATTTATTGATGAAGTCCAGAAGTAAGAACATGACTTGGTGTATCTACAGCAGTTTATCTGAGTTCTGAGTGAGTTTGTTCTCATCAGCTAGCTGCAGAGATCCATGCAGACACAGGAAGAGGACAAAGACCGCTCCCTGACTCAAATGTTCAACATCCAGACACCTGAGCTGTTTAGCTTCACTTAACCCCATGAATTACAGAAATACATTACAAGGTTTGAACTTTGAATTTTTGGTACAATTTCATGTTTTGTGTAAAGACAAATTGTCGGGTTGGAACTTGTCAACACAGGTTCATTGATCTCCTCCATTACCTACATTCTAGTGTTTGAAGGCGTGATGTTTTGTCTGCTCTTTATAATAGTGTGTGTGATATTCAGACTAATGACATGGTGAGTGTCTGAGTGCCTGAGGTCTCTCTCACTTTGATAAGTGAACTCTAGAAGCACAGAGCTGCTGATGACTCTGTTGAACTCAATCCATGAAGGAGACATTTTGTAGAGGACTGAGCGACCAGCGTCTGCTAAATAACACACTAACAGGGTGCACAGCAATAAAAGTCCCACAGAGACACTTTCTCCACAAGCTGTCATGAGCAGAGCTTTAACTACCTCCCTCAGGTTACACAGGTGCAGTGTGAGCAGGGGGAGGAAACAGGGACGCATTCTCAAAGTGACTTTTTGATTTGATTTCATATTTCAATCATCAAACTTTCAAAGTGATGGAAGAGTGACAGTTTCCTCTTCCTCATGAATTTCCATCAGGTTCTAAAGAAATAACGACTCTGTTTTTACAGCTGTCTGCTGTGCACACTGTACTGCTACATGGCAGCTGAATATATTCGACTGTAATACATTTATTGTTCTGATAATAATGGGAGCATATACGTAGATAGATACTATTTGCTCTGTGAAAACTATCAGAGGAAACAAAAATAAATGATATCATGTACGCCCCAACATCATCAACAGGTTTATATTCAGTAAACATATTAACTCAAACATTAATACAAAACATTAAAGTGTAAATGAACAGAGGAGGTTTTCTCTCATGCTGGCTGTTAATGTTTTTTCAGGTGAACACATATCATGGTGAAGATGAGCTCTGTTGATGCTTCCTCAGACCAACTACATAAAACATTATAAGTGATAAAATACAATCTCCAACTGTAAACTACAATAGAAACCTGCATCTCAATCACACTAACACAATACTCAATTATGAAGAAGATGAAGGAGCAGATTTTCAAGCTAAGATTTTTAAGATATTTTACTGAATTGGACGTTTAAGATAAAAAACAAAAAAAAAAACGAATTGGTGAGTCATATATTTATTATGAAATTATCATGATGCTCTACAGCTAAAAATCAATCATCAAATATCAGACTTAAGACTATAATTAATAAAACATGTAATAAAACAGTGGTTCTATCTTGTTTCCCTTTAAGGCAGATCTAATATAATACTTTCTCAGACAAATCTCACAAGAACACATTTAAAATACTTCTGGTACAAAGAAATGCTGACATGAAGAGTCTTTTATAATAACCTAATCGTCTCACTGAGGGGGGTGCTAATGCTAACTATTGTTGCTAGGTAACGTTTGCATGTGACAGTCTGAAAGCTGTTGAATGTATAGATTGTGTTTAAATAGAGGACATATCCACTGTGACATCATCCATAAGTTTGTGGATTAGCTACTGAAGTATAACGTTTAACATTTTAGTAGCCACCCTGTTTCAATTGGAGCCATGATAAATAATATTTAGATGAGTGGGTACAACTGGTTGTAACAGTGAGTGGAGGTATAAAGCTGATTCTAGAGGGAGCTGCTTCATCCATCAGCAGCAGCAAAGATTCATCACTGAAGAGGAAAAATTAGCTCCAGGTTTCTCCATCGTTTATTTCCTGGTAAATAATGTGTATTCTGTTTTCTGAGCACGCCAACTGGTCAGACTAATGAGTCTGATTTATTCATATTAAATGGGCTCTGTGTTGGGGGGCGGAATCTGTACCATATGTCAGTCAGGTATAGTTTGACATGAAGCACACAACAGCAGTGAGCACACAGCTGTTCAGGTAGAAGAAGGCAGATGGATACCTGGATGATTTCCTCTAATGACTACATTGATGAGCTCCATTTACTTTAAAATGCATCATGAGCTCTGAGTGAGTCACAGAAATGTGTGCTCAGCTGTTTGGAGGCCTTTCATTGTTAGGGGGGCTTTAACATGTGTTGTTTTAATAAAATGATTTTCTTTACCCAAGTTTACCCAAGGAGAAAATAAAGCATGTAGTTGATATTAGCAGCGACGTTTCACAACCTCTCTTTCTGCAGGACTCAGGAATGTGGATTAACATCTTGGTTACTTTTTACCAAGAAACAAAGGAACTGAGCAATGATTTAAGTCTCCCTCTCAGACAGGCTCTGGAAGACAGGATATTATAAACTTTTACAACGCCTTGAGTAAACAACCAAGTGGAAATAGAACACTCTGCTATGTACGAATTGACCCCAAAGACATGAACTGTGACCCAAACCAGTCTCTGCAAAGTCGTAAAATTGACCATCTGTTGAAGGACTGCTGAAAAACTGATTAAAACACAGCATTCAATTCTGCATCAAATGAACATTTATGTCTTTCTTCATCTAGATATTTGTAATTGTCACATTGAATGTATTGTACTCATCTTTTTAAACTCAAAATCTGATGTTTAGAATACAAATAAGAGTTATTATAGTTTTAATAGGAATTTGACGTGGAGCGCTATTGCCATCTAGTGTTAGAATTTCCATGAATACGTAACCTTCATAATTATACATTTAGAGGTGTTATAAAGCATACTCTTTGATATTAGATATAGAAGGTGTTATTTAAAGACACCAATTTATTCTCCTACTTTATTAATATGTCTTATTAAGAATGTTGACTGTATAACATGTTTTTGTTCACCTACAGGCTGGGATTAACTGAGGATGTTCCCAGATGGTGTGATTTTCATCTCAACATGAATCTGATAGAAATGTTTGTCTAAATATATGACGTGAACCTACATCAACGTGGATCTGATAGAAATAATATCAAAATGAATGTATGGTGACGTATATATGTTTAGATTCTTATTCTTAATCTTATTGAGTAAACTCAGTTTAATTTAAACAAAGGTCCTCTGGTCAGAGTAACCTTTGGGCGGCCCCCCTCTCTTGCAGACTCAGCTCAGATCTCTGGTTAGGTTCTTGCTTCTTGCTCTTGCTCGCTTCTCTTCGGACTTTAGTTCGAATCACCTTAAGAATTTTAAGTTTTCGCCGTATAAGAGGAATCTCTGCTGAACTTTTATTTTCAACGCACATTTTTGAAACATCAATTATTTTTGCTCAAACAAGGCTTTTAAACTTTCTTCTCCAAAGTTTTTGCTCTTCAATTTTGAACGCCAATTTCTTAATTTGGATTCATTGAGATGGCCATCAGGTTAATTTAAATTGGAAATCGACGTATCAAAATACTTTACATTACTATATTACATTTTACACATAAAATTAAGAACTCCAGCTGTTTTGTAATCTTCATTTTCTCCCAATGCTTTTCTCATTCTGTCTCAGGAATATTATTGATCGGAGGGGTTCCCTATCATTGAATTTTGTTCAATTTGTACCCATCTTGTATCTAGATCATCCAGTACACCAGCGTCTGCAATTTGGCTGCCCAATAACACATTTGAAGATTTGGCAGGCCAAGTTTGTTGTTTATTATTTAGCGAGAGAGAAGTTAAGAGAAGTTTTTCTGAGTGTAACTCTGGGTCTTTTCTTCTACCAAATGTACTGCAGAAGGGGTTTATTCAGCATCTTGAACGAGGTGTCAGGTACTGGTGTGGAGAGTGACAGAAACAGAAAAAGTAATTTAGGTAGTATATTCATACCGTTTCAATTCTAACGATTAGAGAGAGAGAGAGAGAGAGAGAGAGGTAAAGTTACTCATCTGTCCATGTCTGATTTGATTTGTGAGAACAGTTTCTCGTAGTTTGTTTGGTTCACTTTTTACAAACTAAAACAAAACTGAAAACTGAAAATCACACTCCACTTCCTCTTCCTCTGATTGGCACTTTAACTGAAGAATAAGAAATTAAAACCTGAGTACAGAGGGATCATTGTGGATGTTTGTTGAACCTTTAGTCTCTCCATGTTTGGTCCTCTCTCTGCACTGAGCTACTTTTCACACCTTTTAATCTCTTAGCAGCTCCACAGCAGGATTTATAATGAGGCTCATTTGTTTTCACTTCAAAAAGACTTCCTGTCATACCTGCTGCACAAAACCATGAAACATCCCAACATTACAGCTGAGAGACATTCACTCAGCTCCAAATAATAGCTCACATGTATCCACTGAAGTTTCTGTTTGAACAAATCTCAACAACTTGAATTAGTAGCTGTCTGTGCACACAGCATGTCAGGGGAAATTCAGTATCAGCAAATAAGATCACAGAGTTTAAACTTTGTTTTTTCATTTGTTTGATTAATATATTATTACTATATTTCTATTGCTATATTGTATATTTTGGAGCAACTGTAACGAGCGAATTACCCTCTGGGATTAATAAAGTATTTCTGATTCTGATTCTGATTGTTTGGTTCCCTCCAAAATAACTCTAGTCAGGCTGGAGAATACAGGCCTGAGTCCTTTGTCCAGCACACATGGCTGAGGCCCAACATCCCCCCTTGTCATAGAAGAGCAAAATGCAGGTTACGATCTTTAGGGCAGCTCACGGACCAAACAGTCCATTTGTCTGGTATGGAGAAGGAAAGTTATTTTTTTATTTTTTATTTTTTGCAGTTCCTTAGTGAAGCAGTCCATAGGGTTAACAGTTCAGAGATATTAGAGGCATTTTGGTCTGGGCAGACACTGAGGCAAAGTCTGGGCAGAATGTCTAACTATGTCTAACGGTAGGTATAAAACATAAACAGGCATTAGCAAAGCTTTGCTACTCAAGGTGCATTCTTTAACAAAACAAATGAAACAAACAAACAAGAGGAGGAGAGAAAGAGAAGAGTATCAGGTGTAGATTTATCTACTATCAACTTATCTTACCACCTCTCTCACACACCTCCGGATCATGTTCTCCATTCCCCTGTCAGAACCTGCTTCCTTAGGAAGTTCATGGGAACTCCGGTTATGCCTACCCCTCTGTCTGGGGCTTCGACCATCCCGAGAGTTCTGTTCGGGTCTGGTGGTGATCTGTACTTCAGGTTGGGAACTACCCTGTGACTGGCTCCTTCCTTCACCCCCCTGGTTCTGTTGTCTATTCTGCCGGTGATGCGGTTTCTTAGATTTATTAATAGCAAAAGGTAATTTGTCGCCTTCTAGTGCTAGGTCACTATTGTGTCTCCAAAACCCAGGACGTATACGTGTTTCACAAGTCACCTGTGCAAATTTCTTGATCTCTGGCATACCAAGCTGATGTGTTTGGCAATGCATGGTGACATCGTAACGCACACAGCCATTCAGATTGTGCAGGAAGATGGACTTGAAAGTTTGGTCCTCTTCCAAACCTGGAGCATTACGTCCCTGGAAATACGCAGATTTTAGGCGCTGGTAATAATCTCTGGGTGCCTCATGCTTCTGGTGCCAGACACTTAAGGCTCTAAGAGGGGCAGATACAGGGTCGGTGTAGGTGGAGTATTCCTCGCACAAAGTGTTGCAGAGTGCTGAGTACTGGTATTTGATCTCAGGCTGGAGGGTAGTCATGAAGTCATGGACACTCTTGGAAGTTGTCTTCCAGATCAGCCTGAGTTTTTCTCGTGTGGATGCATCAGGTAGATCACAGAGGCACAGGTTGATCTCTCTGAGGTAATCATCAATGCTGAAATTTGGGTTACCTGGGTCAAACCGGTCTACATCCTTCGCCAGGGATTCAATGAGCCTTATGCGCATTCTTTGAACTCTGGGTGGACAGGAGCCATCCGATTCATCTGATGTTTCGGAACTTCTCAGCTGTGGAACATGCGGTGTGGACTTACAGGTAGCAGGAGGGGGGTTGGTGTTATCTCTGCCTCTTGGGGCTAAGAAGTCACCCACCTTCCTATGTGGTGATTCAAACCTGTGAAGGTGTGAAAAGGTGTCACAGGGACTCGGGCGTTTCCCCAAAGGGAGGGGCTCCACAGTCAAAGTCTTTGTTTCCAGGAATGGCAGAGAAGACAAGACTAATTTTCTTAGTCCTTGGGTTATCCTTGCTGCTCGGTTCTTTACTGAGCTGCTGTTTTCTCTATTGATCACTAGGCCCTATTTCTTGGTTTATTCTAGAAAATGGCATACCCAAACTTAACAGAGTATATCTCTGCAGCCACAAGGTCTATAAGAATAAACTTGGTATCATAATAAAGATAACTCTTTAGATATTTACCTAGAAAGTGTAAGAATCTGTATATATGTTACTGTGACAGAGTAAATACAGATGGAACATAGCATAAATGTAAGATTTTATGTCTGCCTAAATTTTTATTTTTATATTATGAGTAAATATTACCTGTGAAATGCTGCAGCAGCCTCTGTAGCTCTATTGGAATCCATGAATAAACATCCTGACATTACCAGTGCAAAGTTTGAGCTAAATAAAGTGAAGTAGAGCAGAATTACAGAGGTTTTAGTACAAGCATGTTCAGGCGGAATTTATATTGTGCCATTTGGGCACAGTTTGGCACAGTTTGGCACCATCTGTGCCATTTGGTATCAGGTATCAAGCTGTAAAACTAATTTTAATTTACTTAGATGTCATTATAGATATGTATTCAATGTAAAATACACCTTTTTTAATTAACTTGGCTATGTTCGCTGTAGCTGCCGTGCACTATGCATTCTGGAGTGTGCTAGTCTGCCTGTGAGCCTTAGCAACAGAACCGATACGCAAATGTTATCTCTGCATCCTATTGGTCAATTCAGAAGCCCAGCCCCCCTATGGAAAGCTCCAGCACTGTAGAAGCGAATGCAACGGAGTAAATACATGTCATTACAACTATTGAACCACTAGATGGAGACAAAGACCACCTTTTGAGAGCGCAAGAGAGCGCATGTAGCTACATGTGCAGCAATTCCTCCCTTATGCTGTGACAAATTGAGGTAGCGAGGCTTGAATAGTCTCAAATTTACCTATATTTATGTGGATATATTGGAACAGGAAAACGTTTGATTGCAAAAACAGCAAAGGTAAGACAGAAATTTTGGTTGTAACCGGAAAAAGTGAATTTTGCTTTTTCTGTTTTTTTGCTGTTTACTCAGTGAAATTTGGTTTCTGAGTGAAAACACTCTATATAGATACTGCTATAATCTGTGGAGTCTCAGCTCTCATTCAAGTGGTCATTTGTGCATCTGGCATGTAATGTAAGATAGTTAGGTTGCCGTGTTTTAGACAATAGCTGTGTTTAGACGAAAAATGCTTTTTGACATTTCTTCAGGCTATTGCTTAGGGTTTGAGTTGTGTTTTGTTTTGGTGGAATTGTTCTTGCTTGCTAGTTAGCTGAGGTTTTAAGGATTACAGTGGTGTGTCATATGGCCCTGAGCATGCATGTTTACATGCCATCTGATTTGAACTCTTCCGTGGAGGCGGAGCTGCCCCCTGAGAAGGGGGCTATAGTGATCAACAGGCTAATTAAGGGCTTGATTCAAGATCAGATCAGGTTGGCCTGATCAACGAGCTCCTTTAACTTCTTATCACAAATGCTAATTGAATAGCTATTTAGGTTGACTATCTCCTAAGGAGAGGTGCGTCAGACCGGCAACAGTTTCTTTCAGTGATGCGTTGTCTGATCCAAAAGGAGTCTCAGCTCCCGGCTCACCTAGGGTCTTGGTACACATTTTACGTGATAAAACGGAACCACATTGGATTAGTGTTAACAAAGCTGCTAAGCTAAACAAAGCTAGATCAACACAAGAGCAAATCATATCTAGGTTTCCCAACTGACCACTGCAGTCTATCCTTGAAGCTAGGAGAACGGATTCACACCTCAAGTCCTCAAAGGAAGGGAGGAACTCACACCTCTCAGACAGCTGGCTATGCAACAATTATGGCTATATTGTTGTCTCAAACAACAAAGAGCACACAAAAATTAAAACTACTCAACTCACCAAAACACAACAACACAGCTAAAACACAACTTGATGTCTGCTTTGCTTGAAATGAGAATGTTCAAAACAAATACATTTCTTTAGAATAATTACTTCAGGATAAAACTCTGGATTAAAGCAACAAACTAGTTCATTAAGAAAGTCGCCCTGGCTGCATCATTAAGTTCAACAACATACGACACAAACTAAGCCACAGCTTGCTGTCTGCTTTGAATAAACAACAAGCAAGAAAAGTAAATCTTCAAAAGAAAAGATAATTTTTCCTCAAGAAAAATCTCTTATAGGATTAAAAATTTAGATTACTGTGCATTAACAGTGCAATAAAGTTTGTTTATTGAAGGCCTCACATGGGGCACCATTTGTTGGGGTTTTATCAAGTCAACTTTGGTTATATTTTTTTATAATTAAATTATATTTAATTATTAATTATTTAATAATTTAATAATATAGATAACAATATCATTAAACTATGTTTCATCAACTCTTGGGGCACCACCCTGGAATCAGGGAAATATAACCAAAATATCACTAAAATCAGTCTCAAATGAGTTACTTGATTACTAATATTATTAATAATTAGTAACTATAGTAAATAAATTGAAGGCATGAAATCCATACACAAAGCCCTCGCACCCAGCTTATATCACAATGCAAATACACCAGTAATCACAAACAACTGCTCTCTTAAATTATAACAGAATTTATTTAAACAAAGCAACATCAAACCAAATCAATGAACTTAATCAAACAAATAACTATTACAAACTAATCTAAGCAAACAAACATTATCAAGCAAAACTTGTGAATGAGGTGTAAAAGTGTAGTTGTGTTTGTGTGTGTGTGTGTGTGTGTGTGTGTGTGTGTGGTTGAGAGAGAGAGAGAGAGAGAGAAAACAGGATGGTGGAGAGAAACAATGCACCATGTGGCTTCGTCACATGGTGACAAAATGGTGGACAACAAAGGAAGCCATGTGGCTACCTTTTGAAATAGTTTGAGCTCTCTGAGCTGAGTTCAGTAACTGTTACTTAAACACCAGAAAGCCAGTAGCCAGACTTTGATTCAACGGCGGGTACACTGGTCTTTCTGATTGTGAAAGCCGTTGACTGAAGGTGAACTAGCATAGCATTACAACAGATAATAAACAGAATGTGACGTCTCGTCAACAATGATGCATAATTATCAGTGGTTATAAAAAAAACATAACTATTTCTGAAACTATTTCTGCCCAGACCAAAGCTCTTACTTGGGGTAACTCCTGGTGATCATTGCACAGTTGGTTAGATCGTCAATCTGTAGAATATTAAATCAACAGATTCAGGCAGGTTTCTTTCATGACAGATGTAGGAGGAGGTTAGCAGGATTCAGATCTTCGACCAGAGCGCTGCAACTTCTGGTTGCAGGAGCCGAGTTCTTTGTGTCCTTGTGGATTCAGGGATCAGTGGGCTTCCTTCAGCGCTCCTGTCCAGTTGCGTTCAATGACGTCTTATGAAAAATCAAAGGAAAGAAACTCTTCTTTTTGTTCGAACCCGATAGCATCTGATTGCGCCCAAAATTCCTAAAAATATGCCGTGGAAGTAGTCAGCTGAATCCTCTGATGCTTGAATTCAGCATGTGAAGAGCTAGACTGAACAACCTCAGCTCTGGAGTTTAACCTATGTAAGCCAAGAGGAGGAAAGGGTTTGTCTCAAATGCTGGAGTCCATCTTGTTGGAGAGTTTATCCTCGGGTGTCAGCAGACAACACACAATGGCTGCGATTGCTTTTAAAGACTGGAGCTGCCTGTGGGTTTACCTCAGGCCGCCTCCAATGAGGATAGAGAATTCAGACACCCCCCCACCCCACACTTTTCACACCTATTTGTGAGTTGCTGTTGGGCTAAGACTCCTTTGTTTGGTTCCCTCCAAAATCACTCTAGTCAGGCTGGAGAACTGTGATACAGGCCTGAGTCCTTTGTCCAGCACACATGGCTGAGGCCCAACACCTGGAATAAAACATCATGCACAACATGAAGATGTGATATCTCTGTGTGCTCATCAATAACATCTCTAATATAGTTACAAGCTGAAATGTGTTCACAAACAGACGCAGAAGTGTTCTCTCACAGACCACACAGGATAACAAGACTGGAATGAAAACAATGTTTGCTGCAGTGAGATGATCAAATGTTAGCGTGCTCCTCTCCACAATCACTCCATCTCCTCCGATAAAGCAACAAAGTGAACACAGAGCTGAGTGAAGGTCACACCTGCTGAGAATGGAACACCTCCTGCTCCTCTGTGTTTCCTTCAAAGTGGAACATTTAGGAGCCTAAAGGGGCTCTCCTTATTTTTACTGCACATTTATTGAACAACATTTATGACCTTCAGACCCGTGAACAGCTTTGGTGAGGTTATGGACTCATTGCTCATTGTAGATGTGAAAATGTCTCTGCAGAAACTCTGATGTCCCTCTTCACTCAGAGATGAACACAAAGGGAAAAAATGCCACTTCCTGGTTGCTCCTCTGTTTTCAATTGAACTGATTTGTATACGTGTGTATCCTGCATGCAGCAGATGTGGAGACAGAATGATCACAACACCAGGACAGAAATGTGATAAATGTTCCTGGAGATGAAATCATGGAAAGCTTCCAACACTGCAGCTCTAATTAGAAGATGTTCATTAATCACATGTTGCTTTGCTTGTTCTGAATAATGAGACGACAAAAGGTGCAACTTATGAATCTCAGTGAGTACAAGCAAAGTTAATTATTGATGGCTGATAAAAGTAGATGTTCTCCCCTCAGATAATCCTCAGAGAGAGTAAATGGTTAAATATAAAAATTGTCTTTCACTCTTTCCTCTAAAGAAATCATATTTTCTATCTTTTCTTGCCTTTATCAGCAGCTGGAGAGAAACAGTAATGATGGGAGCAGAGAGCGTGGGGAAGGTTGGGGGTCGAGGACTATGTCTTCTGTACATGGTGCAGAAACATAACACTAAACTATCTGGTGCCCAAAGGTATCAGAGTTAATGAGCTTCCTAAAATACATTGTGTCGTCTTTCTTCCCTTGTATCAAACTCAAACTTAAAGCACAATGAAAACTTAATCAATCTTCAGCTGATGAATCAATATGTTGCTATCACATCATCAAATATCATGTGTTCATTGTGTATTCCCAGACTTCATTACAAAGTGAGCAGCAGTCATTTCAAAGCAGGTCATGTTGATGCTTCATCAGATCAGCTTCCTGAGGGACTCTCTGTAATTCGTAATAATTAAATGTATTCAGGCTTGCTACGTGGAGCCCCACAGAGGGCAACAGAGGCGCTGGTGTTGTGCTGAGAAACGCATTACCTCTGACTCGTAATTATGAGGTAATTATCTCGTTAAATAAGAAAAACAGAACAGGTTTTTATTTTCTCATGTGGATGAAATACACTTCTGTAGACTAGTAATTATCCTTTATTTGACGCACACATCCTCAGCTGATCTGTTTTCTTCCTCTCCTCTCTAAACTGATGTTCCTGTGACCTCTTACCTCTCAGCTCCACTCTGAAATATGTTGGAATAGAGAGGGATCTTCCTCTTTAACACAGGAGTGGTGTCAGATGAAAAGCTCTCAGCTGTGAGTCTCAGAATCAGCAGTCTGTGCTCATCGTCTGCTTCTCATGTCAGGCTGCACGGCTCTCTCACACAGTGCTTCTTTAAAGGTTATCTGGAGAAAATGTCTCTACATCCTTTAGTCTGCAGCCATCATTTCATCCCTAAATGACTGTTGAACACAATCAAGAGCTGTCCTTGTCATTAGAAAGCTTTCCAGCAGCAAACAGGTGAATGTGCTCAATAACAGACCATGTGTGTGTAAATAATCTGCATCATTACAAGGAGAGTTAACATGGACTCCAAACAATAACAGAACAAACTCTATTGAGTCTACCCCACAATCTACTGCAGCTCTCACATTATCCAATGGTGGAGCAGCTGCTCATCAAGTGGTGTACAAATAAAAGTAACCAAACTGTAATATGTTTTATAAGATGTTAAATCATTTACAATGACTAAGCAGCTGGATTATTAATGAACAGATGTTGAATTCAATTAACAAACTGATGGCTGTGCTAGCTGGATGCTAGCTTATTGATGACCTGTAGTTCAGTGTGTTGTCAACATCATACTAAGTTTTAGGTTAGTAGTATGCAGTTTATACTGCTTTAGATTTCAAGTAGCATTTCTAAAAAATATTTTGGTTTGCTCGGCCTTTCATGGTTATTCACTCTCATTCACTCTCATTCAGTTACAGACAGAATGGATGACAATATATGAGTTCAGGTAAATAAAGGAAGTAAGATATCTACTGAATTAAATCATAAAATGACCTTACTATATGATCAGACATTAAGGAAACATGTTGACATGCTGGCTTCTCAACAACAACGCAGCAGACAGTATGTCCTTCTCATTTTACATTCTGGTCCTGAATGGTCTGGATTTGTTTTGACCAAAGAAGGTAGGCGGTTTTAAGGAACCCACACATGGCTGTTTTGCCCCTCACCTTTCAGTTTGCCAGGAAAACGCCAAACCAACAGGTGTTGCAGAGATGGACGCAGGTAAGTGAACTGGTTCAGATATATCTGATTCTACCTGTACTATAAAGACTCAGTATGTTTCTAATAAGCTCCATGACTGCTGGTGAGTGAGGAGACGACTACTGTAGAGATGAATCTGAACATTCACATCAAATAAAAACAAAAATCTGTATGAAGCTCCAGTCATCATTTGAGAATACTCTGTGTGTTAACTCGATGATGTGAGTGGAGGATACTCTCTCAGAGTCTCTTCACTCCTTCAGTGTGGAGCTGCTGTGTGACTGAAATATTTCACAGGTTGAATTTACAGCTTTCACTTGTTTGTTTCAGTGTTACAGCCGCAGCCCTCCAGCTGTCACAGTTTGATATTGCTGCATTCACACCTTTCATTTCTCACATTTAATGTGATATCAGCAGAAAAGATGAACTTTTGCTGCATTGTGTTTCACCTGTCTGAACCACACCTTTTGTATTCCATTACAGCTAATGCATGAACTCCCTCGCTGAGTTACACGGGCTGTTATGTCAGCTGCTGTGCCGAAACACATGGCTGACTCCTGATTACAGTAGAGACATATTTGAGGAGCCCGTATACGTCTGACTCTACAGGTATGTCTTCTATTTTACACTGAGTGACAGCACGGGGATGGAAGTATGCTAATGTGACATTATCCAGAGTGTACTCTCACTCTGCACACACACACACTTACACACATCCAGATTAGAGAAACTGTTACTGATGAATCAATAAGACGCAAAGCCTTCTGGGTAAATGAGGGAGTTCTTTTGGTAAAGTGTGAGGAGTTTGTTTAACATGCTGCATGTACATCCATGAGGTATAAAATAACATGTGTATCATCTCTCCTGAGCCGTCTTCATAAATGTCATCAGCTCTGATAGTTCTCCTGAAGGATCTACTTCTTTCTGTGTGTGAGTGACTCATCTGACACCAGCTTGTGACTGTTGCTGCTCAGAGAGCTGCTCAGTATTCATCTCTTTTTTTTCTCTCTCTCTAACATCTCGTCTGTCTCGGAGCAGTGAGCTCCTGTGCAGCACGCCGGCTCTAAATGGAGGCCTGTCATGGGTGAAGAGCAGTCGCCCCTCTTGTAGACACCTCTGCATGCATTTGTGCAGGATGTGTGTGTTATTGTGACAACATTTGTACCTGCATGTGTAGGTTCACGTCTGCCTCAGGCTTATGGGTGATGATTAAGCACGTCTGGAAATTTGGCAAAAGTTCAACCAATTAGCTTCTACCAATTATGTGAAGAAATCCTGTGAACAGCTTCAGCTTGCACATTAGCATAATGGAAGCACCAGTGGAGCATACTGTGTTAGAATGGGAAGACTCTCTGTACACAGATACCTGCCTCTTGTTTTTCTTCTCATTTGAATCAACATTGAATTAGCATGTAAGTATTACAGCCTGACACCCTCACATACAATATTTAGCGCTCTGTTAAGAACAATAGATCAGGGGTTACAATGCTTCATTTGTGCTGTGCAGCAGAGGCGTCTGACTCATGGCTCAGTCATATTCTGATGCTGCTATAAAGAAAAACAAAGAGGCTTTATTATACAGCCAGAAGCCGAGTTACAGCTGCATCTTAGAGTGAGGAGGTCATAATGTCTGAGAGAGAAAAACACAAGTACAATAAGCAGTGTGGAGCTGATAAAAGACAGAATGAGAGAAGAAGAAGAAGAAGAAGAAGGATGAGAAGTGAAATGATGACTTTCTCTCATGCAGACTCTCAAGACTTATTACATTACAAGTTCACAATATCATTATGAAGCTCCGCCTCCACTCAGACTTTATTACATTGAATCAGCATCAGTGTTGGTGTTGCAGTGTGTGATTTAACGTTCTGTTTCTGTTATTCCTCTGATTCTATCTCTAATACAAGCTCAGCTTTGAAACAGCCTCATCTCAACATTATGTTATTGTCATATTTTCATCGATGGTGAGACGTTACAGGATCGTTAAAGTCCCTCTTTGAACTGGTAATATCAAAGGAGCTTCTGACTCTCTTTAGCTGTGATGGTTTGAGATCTAGAAGTCTGTTAATATGATAATTGTGTGAGATATTTTTAGATGTTCCACCTGACAACACAGCAACTCCAGAGGTAAAATTACTGTTTTGGTAAATGGAGGCTTTCAATACAGAGACACAGTTATAAGGGCGGTAATTAATCAAGTTTCAATTTCAATAACAATTTTGTCTTCCCATGATCATGAAAACAAGAGAATCGAGATTACAAAGCAGCCAGAACAAGTCAGTACGACCCCAAATAAATGTCTGGAATTCCCCTTAAATGAACAAACATCTGATTATCTACTAAAATAAACTTTTAAAATTCAACATCCACTTTTAATCTCTAATCCAACCTCACAGGAGTCACAACAAATAAATGAAACAGTAAGATTTACATGAAGAACTGAAATCAATTTATAAAAATAATAATCAGACGTACAGCGAGTGAATCCTCAGTCAGCTATCTCCAATTAGAGGAGAGTCACTGTGTGTGTGTGTGAGTGTGTGTGTGCCCTCACAGACACAATCTAATCCTCCATTAATGAAACTGATTGAAGTCAATGAGGCTGCATGACACACAGACAGAGAGAGTCAAAGAGAAACACAGAGACTTCCCCTCAGAGCCAGAGACTGCTACGACCACTGAGAGGAGGTCAACGTGGTGAACACACACAACATGAGTGATTGTAAACTACAGCAAAGCAGATAGAAGACAACAAGAGAGAGAGAGTGTGCTCATAATGAAGAGGTGCAGCATTAATGAAAGAAGTTTGTTCATCTCAGTAAAAAGAGAATCAACACGTTCAATATCACTCTGGAACACGTTTTGTTCTTAGGGTCAATATGTCCAAAGAGTTTTTTTACACTTGCAGCACCCACAACCTCAGTTTCACAGTGCTTCTCAACTGCAATCATTGTTGCTATATACATAAGTTAACTTCTGCTTCCCTCAGTAATGACCGTTAGGTGTGTTTTAGAAAGCTCTGTGTGATTAATATTTGATTTTTAATGTCAAGATGTAAAGGAGTCATGTCTGGCATTAGCAGCCGCTCTACACCTTGAAGTTCTTCCCTTTCTAAAAGATGAGTCAGATAAACATCTCCTCCTTGTTGTTGTTGACAAAGCTGATATCAGAAGTCCCGCCCCTTTTTGATTGGTCAGTGAGGGAGAAGTGACATTGACTTAGCTTCTTTAAAATGAGAGCGCTGAGAGCGCAGCGACAATAAACAGCTGAAGCAAAGAGAGTTTTAGCACTCAGGCTGGGTGGTGGAAACACTGAACTACATTAGTTTTGTATTGAAAACTGGAGCTGACTTTGCATAAAATGTTGTCTGTGGACACAAGCCCTTAATCCAGCTCTGCTCAGAATCACAACATTACTCTAAATGTGGTTTGTCATCTTCTGCAAACAGTTTGAGCCTCAGTACTTCTAAGATCAACACCAATGAACTTCAACCACAATCAAGCATCAAAAAGTCCTTCACACTTCAGGAGTTCTTCCAAAGTCAGCAACATACTGTGATCAAAAGGAGCGTGTAAAAGAGAAAACAAAGGTCCATGATATGTTGAGTCAGTGTGTGATAACAGAGAGAAACAAAGGCTCTGCTACTGTACCAGAGCTGGCTGTGTTGGTGACAGTCCACTTTCAACCAGTCTGAGTGATTTGTTTCACTTACCTAGAGAGAGAGAAAAGAGAAACACTATTAGATTCTACATTCAGAGTGTACGCTGCATTAACAAGAGGAGAGGATTCATACATTCACTCATTGTGATCAGATTTATCACTGACTGACAAAAGGATTTGATTCAACTGAACAATCAGACATGAAGTGATAGTATGACACACACAGATATTTGAGCCTGGAGAAACTCATCAACTGTGTTTGATGAAGCACTTATTCAAAATTAAAGTGAGCAGACAGAAGACAGAAACATCTCATGTGTCCTTCATCAAAGTCACACATTAATCAGTGACTATATCTGAGATAACAACACAAACTACACTCATCTTTACAAATGTGTAGTAACACAAACACACAAACACAGCAGTCCCTAGAGATGTGAGGTGACACACTCATCATGGGCTCATGCTGGAGGGAACCCTGCAGCTCTGTAGTTTTCTGTGGATCTCACTGTTTTCAACATTTATAGTGGAGCTGCTTCAGTGTGCTGCAGTCAGCAGTTTTCAGCACTCATACAACACAAGAGGTTCTTTTGAACACTTTCACAGTAAACTTTGACTTGTTCAAGAAATGCTGTGGACACACTGCTGTTTGACAGATGGAGTAATGCAGTTTGGGTGGTTGTGGCTCAGGGGGATAAGCGGGTTGACCTCTGAGCAGAAGGTCTGCTGTTCAATCCCCAGCTCCTCTAGTCAATTTATTGTCGACTCTCAAAGGAAGACACTGAACTGAAAACTGAAAACAAACCCTGCCTTCTGAGTGTCTGAATCTGTGTTTGAATGGAAGAACTGGAATTACTAGAAAACATGTATTACAACATTGCCTCACATAAAATCTTAATACTTCATTTTATCCTATTTTCCTCACACAGAGTGAATGTTTAACTGGTTTTAAATGGTTGGAGGTCTATAAAGGCACAATATGAGTGCAGTCTGTTTAATACTCATCACTCCTCATAAATTAAATAAATCACCTGTGCACTCAGGAACAGTGATAATTAATGTTTTGTTTTGAGCTAAAGACATTGTGTTCATAATCAATCATTGATTGAACTTGTGACAGAGCTGAATCAGAGAACAAACACCTCTGATTTGTGAGCTGTTTTCTTTTTCTGTGAGATGAAATCAGACTATCCAGGTCGACCTGCTTTGTTGGAAAAGGAGTGAGTGTTTTTGACCGGTGTGTGTATTTGATCTGTTTGTATGAGACAACTGAAATACACATATATCTGACATCCTCCATCTGTGGGAGTTTTCTACATCGCCAATGCCCCATCACAATTTCACTCATACATTGTAACTCTCAGGTCGGGCCCGACATATTCAGGTCATAGAGTGTGAGAACATAAATCATGAGCATTGGTCGGGCATCATATAGACGATTCAGTCGTACAGTGTCAGCTGACATACTGTCATGAATTGTTTACAATAAGAGACAATGCACTGTAGGCGGAGTGATACACAATGTGAAAAGTCCCAGTGATGTTGTACTCTACATCAACACTCATGGACGTCCTCTTGTCCAATCAGAACACTCGGTCAGAACTAACTGTTGTATAAAAACACTTTTTGAAGACTTGACAGTTTTGGTGAAATGTGATGAATAAAAATAAAAACGTCTTCACCTTCTGCTGCTTCACAGAATGAGTGGGGAGTGGGCTGTGATGAGCTGAAGGTGAAAACATTTTCATACAGAACGTTTGAACAGCTCTTTTATAATGACAGTGTGATCAGATGCTGTTTTGGAATTTGTGGAAACTGAATTAAATAAACTGGAAAATAAAAATGATCGCTCCATGAGCACTGATAGTCAGGTGGACACACATCAGAAACAAGCTAAATTGGCTCCAACTATTTAAGTGACTTTTATTAACACTCTTTATGAACACTTCATTAAAACTGAAAAACAGCATGAGCAGAAGCTGCTTGTTGTGGAATCTGGCCAAATGGATGACAGCCGTGGTATTGCAATGAATTAAAGGGAATATTTTTGAATGGTCATGCATCCCGCCCTGATTTTCCCTGGGGCGGACTGGTAGTGTCGTGCGCTCACTGTTTGCCTATGGACACAGACGTTTGCTGCCAGGAATTTCCAAGATGCTAATTCCTTCTGGAAGAAATCTCGGAATTAGTTGAGGAAACTTCTATTGTGATGATGATGCACTCACTTCTCCTCCATGCTATCAGTGTAAATGTGAGCTCATACAGCCTCTCACATCCTGCACTGAATCATCTTCAGCTGTCCTCTGTGGGCTCTCAAAGTGAACTCAAAGTTACCCAGAATCCTTTGAGTCAGCAGCATCTCCACCACAGATTATATATCAAACAATAAGCACTTTAAGAATCTTTGATTTGATGCTTTCAATTCGTTCCTCCAACATTTGAAGCTGCTTCATGTCCTGAGGGGAACAAGATTAACTTCTATTAGAGACTATTAGTGCTTTCTTATGAAATATTCAATATGAATTAAACAACCCAGTCTCATGTCAAAATGTGTAATACCTAGCGCAAAACGTAGTAGTTTCACAATAAGGGCTCTAAAATTGTGACATGTCTACGTTTCCTTTTGCCTATTCTTTTGTATAGGCATACCTCAGGTCACGTGACTGCCCAGTTTTCCCCTGGCGAATAAAAAAACATGGCGGACATCCCTTCTATTTTCGGTGGAAAATGCAATATTTTAAGATAGTTTGAGGCTTAAATGTCGTTTTGATAACCTTTCTGGCGACAAATGTACATTGTATCTTCATAATCTTCGTTTGGTTTATGTTTATGATCTTTAGTTTGTTCGTTTCTACGAAGATTCTTTCAGGTCTCGCTAGAGAAACGTTGGCATATTACGTTTTCTACTGTTGCTATGGTGGTTGCTATGGATGCTATCAACAACGAACCGGAAGGAAGTGGACGTTCGGTTTGCGGCTCTTTTTTCGTCTGCTCTGGTTCTGGAAATACATTTTCCCATTCAAATCCTCCATTGATTTTTCACAAAATCCTTATATCAAGAGATTGGCGCCTGGGACCAAGACAACAAGCTACCCCAACACTCGTGACTATAGTACATTCAATTCGGCACCAAAACAGCGTTAAAAACGAAAACAAAGGTATAGGTTCAAGACTGTGTACATCATTTTCGTCTGGAGTCAAGGAACTACCCATCCCACAATCCATTGCGAATGATATCGTTTATTCAGTCTTTCAGGTCTCGCCAGAAAAACCGTTGGAATGGTACGTTTTCTACTGTTGCTATGGTGGTTGCTATGGACGCTATCAACAACGAACCGGAAGGAAGTGGACGTTCGGTTCGTGGCTCTTAAAACGGGTTACATCAGACCCTAGACATCAAACTAAGCTCCTATGCAATAAATAATGATTTCTGTTACATTAATTAACTGATATATGTACTTTATTTTAACATCATATATGTACTATGCAATAAATACTTCAGCCACACGACATCCGTGACATATTCAGTGAATATATCTTTTGTAAGCCTTTTATAATCCTAGTTACAACCTTTTTTTGGAAATGGAAAAGACTACAATTATGGCGCCATTCAGTATCAAGCTGTATGACTTGACTCTGAGGAATTGTAGTCTTTTAGACAAATCTCAGTGTTTCCCTTACCTAAGAAGTAATATATATTTAATTGAGGGTACACAGGGGAGTTTACTTGGATGGTTAACACATTTATGTTATCAGATATTTTAAAAATAATTGATACATTTGTTAAAATGTATTTTAACCAAGGGGGTGGGGGGAGGTAGACCGTCCATCAGCATCCGGGGGGGGGGGGGGGGGGGGGGGGGGGGTGTTGTTCTGGCAAGCCGTCAACCGACGATCTTGAGGAGCCTAGGAGAGCTCAAGAGCTCCCAGGAAAGTAGGTGGTTAGTGACTGAGATTTATAGATAGATACATGCAGTAATATGATGTACTGTATATGCACAGAGAGAGAGCGAGAGAGAGAGAGAGAGAGAGAGAGAGAGAGAGAGGAGCTCAGGGTGCCAGTTCCCCCGGTAGTCTAAGCCTATAGCAGCATAACTCAGAGCTGGTCTACACCAGCACCAGCCCTAACTATAAGATTTATCAAAAAGGAAAGTCTATTCTTAAAAATACAGACTGTGTCTGCCTCCCGGACCCCGGCTGGAAGGCGGTTCCAGAGGAGAGGAGCCCGATAACTGAAGGCTTTACCCCCCATAGTAGGTACCACCAGCAGGCCTGCACTCCGGGACCGCAACGCTCTCGAGGGACAGTACGGCACTAGTAGCTCCTTCAGGTAAGATGGTGCCTGGCCATTTAGAGCTTTGTAGGTGAGACGAAGGATCTTGAATTCTATTCTAGACTGTATAGGGAGCCAGTGCAGAGAAGCCAGGACAGGAGTGATGTGGTCCCATTTCCTGGTTCTGGTCAGTACACGAGCTGCAGCATTCTGGACCAGTTGAAGAGTCTTTAGAGATTTGCCAGAGCACCCTGACAAAAGAGAGTTACAATAATCCAGTCTGGAGGTAACAAATGCATGAACTAGTTTTTCTGCATCACTTTGCGACAGGATATTCCTGATCTTGGATATATTACGAAGGTGAAAGTAGGCTGTTCTTGAAACTTGACTGATGTGAGAGCTAAAAGACATATCTTGATCAAAAAGAACTCCTAGATTCTACTGGTACTAGATGCCAGGCTGATGTCACTAAGGACAGTCAAATCACTAGAAAAAGTCTCTCTGAGGTTCTTAGGGCCTAGCACAATAACTTCAGTCTTGTCTGAGTTAAGTAGCAAAACATTTCTGGTCATCCAGGTCCTAACGTCCTTAAGGCACGTTTCTAGCTGACATAACTGACTGGTACCATCGGGCTTCATTGATACATAAAGCTGAGTATCATCTGCATAACAATGAAACTGTATGGAGTGTTTCCTCATAATATTCCCAGAGGAAGCATATATAATGTAAAGAAAATTGGTCCAAGCACTGAACCTTGTGGGACTCCATGGCAAACTTTAGTGTGCATAGAGGACTCATCATTAACATGTACAAACTGAGATCGGTCTGATAAGTAGGATTCAAACCAACTTAAAGCAGTCCCTGTAATTCCAAGCAAATGCTCCAGTCTGTACAACAGGATCCGATGGTCAATGGTGTCAAAAGCAGCACTAAGATCTAACAAGACGAGCACAGACAGAAGTCCCCTGTCTGAAGCTAGAAGTAGATCGTTTGTAACTCTAACTAGTGCAGTCTCAGTGCTATGGTGGACTCTAAATCCTGACTGGAACTCCTCAAATAAACTGGATGAGACCTTTCCAACGATGTATGTCGTTCAGCTGTAAGCCAAAAACTGTAATATTCTCATTTCATAGGCAAGGGGTCTTGCAGTCATACTTTCACAGAGCGCTTTCAAAGCAATTTGAGCAATTTTAAATTTTGTTTAGTTGTTTGTTTGTTTGTTTTGGTGTAAGTATATCATAAAATCTGGGGAACTATATGCTTGGAGGACAGCCTTAAGTGCTTGGTTTAGAATTATTGATTTTTGTTTTGGTGACAGTTCCCAATCTCACAAACAACTGGTGATTTGGGGGTTCTAGGTCAAACATAAGTGTATGAAAAAGGGATTTAAAATTTGAGTCTACGGAGAGGAGGGAGAGGGGGGGGCGTTGAATCGATAGTGAACGCGCCCTCAGCCTTTAAACCGACAGTGGGCGTGACTGCACGATTGCGCATGTCAGCAGTACACTGGCAGACCATAGCATAATGAATGGGTTTTTGCTTAGATTCCTGGAATGGGATCTTTGGTTAACACAGATTTAAGATGTGTTTTTGCAACCAACCTTAAAAAACATCAGTAAATACCCCCTGAAAGATCTAATAAAGAGGTCGCTCACAAGTGACGATTATCAATACGTCATTGTTTGATGTCAGTGTCATGCGCCCGTTTATCGCCGGCCGTTTACTTTATTGATTGCATTTTCTGGTATTAACCTAATCCGTCAGGATTATTTTGTTAAATAAAATTATGAAATCATATAAATCACACAAACTGTACAGTATTGTCTTTATGTATTGTTACATGTTATAGTTTATAATGTTGCTAATATGCATCGATCTATTCCAATCGTTTTATTAAATTTGGTTGTAATGAAAGACATCCATAAAAATGTAACAGAAATCATTATTTATTGCATAGGAGTTTAGTTTGATGTCTAGGGTCTGATGTAACCCGTTTTAAGAGCCGTGAACCGAACGTCCACTTCCTTCCAGTTCGTTGTTGATAGCGTCCATAGCTACCACCATAGCAACAGACAGATGTGGACTTTAAAGTCAGAGCGCAGCAGAGAAATCATCTTTAAAATGTAACAAACAAAGTCACACAGCACAGTGAGCTCTCTGTTTATCTTTGTCCAATAAAAACTCCACCAGCAGCTTTTAATATCAAATATTTATCTAAATTATCCAAGAGTGTATGGCTGCAGACTGGAGCCTCTCGTCTCATGCCGATTTAGTTTTTTAACCCTTTCTATGTACGATTGAAAACGCCTGGGCTAGAGCCGAGGGGGTGCATCGAGGAGGGGCATGAGACAAGAGGTCTCCAGGCTGCAGCCACACACGACTCAAACTATCAGAGAGAGAATGGAGCAGCACAAATTGTGTCAGCGTTTCTAAAACTTGATTTGAATTCAGTTAGATAAAGGGTCCTTTATGGAATCACTGCATACACTGCAAATTATCTGGCACTTGCCAAGATTTAAAATCTTCTTTTTAGGCATCATAGATAATTTGCCTTGTTTTAAAAGTTATTTACTTATTTTTAATTTGTCATTTTACAGTATAATCTTAAATTGAGCATGAACATGTCTTTTATGTCTGTTTTAGTCATGGAATCTTAAAACGGAATGAATAACTCTTAAAATAAGCTAAATTAGTTCTCCCACCAAAATAAAACTTGTTCCAAGATTCAGTAACAATTCAAGTTGCTTGATTTAAGAATCACATATAAGGCAGACTGACTTCAACATGTTGAAACAAAGAGAAACTATACAACCTTATGATACAATTACACATTTTCAATAGAGATGCAGGCTGATGTTCAACAATCAGATCCTAATCTGGTGTTTAAAATATAGCTGATTCTGTATTATTTTATTTTTTTGTCTGTTTTTCACATGTGTTATGATATTTTATGTCGGTGATCGACAAGCAGGCTGCTCCCCCTTTTTGATCAAACCCCTTATGGCAAAGTAGTTGTGTATCAGAGCAAAGGTCACCACCAACATCATCAGGGTTCATTATTGAAATAATAGATATTGTGCCAACACGAAAACTGCGATGGTGAGGGTAAAACCATTAAAAAAAATTTTTTTTAAATCCATGTTGAAAGAAAACATGTTTATTTATAAAAATGTGATAAAAATCACATCATTTTAAGTTTTCCAGTGAAAATTAAAATTGTGATTGTTAAGCATGGGTGCGCAAACTTCTTCTTCTTGCGTATGGAGATTAAGCAGGACTTCGGCTTTTCTCTTTAGCCGTCAGGCATATTTATTGTAGACAGGCGATGTGAGCTTTATATTTTAACACTTCTCACTCAGGAGGCTACTAACAGACAGTACCTTCTCCGTTAACAAGTTCAATACACAGGGTGTGATGACGTCACACTAGGACGTACGGGACATACCGTATAACATTTCCACGCAGCCATGATGAACCCTCTCCACACATCCGTCAACTACTACTTCTTCTTCTTCTCTTGTGTTTAACGGCGGATGCATGATGGGAAGGGTTGGGTAATTCTTTTTCTAATTGCTATTTTTATACTAAATGACTCCCATTTAACATACGTTTTAATGAAGATTTTAAGGGTAAATGTGGTATTTTAAAACTTAACTTACTTTTTAATATTTTTTGTATTTTTTAGTATTTTCTGCGCATAATCAGTTCATGATGTCAGTCATTTGCATCTAGAGTGGTTGAAGCGATTTCCCGCTTTGAAAGAAACGAAAACGCTGAAAAACTTGTGGTTCAATGAGGGGAACAAAAATTCAAGCTAAGTACGTTAACTTATTTAACCCAGGAACGCCTTTTTATTCAGAGACAAAACCGCGGTTTACACAAGTAGCCGCATTGTAATGCACGAAGGCGGCTGGTCGCAAGCTAGCTTAGGCTAGCTTAGCCTTTGTCTGCTTTTGCTAACGTTAGCTTACTCCGGCTGTGGATTTTTTTTCAGGTAAGCGTGCTTGGAAAGCGAGCCGGAGAGCTCTGATAACCCAACATGGATGAGTTCGAGGACACCATATTGTCGGTGTTGGAAGGTAAATCATGTTTTTCATTCATGTTAACTGATTAGCTGAGCAACATTAGCATCTGTATTTGTCTGTATCTTTGAAAGGGAGATTGTTGATGTAATAATTAACGTTAGTGTGCTGTTAGCGGGATGTCACCAGTGTTTAACCACCAATTAACTACCCTCACCCCCTTTTTTAAGTTATAAAAATATTTGGCAAAAAAGGGCCTCAATATATTTACAATCTGTAATCAGCAAAGTAACCAATTTATCATGTAAATTGTAGTGCAGTATTAGCCTTTACAATGTGATGGAGTGAAATACAAAGTAGCAGAAAATGGAAATAAGTGATGTAAGAACAAGAACCCAAAATTGCATGCATGTACAATACTTAAGTGGACTTAGTTGCATTACATCACGGACAAAAAATGGCTAAATCAAGTTTATTAAAGACATATTTAAATTTGTGAGTCATGTTAAATGCTAATACCTAATAGGAGTAATTAAGTAATTGTTCAATGTATCCAATTTAATAAGTAATTGTTTCAATAATAGCTCTAACCACATATCAATAATGGTAAGTGAAGAGTTGCAAACATTCTGTCTTTGACTACCATAAAACTACAGTTCACAGCCCAGGCTTTTATTTTTTTAGTCTATTAACTTGTCTTGCCTTTAATTGGGATAGGTGTCTAAATGAGACAGACATTTTTGACTGATTGGCAATCAGTAAATGTGATGTTTAGAATTTTAGTAAAAACCAGGTGCTTCATTTCACAGACAACCAGACAGACATATATGTGCTTATAACATGCAACCACAACCAGTCAAAGATAAATATATTGCAACTCATCATGTGACTGGGAGCTGGAAAATGTCTCATCTAAAATTAGATATGTTTTATCAATTACAGCATTGATGAGGAGGCTTTGAAAAACCTTAGCCGGGATGACCTGAAGGATCTTTTTCCTGGCCCTGAGAATTTTCTCAGAAGAAAGAAGCTTTGGGATTTTATCAATCAATAGGTAAATACACATGGGATGGGATTTACTGTACAAATGTTCTCACATGATCAATGCTCTTAATTGTATTTTTATTTATTTATCCCCAACAATTGTAATAGTGTGAAAGAACTACTGACCAAAATACCAGCACTTGTAGTGGAAGTCGGATTATACCCTCAACTAGGTGCCATCCCACCATGCCAGCCTCAAGCTTCCACTCCCATATCCAAAACTGCTGACAAAACAATGAAAATGCCAGACCCACCAGAGTATGTGTTGTACACAGATTCAGAGTTGGATATGGTGCGTAGTCAGTACTTTGCATTGCTCCGCAATGGAAAGGAAAAGGACTGTAAGCTGTCTAAGGAGCTCTGCTGCAGACTCATCCGGAACACAATTACCAGCATGGTTGCGATCCTGTGTGCTAGTCCCATGGGAGAAGAAGTAAAATACCCCTCCAAAGTTGAGATGAGAGCAATGGCACAGAAGATTGTCAACTATTACCCCATGTTACGTGATCCTAACACTAATTTGCCATATGTAAGTAATGTTTTTTTCTCTCTCTCAGAGCTATGAGTGGGATCCAAGACAACAACTTAAACATTTTTTTTTACCACAGGTTACCATCTACACCAAAATGCACAAGCGACTCCAAAATATGAGGTCCCCAAGGAAGAGGCAGGGCTCCATGCCGCAACGAGGCTCGGCCAAGAAGACTCTGTTCAGGTCGACAGGGACACATGGTGACATATGTGGTGAAGCAGGTGGTGAGACAAGCGGCAACACAAGTGGTTCCAGTGCTGATACCATACTATTTGAGAGCAACGATGACCTCAGCGATGACAACTCCAGTGCAGGTATGTTCTTAAAGTTGGAAAAAGTGAAAGTGTGCAGTCACCGTACTGGTTTCTGGCCATCCATAAAAAAACATTTAAGTGTGGGGGGACTAGTTACAGATACAAATAGATACAGATACTTTATTTTTGAAATGGGGACAATGCACATTAATGGACATAAGCATCAAAAGATACCTCAGTAAACATGCTGGATTATAGCATGACTGCTAATTTGCATCCGCAGTCCCTGATTTAAAAACAAATAAAACAATACAACACAACACACTACACAATCACAATAAGACCATACACAGACAAGATAAAGCAGTACGGTAAAAGATGATGTGTAAGAAAATGAATAGAAAACAGATTCTAATAATCCAAACAGTCTCCAGTCCAGTTAATGGTCACAGATTTGGAAGTTCTCCAGTGTTTTATTATTACGCCTAATATCGACTGCTACAATTACTTTCTAATATAATTGTCTTGTAATTTAATCATATAAATGAACTTTGATTGCTCTTCTCTGATGTCAGTGTAAAAGTGTTTACTTTGAAATGTCTTTGTCTGACTCTCCCCTTTTCCTGTGTTATCAATTTTAGCACGCAAAGACAGTCTGAAGATGTAGGCGAGGCACTATCGAACTTTGAGCAACATGTACAAGAAGCCCAATGCAAGACCCAACTTCAGTGATGTAGCTCAAATTTTGGACCTTGAGTTTGAGCATTCTGTTGATAGTGCACTTGATGCCATTCATTTGTTGCAACCTGATCAGTCAATCAATGACTGTGTTCAGTGAACATACTCTTTTAATAAGTTTTGATGCACAGCATGTTCACACTCTCCACCATATTGTCCTTATCGTTCTGTTCCAGTCTGGCGAGGACCCTGGGCTCTACCTGGAGAAGCGGCCTCTCTCCTCCCCGGTGCTGCTTTTTGATGGAACGACCAGCATCGTTGCCGTGGGAAACAGGCCAGTGTGCAACCTCCCCCAGGAGGATTTTTGGGAAGGAATGTTGGTGTTAATGGCATACTAATACACTTTGCACTTGACATACCCAAAATGTGTTGCAACAGTGAATGCTCTGTCATTCAGACCGTGGTAATTGGTGATGCCACTGGCGCATATAAAAAAGCAATAGATGAATGGAAGTCGTTCATTGAAAAATAGGTGAATGGTGAGAAGGATTTTATCTGGTCAGTTGTTTTGCTTTTTGTTTGCTGTACCTTAGCTTGTTTTGTTCATAACTTGGCTAGCACATAACACAAGTTTTGTCCAGAGTCCTATGGTTATTTGCTAAAAAATACATGTAGCAGAGGTCCCACACATCCTTAAAAGGTATTTTTTGTATTTTCCAGAGGTCTTATATGGCACTTTAACTGAGACGTAACTGCATTTTATGAGTTTTATTTTTCTTGGATTGTCTTTTTGGCATTTACAGTGTATTACATCTGATTGCCATTTTCTTTGCAGTGCAGAATTTCTTTTTCTTTGTTTAGTCCATAAAAATATCTTGAATGTCTTTAAAAGGTCTTATTGTATATGGCACTTTAACTGAGACGTGTTAAGACATAACTGAGAATTTTATGACTTATTGTCCATGTTGGAAGCCTGACAGTGTTTAAATAAATGATGTTTATCATGCAGTCCTGGCTGTGGTTTCAGTATGTCAGTCAAGATGTGTAGTCTAGGAATAAGGACTAGTTTTAAGGTTTTGGGTCTAGTTTTAATATGGATTTAGTTTAATTTTAAGATGAGACAACTTGTATCAAGATACAGCTTAATCATACTATACTTAAACTGAGTCATTTTTACTGAAAATATAATTTTTATTCAATGTTTTTAATCTGCAAGTTGTTACAGTTAAGGGGGGGAAATAATTATTTGCTTATATTTAGTATATTTCCCTTATTATTGGGCTGTATTAAGTTAAATTTCAAGTAATTTAATGTAAAAATAAGCATTTTCAGCTTATTTTTAACACTTTGAATACTTATCTGGGACTACTTATTTCTAGATTTGAAAATCTTATTTCAAGATTTCTTATCAAGTAAAATTAACTTGCTGCATGGACAGATAATTTCACTAGTTTTTAGTAGATTCCCTTCAAATGTAGTGCTATATCTTATATTCAGTCTACCCTTATTTGCAATGTATATTACAGTGCTATCAAGACTTATTAAGACAAACAACATACAATCATACACACAAACATTTCCACTAGTTCACTCTCCTTATGTTTCAAACATCAGATTTGGTTGTTGTGTTTGAGTTGATGAGTTCAGTAGTTCAGGTGATGTGAGGAGAGGATTGATCATGTAAAATGTGGAGCACAGTACTGCTTATATAAGAGCTTCACATGATCAGGTTACTGTTTGACCTCTTTTTATTCTTCATTATACAGTCTGAGAGAGAACATCTTTTTATCTTCACACTTCAGAATTAGAGACCTACTTAAGCAGAGCTCTTTGATGTTGAGTAATGTTGAACAAATTAAGGTCACATCAAGTTTAAAATTTGCCAAAAAAGTATTATTTGTTCCACACTTGAAGTTTCTAAACAAATATCTTACAAAATGTAAATCCCTAGGCTTGTATTCCAAAGTGAATCATTCTCTAATTAGTCTTATATTCACTGTATTCACACAACAAGACAACCAAGCTCTTAATTAAATTCTCCTGATACACTCAACATGTAGACAAACAGTCTGCATCCCTACATCCTATCATCCCCTGTCTTCTTTCTCCACATTATAATATGAATGAAATGTTCATTTTCCATCAGTTGATGCACTGACCATGAATAAAAAGTCCAAAGAGACAGAAAAGCAAAGTCAGTGCTCTCTGCAGGTTAGAAATGAAGGCAGCTTTGTTCATATCACTCACCTGCACCTGCAGCAGCTTTCATTATGTCTAAATTTCTTCTGTTGTCTTTGAGTCTATTTTTCTGTATGCTCACATTCATTTGATTCCTAATAAATCAGAGCTGAGGAGCTTCCTCACTTTACTGTTTTTATCAACAACTCATATTTTTAACAAGACTTGAACACAAACATGTTTTGATTCTCTTCATGCTGTGATAATGAGATTTATTTTTACCCTCTGAGAACAGAAAGTCTTTCTTATCTTTTATGATACCATGCTCTTGATGCAAGATAAATTCCCCTAGGGGCAATAAAGGTTTCATTCATTCAAGGAGTGATCATGAAAACACTTAACATAACCTGGCTCAACAGAGCAGTGACAAAAGAGGGAGACCACACATAGTCTGCAACATTATTCAAAGTTGTTTAATTAAATGACATAGTGTTATGTCGCTTTGGATAAAAGCATCTGCTAAGTGAGTTGTAACATCTAGGAGATTTATCAGACTTTTCAACGATCAAACAGGGAGATGCCCAACTGGAAGAAGAAGGAACAGCAATGTGGTTTTCTAACTTGTACTTAACTTCGTTATCAATGATTTTCCTCTTCTCTTCAGAGACTCTATAGTATCTTTGTCGAATTGGTTGTGCATTACCAACATCAATGTCATGCTCAATCAGAGTTGTTTTTGAAGGAGTGTCCTGAAATAGGGATGGATAACTCTGTATCATCGCAATCAACTCTGAACGTTTGTCAACACTCAAATGGGCCAACAACACATCTAAATTCTGAAGAGTTTCAGAATTCTTCAAACAACCACGGAGAACAGAATCATCTGCTGTCGTCACATCCTCCTCCCCCCCGTAAAGATGAATGCGCCACCGTACAGGAAGTCAAAACCGGACCTTCTTCTGAGGGAGAATAAACCGAAACATCTGACTTAGGCTGAGACAAAGAACGCACATAATAAGGCTTCAATAAATGAATGTGGCAAAGTTGGTTGACTTGACATGTACGGCAAGTCTTAATGTAAGCTGCCACATCACACTTGAGGCGGGGCCAGAAAAAATAACGCAAAATGTGACGGTACGTTTTAACAACTCCCAAATGCCCGGTCTGGTCATGAGAACACTTCAACACTTCATTTTGTAACTTAGTAGGAACCACTATTTGGACAACTGGATCGCCAACAGTATCGGGACCCTGGGACACCCACTTACGTACCAATACATCACTCTGCAGAAAGTAGCCAGAGGCTGCACTTTTAGCTTCACTGCTGGGTCGTACTTGGTCAAACATATCACTCAAAGATTCAATGTTCAGTGATGAGCTCTTGCTGGGAAACAGGAAGAGATTCTGGGACATGCAAATCAAATCCCACTTCACAATCTTCCTTCTCATCTGAAGAAATGGACTTAGCTTTAGACATTGCCCTTGTCACAGCACAAGCCACAAATACATCAGGAAATTATTTTTCACAATCATCAGTTTAATTTTTCACAGAGCTAAAGTATCCTTTAAAGATACTTGTACATAAGTATTAGAATCACTACTGTTGGGCCACGCAGGCTTAGGACAGTCAAACCATGGACTTGGGCCTTTGAGTTATTTACTGAGATCACAAAGTGGCCTAAAAAGACTCTTTATCCCAGAATCCCCTGCGGTACTTCACACCTACGTGTGACGTAAAGGGGGGACCGGAACCTGAGGGAGACCCCACAGGAAGGCGGCCAGGTGACAAAACTCTGAGACTCCCCTCGTTCTACCTCTTTCCACGCGCTGACTTGAAGTGCTCGGAGACCCAAGCTCACCTCCTGTTTCCTGCAACCATCTTCCTTTGTTTTAAATTTTGGCGCGCAGGTAATCCGCGGCCGGCAGTGTTCCAAATTCCGAGCTCGGATTGTCCAGTGAACGCATCTCAGTTTCTCGGAGAGCGTTAGGCTATAACAGATTATCAGAAAGATAATGGTCTTATTCCGTCCTGTAACGAAAGGACATCAACGGACATCTTTCCCCTCGACGGAGAACCAACGAAGCCGCTCTTGCCATAAGGGACCCTCGCCGCCATCAGACGCCTCTGCACCAGGACAGACAGAAGATCTGTTTTATCGCCAGACTCCTTTTTCCTTTACCAATCGCAGGCAAAGCGATTCACAAGTGAGGCTTAATTAGGTCTGGGCAGAATTAGCTTTAGAGAGTGTTTTTAACAATTGATTGATTGAAGCAGGAACTGTAATTTTTCTCTTTGTTGGACTGCTGCGTCCTGAGTTTTACCTGTTTAAAACTCTTGTTGTTGTTTCGGACCGCTGCGTCCTATATGTGTTTAGCGTAACAGCGTTATAACCGGGTATTATTCTTCTGATCAGAAAGGCCAGTGTAAGCCGTATTAACTTGAATTCGGCCATTGGTTTGTTTCTGTGAATGAAGGGAATTACTCCGAGTTGTGGCGCGGGATTCGGACTGTGATCCGGCCTCTTCAGGCTCGCATTTCTCTCCTCCTCTACGCTCCTCTTTTATCCTCTTTTCTTCCCATTTTCTCCCCCTTTTACTAACAGACACACACACATATTCCCGGGTAGACGTACATCTGGAGATTAACTCCACCACCGCGCCATTATGCACATAGGCCATTCACTCACACACACACACACACACACACACACACACACACACACACACACAGATCTATACACTCGAGGCCATCCAGACGCCTCAGAGACATAGATCGTGTAGGGCCGAACTCGGTCTCTTTTAGACATTAAGGCCACATTAGGTCTTTGTTAGGTGTGCGCCATCGGAAAGGCGACCAGGTGGGACGGAGTAATCTCTCTTTCATCCACAGACACACACACGCACGCACACACCCAGGTCTTTGTTAGGTGCGCCATCGTGAGCGACCACGTGGGTACGAAGCCATCTCCCCCTTTTCTTCTTCCCCCCCCCCCCCTCTCTCTCACACACACACACACACACACCTTCCAAAAGCCGTGCTTGATAATGTTTGTTTGCTTAGATTAGTTTATAATAGTTATTTGTTTAACTAAGTTCATTGATTTTGGATTGATGTTGCTTTGTTTAAATAAATTCTGTTATAATTTAAGAGAGCAGTTGTTTGTGATTACTGGTGTATTTGCATTGTGATATAAGCTGGGTGCGAAGGCTTTGTGTACGGATTTCACGCCTTCAATTTATTAAATATAGTTATTAATTATTAATAATATTAGTAATTAAATAACTAATTTGAGACTGATTTGAGTGATATTTTGGTTATATTTCCCTGAGTACAGGGTGGTGCCCCAAACGAGATTAAACATAGTTCAATGATATTTTATTTATATTATTAATAATTAGAAATAATTATTAAAGAATATAACCAAAGTTGACTGGATACAACCCCAACAAATGGTGCAGCCCATGTGAGGCCTTCGATAAACCAGCTTTATTGCCCTGTAAATGCACAGTAATCCAAATTTTTAATCCTAAAAGAGATTTTTCGTGAGGAAAAATTGTCTTTTCTTTTGAAGATTTACTTTTCTTGCTTGTTGTTTATTCAAAACAGACAGCAAGCTGTGGCTTAGTTTGTGTTGTTGAACATAATGATGCAGCCAGGGCGACTTTCTTAATGAACTAGTTTGTTGCTTTAATCCAGAGTTTTATCCTGAAGTAATTCTTCTAAAGAAATGTATTTGTTGTGAACATTCTCATTTTAAGCAAAGCAGACATCAAGTTGTGTTTAGTTGTGTTGTTGTGTTTTGGTGAGTTGAGTAGTTTTAATTTTTGTGTGCTCTTTGTTGTTTGAGACAACAATTTAGCAATTTTTCTAGTTGAGAGTGTAACCTCATAATTGTTGCATAGCCAGCTGTCCGAGAGGTGTGAGTTCCTCCCATCCTTTGAGGACTTGAGGTGTGAATCCTCTCTCCTAGCTTCCAGGATAGACTGCAGTGATCAGTTGGGAAACCTAGATACGATTTGCTCTTATGTTGATCTAGCTTTGTTTAGCTTAGCGGTTTTGTTAACAGTAATCCATTGTGGTTCCGTTGTATCACGTAAAAGGTGTACCAAGACCCTAGGTGAGCCGGGAGCTCAGACTCCTTTTGGATCAGACGACGCATCACTGCAAGAAACTGTTGCCAGTCTGACACACCTCTCCTTAGAGGAGATAGCTGACCTAAATAGCTATTCAATTAGCATTTGTGATAAGAAGTCAAAGGAGCTTGTTGATCAGGCCAACCACCGAGCCAGAAAACCCCAAAGCATAATCCAGACTGTTCTTGGGCAACTCCTCCTTCTTTCCCAGCACAAGTCCTTCCTGCAGCAAACCCAGCTACAAGTAGAAAAATAAGCCCTGCAGAACCACATCCAATCCCTGTTGGCAGAAAATACATTTAGTCGTCAACAACTCAAAACTGCTGAGCAGGAAGTGCTGGATGTGTTTGACTTTATTCAAAGACCACAGGTAAGCATGGAGCAAGACATATTGTCAGAATATGGCCGTGATCTTGAACCAAGCCCCTCAAGAGATCAAACAACCCTGCTGAAAAAGCTCAGTAAAAAGAGCCGAGCAGCCAGGATAACCCAAGGACGAAGAAAAGGAGTCTTGTTTTCCCTGCCATTCCTGAAAACAAAGACTTTGACTGTGGAGCCCCTCCCTTTGGGGAAACGCCCCAGTCCCCGGACAGCTGTGACACCTTTTCACACCTTCACAGGTTTGAATCACCACATAGGAAGGGGGGGGGGGGGGGGGGGTGACATCTCAGTCCCTAGAGGCCGAGATAACACCAACCCCCCTCCTGCTACCTGTAAGTCCACACCGCATGATTCACAGCTGAGAAGTTCTGAAACATCAGATGAATCGGATGGCTCCTGTCCACCCAGAGATCAAAGAATGCGCATAAGGCTTGTTGAATCCCTGGTGAAGGATGTAGACCGGTTTGACCCAGGTAACCCAAATTTCAGCATTGATGATTACCTCAGAGAGATCAACCTGCGCCTCTGTGATCTACCTGATGCATCCACACGAGAAAAACTCAGGCTGATCTGGAAGACAACTTCCAAGAGTGTCCATGACTTCATGACTACCCTCCTGCCTGAGATCAGAGACCAGTACTCAGCACTCTGCAACGCTTTGTGCAAGGAATTCTCCACCTACACCGACCCTGTATCTGCCCCTCTTAGAGCCTTTAGTGTCTGGCACCAGAAGCACGAGGCACCCAAAGATTATTACTGGCGCCTAAAATCTGCATATTTCCAGGGACGTAATGTTCCAGGTTTGGAAGAGGACCAGACTTTCAAGTCCTTATTCCTGCACAATCTGCACGGCTGTGTGCGTTACGATGTCACCATGCATTGCCGAACACATCAGCTTGGTATGCCAGAAATCAAGAAATTTGCACAGATGGCTTGGGTAACACGCATACGTCCTGGGTTTTGGAGACACAATAGTGACCTAGCACTAGAAGGCAACAAATTGCCTTATGCTATGAATAAATCTAAGAAACCGCATCACCGGCAGAATAGACAACAGAACCAGGGGGGTGAAGGAAGGAGCCAGTCACAGGGTAGTTCCCAACCTGAAGTACTGATCACCACCAGACCCGAACAGAACTCTCGGGATGGCCGAAGCCCCAGACAGAGGGGTAGGCATAACTGGAGTTCCCATGAACTTCCCAAGGATGCAGGTTCTGACAGGGGAATGGAGAACATGATCCGGAGGTGTGTGACAGAGGTGATTAGACAGTTGGAGGCCTCCAGCCCTTACAAAGAACAAGGTTCTGACTCCACAGTGGGGAGGGGGGAGTAGCCTCCACTGTAAAACCCACCAAAGTCACTCAGCGTTAATGCTTTCTAGTCTCTGTTTTATGACCTGACAGTGGTAGTGAGACATAATGCACATGTATATTTACACACCTACATGCCACATACACCATCCCAAAGACTTACTCCTGCCCAGGCTAGGAGTTAGTCTACAAATCTACACCTGATACTCTTCTCTTTCTCTCCTCCTCTTGTCTGTTTGTTTCATTTGTTTGGTTAAAGAATGCACCTTGAGTAGCAAAGCTTTGCTAGTGCCTGTTTATGTTTTATGCCTAGCGTTAGACATAGTTAGACATTCTGCCCAGACTTTGTCTCAGTGTCTGCCCAGACCAAAATGCCCCTAATATCTCTGAACTGTTAATCATATGGACTGCTTCCCCAAGGAACTGCAAAACTGGGATGTGTCTCCATCCCAGACACATGGACTGCTTGGTCCGTGAGCTGCCCTAAAGATCGTAACCTGCATTTCGCTCTTCATTACAAGGGGGGATGTTGGGCCTCAGCCATGTGGTTGGGACAAAGGACTCAGGCCTATATCACAGTCTCGAGCCTGACTAAAGTGATTTTGAAGGCAACTAAACAAGGGGGTCTTAGCCCAGCAACCCCCCAACAGAAACTAACAACAATAATAATAATAACAACAACAATAGGTGTGAAAAGTGGGGGGGTTGGGGGCTTCTGAATTCTCTATCCTCATTGGAGGAGGCCTGAGGTAAACCCACAGGCAGCTCCAGTCTTTAAAAGCAATCACCAGGCATTGCTTCCTTCTCTTCAAGTGTGGTCTACCGACACCAGAGGATACCCTCTCCAACAAGATGGACTCCAGCATTCGAGACAAAGCCTTTCCTCCTCTTGACTTACATAGGTTAAACTCCAGAGCTGAGGTTGTTCAGTATAGGTAGCTCTTCACATGCTGAATTCAAGCATCAGAGGATTCAGCTGACTACTTCCACGGCATATTTTTAGGAGTTTTGGGCGCAATCAGATGCTATCAGGTTCGAGCAAAAAGAAGAGTTTCTTTCCTTTGATTTTTCGGAAGACGTCATTGAACGCAACCGGACAGGAGCGCTGAAGGAAGCCCACTGATCCCTGAATCCACAAGGACACATAAAGAACTCGGCTCCTGCAACCAGAAGACCCTATAGAGCAGCGCTCTGGTCGAAGATCTGAATCCCGCTACCCTCCTCCTACATCTGCCACGAAGGAACCCTGCCTGAATCTGATGATTCAACATTCAACAGAGTGACGATCTAACCAGCTTTGAAACGATCACCAGGAGTTACCCCAAGTAAGAGCTTTGGTCTGGGCAGAAATAGTTTCAGAAATAATTATGTTTCTTTTATAACCACTGATAATTATGCATCATTGTTGACAAGACATCACATTCTGTTTATTATCTGTTGTAAGCTGCTGCATTTGTTTTATTGTGATGAACTGCTGTGTTCACCTATGTGTGTAATGCTATGCTAGTTTACCTTCAGTCAACGGCTTTCACAATCAGAAAGACCAGTGTACCCGCCGTTGAATCAAAGTCCGGCCACTGGCTTTCTGGTGTTTAAGTAACAGTTACTGAACTCAGCTCAGAGAGCTCAAACTATTTCAAAAGGTATCCACATGGCTTCCTTTCCTGTTGTCCACCATTTTGTCCACATGTGACGAAGCCACATGGTGCATTATCTCTCTCCACCATCTTGTTTTCTTTCTCTCTTTTTCTCTCTCTCTCATCTACATACACACACACACACAAACACATTTACATCTCATTCACAAGGTTTGCTTGATAATGTTTGTTTGCTTAGATTAGTTTATGATAGTTATTTGTTTGATTAAGTTCATTGATTTTAGATTGATGTTGCTTTGTTTAAATAAATTCTGTTATAATTTAAGAGAGCAGTTGTTTGTGATTACTGGTGTATTTACATTGTGATATAAGCTGGGTGTGAAGGCTTTGTGTACGGATTTCACGCCTTCAATTTATTAAATATAGTTATTAATTATTAATAATATTAGTAATTAAATAACTAATTTGAGACTGATTTGAGTGATAGTTTGGTTATATTTCCCTGAGTACAGGGTGGTGCCCCAAAACGAGATTAAACATAGTTTAATGATATTTTATTTATATTATTAATAATTAAGTATAATTATTAAAGAATATAACCAAAGTTGACTTGATACAACCCCAACACTACCACTCATCCCTCTGAAACAGTCCCAACATTTAATAGAAAGTTTGGCACAAAGTGAAATTCTTTAGTATTTCTGTCATTTTCCATCCTTTGTACACATGTATGGTAGAGCTGTAACCTGAGCAGGCTACTTCACCTCAACTCATATTTAATAAATCTAAGTTTTAACTGCAGCACGTCTTTCTTATAGGTCAACTCTGAAAATGTTTCAATGAGTACCTGTACCAAAATTTTGTGGACATATCTTCAAATTGTGTCAACCATTTTAGGGTAATTCTTCTTTTGGGTCTGTGAAGCTGTAACCTTATATGGTGAAACATGTAAATTGTAGCAGATCTATGTTTGGATAGGAGCCAACCATATGTTGTCAGCAACTGTTTTCTAGACAAAGAGTCTACATCTGTTATGTATACAAATCAGTGTCACGTCATCTTTATTGTTTTATAGTGACGTACCCAAATAGAAAGGAATTTGTGGGCTGTACCTTCTAGCAGAATATAAGCCACACTGTGTGATGAAGACTTTACCATTTTGCCATTTTGCCCATGATGGCCAATGATTGTCAATGATTGTGAGATCTTGGTCAGCATGGGTCAGCGATGGTCTGCACTTTGTCAGCCATGTGTGTTGTGTTTCTGTGTTGTCTGACCATGGCTGAATAAATCTAAGATGATCCACAGTCTGTTTCACGATTTCATCATTGTCCATCTACTACAGAAATAACCCCCACCTAACAACCCTCCCCTCCTGACACTAAATAAGACTTTCAGAAAGGTGACATCGCCCAAGGCAGGAGAAAATGATGACTGCTCTTTTTCAGAATGTGTCCTCCAGCATCATACATCCAAACCCAGAGAGCTGCTGGACCTCTGTCTGCACACACACACACACACACACACACACACACACACACACACACTGACAGGACTGATAACACTGACACATATCAACACCTGCACTCTTCCTGTGGCTGATGGATGCACATGTCTCAGTGATGGAGGCTTTGTCACACCTTCATAACACAGTGAAGATACTGAACCCAATGAATGACAGAGTATCATCAAGTCCATGGAACCAGACCACACAGATCTTTGTTTCTGTCGTCTAAAACAGCTGATACTGCTGACGGACAAACACGTGGAGGAAAGGTGAGAGAAAACATAGAAAAGCCAACATGGCTCCAGCAGCCTTTAGCTCCCTTCTGCTCATGTCTTAGCTGCACATACAGTAACTATGAAGCTAACATTAACCTTTGACTTCAATGTCACTTTAACTGTTTTTATACATAAGATGCATAAACACTCCTATCGATTATATTAAATTATCATCCAAATCTTTCTACAACAGTAATCAGGAGAAGAACTTACAAAATGTAAAATGTAATGAAAACAGCTTTTCTGTCCTGTAATCAACCTTTGTTGGTCTGTTTGTAAAGTCACTTCTAAAATATAATGGAGCATCAGCAGGCCGTGTGGAGGTCGATCTATTATTACTCAGCACGGTTTGAAAAACAACTTGACATTTCTGTGTCTAAATGAGCCGAGTACTCAGCTCTGTTTCATTAGTATTCAGGTGTTTTCTAAACAGCTACGTCTCCCTCAAATTTGGCATTTCAGAGTCAAACATTGGCAAACATTAATACTGTACTGAAAAGGAAACAAGGAAAAGAAACAGCATGCTTAGAGCTGCTGTAGAGTTTTCTTTGTACAATGAGTCATTATGTTCAGGTTAAGAGCAGCATAATGAATGACAGTGATGGGAAAAAACAATATTTTAAGAAAGAAATAGTGCACACTAACATAAAAGGAAGAATGAGTTATCAAATGAAACGCATTATTATGAAGAGAAAGACAAAGTTCTCCTTTGATCGAGCTGTAATTGCTTGTGTCCTTTTATTGTTGTGTTAGCATGCTAATGTTAGCTCGTAGCTTCACATTGGATGTAAAAAAATGAGTATGTGAAATTCAAATCATCAGTGAGTATTTTATTCTTTTCTCTAGTCCATGACTAAAAAGTTTACAAAGTAGCTTCTGTATAAAAACTGCAGTTTGATATTTTAGTGGACTTAGTGTCTTGTTGTGTAATAAACAAGGATGTGGACCCAATTAAAGATCTAACAAAAATATATTTAATAAACTAAAGATAAAAAAGCAAACAAAGGCTTACTCTGGTACTTTCCAGGTATCCAATAAATGTTCAATGAAAAGTCCAACAGGGAACACACGAGAAGTTTCAGAGAATGACATATGACAAACTGACGAGGAAGAGAAAACACACAGACACTAACGAGGGCTGATTGGACACAGGTGAGGCAAACAAGACACAGGTGAAACGGGTGGAGGGAAACACAAGAGCAGGAAGTCAAACTCAGCCTGAAACACTGGAGACAAGAAGTACAAAATAAAAAGAGGAAACACTAAAGAGCAAGTGAGAAGTCAGGAATATGAGAGAAACAATCCACACAAGGACTGTGAGTGAAATCACCTTCAACATACTACATTCAAACACAATATGTACTGCATACTACAAACTACATTCAACAGTAGTATGTAGGATGACTGACAGTCACTGGTTATTTTGTAGTATGTCAGGCTAAACTGGTTTCAGGTGTTAGAATGCAGAAGTATACATCAGTCCAGCTGACAGCAAACACAGCTACAGTGTATCATCCACTTACAGTCTGAACAAAACTCACAAGTCATTCATTTACATTTTCATGACATGATCCTTGTTGATATATTTGTGTTGTTTGGTCTGATTGTGATTATTTCCCCTGTTATGATAGCCGCTGTTCTCCATCATTTTTTTTCTCTGACCTGGCACTTTGCATTGTAGGAAATTTTTGTGAATTTGCCCAAATCAGTACGACATACTGCGGATCTCACATTTGTTCACTTCAAATCAGAATGCACTACTAGTATAGTATGCAGTTTGGAAAACAGCCAAGAAGTGAGAGACACAAGGAAAGGAAAATACAAAATAAAACAGGAAGCACTAACAGATTAAGAAATTAAAATACAAAACTAAAGCAGAGATTCATGACACTTACATGTTCCAGTAAAGAATGAACAGGCTCTGTATTTCTGTGCAGTGTCTCAAGCTAAAGTGCAGATTACAAGACAGTGACAGGATTCTTGTAGTTTCTGAGAACACTGTTTATGTTTTGAACCATGAGATTTATTCTCTTTTGTGCAGGCTGAGGATCAGTGTTGTTGTCTGAAAGCTCTGAAAACATTCCTCTGACACTCGATTCAGTCTTTAACCCCTTCAGACCCACATTTTTTCTGCTGGGCAAATTTTTTTTTTTTTAACTGATTTTGACTCCTCTCCAACATTAAAACAAAGTGGAAAAAACACATTTTTGCTAACTCATTTTTTTATTAGTATTTTTTCATGTCCATTCCAATGGACGCCATGACAACATGGGCGTAAAATGTCATAAAAACTTGAGAAAAATAAGGCGTTTTTCCACATAGTAATTAATCAGGTATGACCTAAACATCTGGAACTGCATGTTTTTGAGTGTGTAAGGTTCTGAACATGCACATGAATTTGATAGGTGTATCACAGCGAGGGTAGGGAACAGCAGTGAGGTCATCACCAGTAAAACCCAGAGCCTGCAAGAAGAGAGGGAAATGCTATGACGCAATCTGAACATGCACATGAACACAATATATGTATGATTGTAGATAAGATTACCTATAAAAAAAATCAGTATTGCCTTCTGATAACATGGTTATTATACTTGATAAAACTTGGAATGGAACTGGAACTTGAACTTGAGAAGACGTCAGCTTGTGGATGTTTCCATGTATTCTCATTTTCGATGAGCAGCCTTGAAGCAGTTTCAGTGTGGCACAAAGCACAGGTGGATGTTGCACTTGTCACAAAAGACGTGTGTTTTTACTGTACAGTATGGCATCTTGCATCTGGTACCCTCTTTCTTTTCATCATAATTTGGCATGTGGTCAAACATGTCATGCTGCACTTCAGGTAGAGGCCTTACATCCTGAACTGGTCTGTGAACTGGTCTGCGGGGCACAAGCTGTGGTTCTGGAGACATACTGGGTCTTCCACGTTTTGCTGCCACTGTTTTATGGACTCTCACCAGACACTTGGCAACATTCATCTTGAAATGGAAGAGATCCTGGATGTCTTTGGTCTGGATATTGGCCCTCTTGGCATCCAGCCTGTACTCCAACCAGCTGTTGACCACAGCCATGTCAAAAGCATGTGTGATCATTCTCAGGGTCCACTTTTTTGACCGAATATGTGTACGGTACAGACTGACAAGTTGATCAAGCAGGTCAACGCCGCCCATTGCTTCATTGTATAGCTTCACCACTTCTGGACGCGACACCATCACAAATTGGGCCCTCTTTTTGTCCCACCGCTGCACTTCATCCATTCTGCCAACACCAACGAAGTTGGAGGCCATGACAACTGGTCTGTTGTCATACCATTTGACCATTGCCACCTTACCGTCACGGCTTATGACTTCATCACAGCTTCCTCATGGCTTTTTGCCCAGACAAAGCGAGAGACCCTTGCTGTTCCAGCGGCATGAATTTTTCTCTCAGCTAGCAGCTCCAGAAGATTGTACGTTGTGAAATAATTGTCAAAGTACAACTTGTGGTTGGCCTCAGTGATTCGCTGGCTAAGATGGTACACCACTCCACCTCCAAGTCCCAGCTGCTTCCTGTGCTGTTGTGATAGCTCCATTGTAGTGCCTTGGTGCAGCATGAAGTCATAGGCCATGCCACTTTTCCCACACAGGAAGTATATCTTCACCCCCCATGGGTGTGGCTTGCCTTTGATGTATTGTTTGACAGAGTTCCGCGAAATGGAACCATTTGATCATCAACGCAAAGGTTCTCCTCGAGTGGAATCTCCAAGCATCTACTGCGTATGGCATCATAGAGAGGACGTACCTTGAAAAACACATCATTGTTCTCAGCTGGCTTCTCCAAATTGTTGACCAAATGCAAATGTGACCGGAGCTGGAAGAATCTGTCACGGGGCATGGTGTTTTGAAAAATACCAATGTCCATCCCAGCTTCCCAGTACATGGAGACTCTTGGCATCTTCATCACTCCCATAGCAAGGTGGAGACCAATTAGGGTTCTGATCTCTCCTGAACTTGGCGGTTTGAAACTTTGTGTACCACTTTGCATGGCATAAACATTTGTGTTGTCGGCCATCAAATTGAAGATCTCATTTGGTATATACTGTTTGAAGTATTCATAGGGTCTCATGGGATGTTTCTCATGAATTGGAGGATCTTCAAAGGAAGTGTCCCTGATTGTAGTGAATGGCCTGTGACGCCACTTGATTTCTTCCTTCCTGGTTACTGTCATCTCCTCCTGTTCTCCTCTGTCACTACACTGTCTGTCTCCTCAATCTCAATCTCAACTGCCACATCAAGTTCTTCAGGCATGCATGGAAACTCTCCACTGTCCCTCTCTGAATCTAATAACAAAACAATCACATTTTAACTAATTTTATGTATTCTCACTCTTGAACTCTAATGCATTCCATTTAGATCTTACATATAAGACATTAAATTGATGAAAACCACAAACTAAGAATTAAAAACACTCTTAATTTGTAAACTTACCTCTTATCTCACTATCCTCCTCATTTCCTGAATTCAAGGAATGAAGTTCGGATAACTCTCCATTTACAAGGAAGTCCTCGACTTTATACTCTACAAGAACATTATGTACAAAAGAATATATATTAAAAATATATAATCATGAATAAATAAACTGTGACATCATACTTAACCTATGAAAAGCTTACAGGTATTTTGTTTCTTTATATACTGACACTAAACATGTGAGTGTTAGCTAAACTTGCCTAACTCCTGATGTCCATTGCAATGGACATCGGACTTAAAAAATCCTAGAAATTAATTATGTGATATATGTTCAAAATAACTTCAAATATTATCACTTGTAACAGTTAAAATTATACTGAGAGCAAGTTTGTTTGGCCAGCATGAACATAAATTTACATTTTTGATTGAAAATGGGCACTTACTCTTCCCTCTCTGGAGACGGTCCGCCATGCTTGTCTTGTCAGATGTCTGTCACTCTCTCAGAACATGCTCAAAGTTATAACATGATTGTGATTGGATAATCAGGATCCAATCAGTAACCAGCAGTGCTGACATCATCCAATTACAGAGTATTTATTGGTTTAGAGACAGAAATATGTCATGTCCATTCCAATGAACGCAGGGTCCGAAGGGGTTTTAATAGTGTTTGATGTTTTCACTCGACTGACTCTGCAGTGTGGTCAAACTCATTCATGTCCCAGCTTTGTGTTCACATCATTCAAACTGATACAGAGTGACCATAACAGCTGGCCAAAGAAAAGCAATCAAAGCTAGTGGAGCAGGAGAGGTCTTTAAAAAGGTTCACAGTTTGCAGCAGGCTTTAAAGAAATAATGCACAGAGTGGGAGTGAGATTCATTCTCAATCCTCAGGCTCTGTGTTCACATGATTAAAGAAACTAGAGGGAAATTACAGTTTCAAGTCGTTCTCATCCCCTGCGTCCCTGCCTGTAAAATATCACACCTCTTCTTCTAGAACAAATGTAAAAGCAGCAGCAGGATGAAAAGCCTCAATAAATCAGAGCGTGTGCAGCTTCTCTTCTTCTTCATGATGATCTCAGCTTTGAGCCATGCTCGTCTCCTGCAGACAGCCTCCTTATTCTAACTTCACAGTTACTGATTTGAACAGCTGGTCTGAAGGCAGGCGGAATATAACACTGATGATTCAATTCAAACGAGGCTCAGAGAGCAGCATGAGCATGACCCAATCAAATGAACTGTTAACAAACTGAGCTCTGTGTGTGACGAGTGACCAGTGAGAAATAACTGCAGACAGAAGCAGATCATCTCTGAGATAATGATGAATCTTTCTGAAGAAAACCTTCTCAGTTATTCATGATGATTTGCTCCTTAACTATTTATTTCTGCTGTTAGCCCTCTGTAGCTAATCTCATTGGAAGACCCTTTTATGAACTTATTGTATTATTAATTTAAAGATGTCCTCACCCACATTGTAACACTGCTGAATGCAGCAACAATTCAAACACATCACAAACTCTAAACATGTAGCTGTCCTTTCTTTCTGCACACTCAGATCTTCACATGCACTCTCTCTGACACTCATCAATAATCACATAAATACATGAATATTATATCTGCATGACACCCACATGATTTTTGCATTCTGTCATGGAAATAAAGAACTATTACGCGTTGACAGCTCATGTTAAACAAAGAAAGTGCTGCATGCATACACACATTTATTCACCTTGAATAGGCATGTGTGCTTCACTGTCACACAGTCACATCAGTCTCCATTTGTTCACTTCTCTCTCTGCTGCTTTTCATTTCATGCTTTATGAGCTTTCAGACATTTATTGTCATTCTTGAGCAGGAAGAAAATATCTCAGATGAGTAATATCATCACTTTGTTCATGTTTTCACTTTATTTGATGGTAAGTCTACGAAGCTCTGTGTTTTTGTATAACGCTCCCTAAAGCTAAACCAACACTTCAGTAAACCTCCAGACTGTTGGTACTCTGATATCAGACATGAAACTAACAATATAACTATTTACTTTGTCATGTTCCTTATATAATGTAACCAGATGAAGGTTTCTAATATGGCTTTTCTGTTGGTAGTTTTAGTAATACTAAAGACATGTGCCCAGCATGAATATATGATCTGCTGTGATGGAGGCAATAACATTAGCAGGGTTAGCATCACGAGTTAGCATGCTGCTAGCAGACATTTTCTTTCTCTCTTTGACTTCAAGCTTCACACTGTGTTCACAACAAAGAGCAACAACTATACCAACACATTCAGTTAGGACATGATGACAGCAGCCCTCCTTCAGATTCCCTCACAAAGACAACCTGACTTTTTTACATAGATATATTAATGTGAATAACAAACTCTCTCAGAGCAGAAAGTCTGTCTCTGACTCTGGAATCACCTGACATTTGACCTGATAAAAAACTGAGGAGAACCTTGTTTTCATCGTCCCATCAACAAGATCGATGTTTAAAATATTCTCCACCTTTGCTCCTCTGTCTGCCCTGAACCCTCCCCCATCAGTCACTTTAATATCTGACATAATAATCTTGATGCTGGTATGATTCCTGTCATCATGACAATGGTTATACTGGTGCTCATTTGGTTTTATGAGGCCTCTCATGCTCCATCTGCTCTGTGTGCACAGGACTCCATCTGAACTCCCTCCCTGCTCCATCTGGACTCTTCTGATAATCCCTCCTTCACTTCTGAGCCCTGCTGAGCCCTCAAACACCCTCATCAAAATGTCTCATTCCTCCAATTAAAGACATGTTTTCATTTGACTTATTTATAGTTTAGTATAGCTCATTTGTTCTGAATGTGTTCAAAAGTTAAAGATCCTCACAGTGACAATGGATCATCATATATGATTATATTTACAGCATCTTTACAATCAATAAAACAAACATTATTGCAGCCTTATAAGAGAATTGTTAACATGAATAAATCTGTGTTAAATCAAAGAGTGTATAGGGTGTCTCTGTGTAAATCTCCTGTTGTTGTCTCTTTATTGACTCTGTCATACCTCTTGTGTTGGAGGAGGTCAGCTGTGAGCTTTGGTTCAGACTAACAAGCTCAGAAAGTCACAGCAGCAGGAAGACTCTTAATTTAACATTTCTCTTACTAGGAGGAAAAAAACACTTGACCAGCATGAAATCCTAAAATGTATGAATTCATCCAGGTCAACTAAATTTCACTTGTAAGAAAACACTGTTCACTAACTGGCAGGGTTAGATTAATCCAGATCATAGAAACATGTCAACAGATTTTCATTCTAGTTGATTTAATACATTTAATTACCGTTCCCCACACAGAGTTATTGTGAAGCAACATGAAGTGAAGTGACTCCCTTTGTCCTCTATTAATGGTAGGTGACTCCATGTTCACTCTGTGTCTCTGCTGTAGAAGAGAAAGACAAAAGCAGCTCATACAAAGTAGCATTATTCTGTGCTGCTGGTGTGAAGGTGATGTCTCTTTGTTCAGCTGCACAGAGGAGCCCACAGTGGCCTTCAAACCAAAGGTTTACAAAGAACAACACAGAGAAGATAAGAGATCCCCAAGAGAGTTTCACACTTTGGAGCTGTGTGCTGCTGCTCTTTGTTCATGTGTTTAATATGAATGTGTGTTTTGGAGGGGAACGTGTGTATCATTTCATGTTGAAGAGTTAAGACAGTCTGGTCTGGAGCGTCACAGAGACGTGGACATGAATATACAATCAGCATGATTCATTGTCCTTATTAACATCTCAGTCAGACTTCATAGATGTCATGTTGTATCATGTTTACAAAGCAACATAAACATTCAGTGTAATATTTAATATTCATCTTATTTTCAAACTGATGATTTCTGTTATAAAGAGTCTAAATGAAGCTCAATCATGAACCACAATCTCTCACACTGCTGATGCAATAAGACTAACCTGAACATTCTGTTGGGCCTCAGCCATGTGTGCTGGACAAAGGACTCAGGCCTGTATCACAGTTCTCAAGCCTGACTAGAGTTATTTTGGAGGGAACCACACAAAGGAGTCTTAACCCAACAGCAACTAACAAATAGGTGTGAAAAGTGGGGGGTGTCTGAATTCTCTATCCTCATTGGAGGAAGCCTGAGGTTAACCCACAGGCAGTTCCAGTCTTTAAAAGCAATCGCCAGGCATTGCTTCTGTCTCTTCAAGTGTGGTCTGCTGACACCCGAGGATAACCTCTCCAACAAGATGGACACCAGCATTCGAGACAAACCCTTTCCTCCTCTTGGCTTACATAGGTTAAACTCCAGAGCTGAGGTTGTTCAGTCTAGGTAGCTCTTCACATGCTGAATTCAAGCATCAGAGGATTCAGCTGACTACTTCCATGGCATATTTTTAGGAGTTTTGGGCGCAATCAGAGGCTATCAGGTTCGAGCAAAAAGAAGAGTTTCTTTCCTTTGATTTTTCGTAAGACGTCATTGAACGCAACCGGACAGGAGCGCTGAAGGAAGCCCACTGATCCCTGAATCCACAAGGATACATAAAGAACTCAGCTCCTGCAACCAGAAGACCCTAGAGCAGTGCTCTGGTCGAAGATCTGAATCCTGCTACCCTCCTCCTACATCTGCCACGAAGGAAACCTGCTTGAATCTGTTGATTTAATATTCAACAGAGTGAGGATCTAACCAACTTTGCAATGATCACCAGGAGTTACCCCATGTAAGAGCTTTGGTCTGGGCAGAAATAGTTTCAGAAGTAGTTATGTTTCTTTTATAACCACTGATAATTATGCATCATTGTTGACGAGACGTCACATTCTGTTTATTATCTGTTGTAAGCTGCTGCATTTGTTTTATTGTGATGAACCGCCGTGTTCGCCGATGTGTGTACCCACCGTTGAATCAAAGTCCGGCCACTGGCTTTCTGGTGTTTAAGTAACAGTTACTGAACTCAGCTCAGAGAGCTCAAACTATTTCAAGGCAGCCACGCGGCTTCCTTTGTGGAATTCTCCACCTACACCGACCCTGAATCTGCCCCTCTTAGAGCCTTAAGTGTCTGGCACCAGAAGCATGAGGCACCCAAAGATTATTACCGGCGCCTAAAATCTGCATATTTCCAGGGACGTAATGCTCCAGGTTTGGAAGAGGACCAAACTTTCAAGTCCATCTTCCTGCACAATCTGCATGGCTGTGTGCGGTACGATGTCACCATGCATTGCCGAACACATTAGGTTGTTATGCCAGAGATTAAGAAATTTGCACAGGTGGCTTGGGAGACATGCATATGTCCTGGGTTTTGGAGACACAATAGTGACCTAGCACTAGAAGGCAACAAATTGCCTTATGCTATGACAAAATCTAAGAAACTGCATCACCGGCAGAATAGACAACAGAACCAGGGGGGTGAAGGAAGGAGCCAGTCACAGGGTAGTTCCCAACCTGAAGTACTGATCACCACCAGACCCGAACAGAACTCTCGGGATGGCCGAAGCCCCAGACAGAGTGGTAGGCATAACCGGAGTTCCCATGAACTTCCTAAGGAACCAGGTTCTGACAGGGGAATGAAGAACATGGTCCGGAGGTGTGTGACAGAGGTGATTAGACAGTTGGAGGCCTCCAGCCCTTACAAAGAACAAGGTTCTGACTCCACAGTGGGGAGGGGGGAGTAGCCTCCACTGTAAAACCCACCAAAGTCACTCAGCGTTAATGCTTTCTAGTCTCTGTTTTATGACCTGACAGTGGTAGTGAGACATAATGCACATGTATATTTACACACCTACATGCCACATACACCATCCGAAAGACTTACTCCTGCCCAGGCTAGGAGTTAGTCCACAAATCTACACCTGATACTCTTCTCTGTCTCTCCTCCTCTTGTTTGTTTGTTTCATTTGTTTTGTTAAAGAATGCACCTTAAGTAGCAAAGCTTTGCTGATGCCTGTTTATGTTTAGCGTTAGACATAGTTAGACATTCTGCCCAGAGTTTGCCTCCGTGTCTGCCCAGACCAAAATGCCTCTAATATCTCTGAACTGTTAACCCTATGGATTGCTTCCCTATGGAACTGCCAAAAAAAAAAAAAAAAAAAAAAAAAAAAAAAAAAAAGCTTTCCTTCTCCATCCCAGACACATGAACTCTTTGGTTTGTGAGCTGCCCTAGGAGCCAACAAGCCCTCCTTTGTGTACGGATTTCACACCTTCAATTTATGAAATATAGTTATTAATTATTAAGAATATTAGTAATTAAGTAACTAATTTGAGACTGATTTGAGTGATATTTTGGTTAAATTTCCCTGATTCCAGGGTGGTTCCCCCCGAGTTGATTAAATATAGTTTAATGATATTGTTATTTATATTATTAATAATTAAAAATAATTATTAAAGAATATAACCAAAGTTGACTTGATAAAACCCCAACAATTGTTTTATATGATTGTGTGTAAAACAGTTCTTCATTAGTCACATGACTTAACACATGGCCCTTAGTGGCCACCAGAACTCAAACCGCTTTGCGACCAACAGACCCAGGCCCCGTTTATGTGAGCTAGAAGTGACATCATACTACCTGCCCTACCACATGACCTTTAATGGGCCCGACCACCCAACTGTGTAGATAGATGAGGAGCGAGAGCCAAAACATCCCCGGGGTTATCAAGAAGGAACCTCCCTCCATCTGTGTTTCATCAAATTAGACCAACATCACCTCGAGGAGACACAACAATCTGAGTCCCAGAACCCCCCCTTCATGATAACTCTCACCGTCCATCAAACCCACATGTGAAAGAGAAAAGAGAGAGTAAGTCTGTAGAGAGATGTTAGAAAGAGGTAAGGGAAGACAGAGCAATGGAGAGAAGCCTGTTTGGACCAGAGCTCACTCTGCAGGGTTAGACTGTACACCTTACCTCCTCCTACTCCCCCATTTTCATGATGGAGGAGAGATACATGTTTTAACTTTAGCACAAACTTCACTTTGAGGACAGAGGAGGGAGAACATTGAATGTAAAACCTGAGTCATGCAATGTCATGAACTTGTTTCCTGACTTGTTAAACTTCATCAATTCTTTTGAATGTCTGCTGTTCTGGATTTAAATTTAAAAAGAAAAGGATTTTCAATTTTATTTCCAGCCAGTCCCCTGTAATAAGTTTCCCTTTAACAGAATCAATTATTGTACTTTCCCTCTGACCCAGTTTCCTGACTATTTCTAAAGAAGTCTTCACAGCATGAGCTCTATCTCTGAATGTTTCCCTAAATGTAATTTCTATCACACACACACGGCAGCTAGCATGTTGGGTTACATGTGAATATCATGGTGCAGAGACTGAAGCCTTTAAGAGAGATCCCTTTAAGAAGAACTTTAGTGTGAATGTGGAGGCCAGTGGAGCCCAGAGGAGATGATGAGACAGATGCTGATTGTTGATCACAGAGGGCTCTATAGGAGGAGACCACACAAACACTCTGCACCACACTTTGGACCACTTGGACTTCAGCTGTTCTTCACAACACTTGAATGAGTTTCTGCTGTTAAAGTCTGTGAGGGTTCAGAGCTGAGGCTTTAGGGAGGAGATTGGGATCAGGCCACAGACATGTAGAGACAGTAACTAATAATCCACTCAGGAAATTTACATGCAAAGCAATCCTCAGTCAAAGTCAAAGTCAACTTTATTGTCAATTCCAAAATATGCCAGACATACAGTGGAATCGAAATTGCGTTTGTCTCCGTCCCACGGTGCAATACAACCAAAATAAGGTAAAATAAGATAAGGTAAAATAGATAAAATAAAATTAGGTAAAAATAAGATAAATAATATTTACAGTAATAAATTCTAAATTGTGCAAAAGGTACAAAATGGTAAATAAAATAAAATAAAATTTAAAGAAAAAGTAAACTTGTGCAATATGTGCAATGTGCAGTAAACTGATTGTACTTTTGAAAAGTTAGCTTCAGAGTTATTAGTCCAGAGTTCTTGGTGGCAAACGGGACAGAACCAGATATAAATGTGAAGAGCCTCGAGTGTGAGACACAGAGGGAGATACAGCTGCATGGAGAGATGGACAGATGGATGGAAGAGTGGAGGAGCAGGAAGAAGAAGTGGAGGAGACTATTTGTGGAGGTCTGCAAAGCTCTTTATTTATTTTTTCAGACTTTTCAGTGAGAGAGTGTTCCTCTTGTTGGTCATCTCTTAAAGCCATCTTTCAGAGGGGATTTGGACAGAGAAGCTTTTGGCAGCAGCAGTAAACCCGACTAAACTGAGACTGATGTTGAGCTCTGAATGAGTTTCACTTTGACCCTGAACACACAAGATGAGTTTAAACTTCCATCAATGTGACTTATTACAACAACACATGGTGAGACACAGCAGACAGAACTGGAGACATGTTCTGTTTATCCTTCAGACACAAACTCCACCTCTGTGTGTCTAGTCAAACCAGAGTTTGATCTGTTAAAAAAATAAATGAATTAATAGATCAGATAAATAAATTAAGTTTGATTATTTCAAGGAAGGAAAAGACAAGATTTGAATCAAAACCAGAAGGGGAAAATTAAATTAGCAGCATAAACATTTAGATTAATTTAATAAATAAGTTATGTTATTGAAAGGTATTGTTTGCTACAATTGTAAATAAACAGGTAGTAGAGCGTAGAGTTCAGTTGATAAATAAGTTTTTAAAAATCAGACCTAACCGGAAGGAATCAATCCTCACAGCATCGTTGTCATTAGAGCAAACGCACAGACAGCATGCGGGAGGAGAGGCAGACCGACAGGTAGCTTGCGGAAACGAAAAGAAAAACCATCCCAAAAAACTGAATTGTGCAAAATTGATCATCTACGACAAAACCAAGGAGGCAGCCGGTAAGGTGCTGTAGGAACTTTAAAAAGACTGTTTGCTGGCGTGAAAAGTGCTGCAACGGTGCCGCTCGGGCACGTGCTGTTTTGTTTGTTTAGGTTGATAGCGTGCTTGTTTATGTTTAATGATTTGATTGTTTGTTATTCTCTACTGCAAGATAAATTTGAATTGATGAATTCATTGATTGATTGATTGGGCATATCATCACGAGTGGGTATGTTAGAATAAGGTGAGGGGTTTGACATGAGTTTGCACAGGTGTAAATTGATATATTAAAATGGAGAAAGATGAAAATGTGTTTAAAATACAGAAATATTAAAATGTGTTTCAAATGCAAAATATGTTAAAGGGTTGGCCGAAGGCATTAATTAATTTAATTTAGCGTGTATTCTGCTTGAATGGTGGAGGTGCATGGTTTAAATTAACCACATATTAACTTGCATTTCTTTGGTTGTTTTATTTATTCTTTTCAATAGGTTTTTCACCTAAGCAGCTAAAGCTGACAGCTAAATTGAAAGCCTAAAAATAAAAAGAACTGAAAAAGGAATTGTTTGAGTGGAGTCCAGTCCTTTTTGTGTAGAAGATCATTCCTCTCAAGTTGGGAAGCACAAGAAACTTGACAGTGTGTGTGTGTGTGTGGGTGGGTGCAGGGATCAATACCAGTGATTCATCCAGACTGCCAGTCTGACAAAAACCTTCAGCCTCTGTCCATCCACACAGGTGTTTTTAATGATTCTGTCTGATTAGATCAGGACAGGTTGTAAAAAGGTGATGATGAGAATTTATGATTCACCTGAAGTTTTTTTATGTGTCTAAAATCTTCTGATCCACATGTGGACTCTGAGCATTAAAAGTCTGGAGGTGAAGAAGGCTAACTCTCAAGTGTTTCACCTTTAACCCACCCAGACTGCTCTTACTTTTAGTCTGAGCAGAGTGATGGCTGCTGGGAAATGGAGTGTGAGGCTGTACATCTGACTGCTCAGAGGAGACAAGGGACAGAAGGGAGGTATAAAGGAAGCAGCAGCTCTGCAGAAGACAGCTGGTGACAGAGTTACAAATAAATAGTGTTTAACAGTTTGAAGAATCCAGAAGAAGTGATGTAGAGAGTGTGTTTTATCCTCTAAATGTAAAGCTGTGAAATCTCACCTGAAACCTTCCAAATCATCTCAAATTCACCTCGGTGTAACTAAACTTACAGACGACTGACAGAAAATACAGGATGGAAATCACAGCAGATCTTCTCCTTCACACACAGCTCCATGTGTTTCATTTTAAAGCCTGAGAAAATATATTTTCCCCGAGACTCTGAGGATGTTCACTCCCTGTTCTCAGCTGTCAGTCAGTCACGACTCTCTGGATAATAATCTGAGCAGGTAGCTTTTTTCATTTCAGGCTCCCAGCAAAGCAAACAAAAAGCAGAAGAAAATAAAAATATCACACGTCTGCTTATGAAATTCTGCCCAAACCTAATATTCAGCTTCATGACGGAGCTCATGAGGCGTGTGAGCTCGCCGTGGTTCACATGAGTTCATCAGTCATTGTGAAAACTGTGACAGCTGTGTGGTGGGAGATTTCCTCTCACAATCTCAGAATATAAATCAATGTGAAGCTCAGACTCTGGAGACAGAGATGATTCATTTAAAATCATTAAAAATTGAGTAGTGTTATGCCCCACCCTGAGGTGACCCTATGGGGCTAACAGCTATCCATAGTTTGACCCACAAAGAAGATTAGACAACTTTACAAAGTCCAAATGACGGGAGTTTAACAGGACAAATAACTGAATAGTTTACAAAAGAAATCAACAAGACAACACACTTAATCACGTCTGAGGCCAGGTGCAGCTCGTTAAACAATCAGTATCTTCACCTGGGCAGAGATGGAGACAACAGAAGGGGAGAAGAGACAAACAGCACAGGGAACAACATACAGCCGTAACCATGGAGACAGTTAGGAGTCTCAATCCCATCATGTTCTCCAACATGATGGATGAGCTCAGCAGCACATTGTTCATGTGAAACAAGCTGCTGTGTTTACTGCTTTCTGTGGAGACAACACCTCCAAACTGGTTTAGTCTGAAAGTCAGAGAATGAAACAAATAAACAGCCAACATGGGGGGGGGGGGGCAGTAGCTCAGTCTGTAGGGACCTGGGTTGGGAATCGGAGGGTCGCCGGTTCAAGTCCCGGCACAGACCAAGCCCGGAAATATGTCTGGTAGCTGGAGAGGTGCCTGAGCACCGCCAAGGCGCCCCTGAGCAAGGCACCCAACCAGCCCCCCCCCCCACCAGCCCAGGAGCACCCACCGTGGGCAGCCCCCCCACCCCGCACCCCCCCACCCCGAGACCCCCCCATCAGCGCATGTCCATAGGATCCTGTTTGTGCATGTGTGTATTTCGGCCTATGTTTGTGTAGCATGTTAACTAGACAGAGTTTAAAAATACATTTCCCCTCACGGGATCAATAAAGTATAAATTAAATTAACATGTCTGACAGTGTGTTTGTATTTGTCCTATGGGTAATAATCTACATGTATTACTGTCACAGAGGGACTGTAAAGTTTGATTACATCTTTGTTGATGTGCCATCTCATCTCACCAATAAATGTTATTTCCACAGTGAGACCACATGAAGACACTTTTATTATTTGTTCTCCAGAGGTAATGTTGGAGTTATGTCATAGATTAAATGTCTGATCCTATAGGAATATTCTGATTACATTTTGTTAAACCCACTATTAAAAAAGTTTGATGACTGAATGATCCGTGTTTGATGATGGTTTGATCTTTTTACATCTTTTATTTCACTCCCTTTGTTCTCAGGTTGTAAAGTTGCTGCAGTTCTTTCTCTCCTGTGTGTTTCCTGCAGTTCTTATTTAGTTTGAATATTTTGAAATGCAGCATGTTGTGTCTGTGTTTGTCAGTGTGGTTAGCATCAGTTGTATCTGGTCACCATGTTTGCTGTTTGGGCTTTGTAGTAATCTGGACAGCTTGATCATTAAAATGTGCACAGATGGAAACATGTCACCACAATCAGAGACTGTTTAGTTTGTCTTAGCAGCAGAAGAAAAAAACTAACTAAATACAAATAATAATGTGACAGCATGCTCTATGTGAGAAACAAGTGATTTCATGACTTTCTTTATGTTCAGCCTCGCTCTCTCTCATCTGCTCCTCAAATGCAGCAGCTCCATCAGTGACCCAGAACTTTAAAACATGACTCTGTAGTTACCTCTCTACCTTCCTACTTTAGATTATTGTTTACATCTGTTACTGTACTCAGTGGACATAATGAAAAGAGGGGTAAAGTCTGCTTCAAGACAGACAACATGTCACCTGTAATATATGTCTGCACTTGAATCCATTTCCAGGTGAGGAGCGAGCACTGACCTCATTTACTTGGAGAGTCCTCAGGATGGCAAACAGCCGCTCCACATCAAACAGGGGATGTAAGATGTGCAGCATAATAATAATAAGACCTGAGGCTCATTGACAAAGGGAATAAGGTCCCTGCTATCAGCTGCTAAATGAGGAACCATCAGATTAAAACTGTATTTTACCTGGAAGAAGTTTAAAGAAAAGAAAAACTTTAAGGTGAGATCCTTGAAATAAATTCAACTTGTGATCATCAGCCGGTTACAGACGGAGCAGTCTGCTGATGTTTGACTCACTGAGCTTCAAATCTCTGCAGAGTGAATTTATAACACAGGAAGGATTTATTAAAAGATGATAATCTATGACATTACCCAAGTGAGCTGCTCGTACAGATAACTTAATAACCTGAATATGTGATATGCTGCATTAGAGATACCTGAGTAACATTTTACTGTGGGGGAGATTTTCCTCTGACACAAGGATTCTTAGAGAAGTTAGAGCTTTACAAAATAAAATATGTACAGTGACACTTCTCTCCTCTTTTAAATGTCTTGATGATCCTGATAAGTCAAACATTGTTTCCATCTGGTGTAACATTCTCTTTAAAGAGTCTCTTCAGTCTTTTTTGCAGACTCAGCAGGAGCTGAAAGCAGCATTCAAACAGTTTGCTGTGGTGTTACTGTCCTTCATTGATGTGCTCCTCTGATTCATTCTAGCAGCTCAATTCTCAGTTCGATCATTAAGATGGAAAGACAAAGTAATGAGCACAACACTAATGATAATTCAATGCTGCAGACAGAGACAGAGAGTGATCTATATGCTACAATATGTTGAAGTGAAGGTCTAAAGAAAGCTTTAATGAAGCAGAGAAACCTGATGGAGAAATGAGAGCAGCCTGAGCCCATGTGTACGAGATGATGATGAAAAAAGGAAAACGTCTGTCCTCCGTACACGGATGTGGACGTGAGTCTCCTTGTGCTGCTGCAGGCGGTGAGCTCGTCTGCATGAACACCGTCATGCCGTCTTTCACAGATACACACAAGAGCAGTGTTGGGCTCGTTACTCTTTTTAAAAGTAATATAATCAATCAATCAGTTCAATCAACTTTTATTTGTATAGCGTCAACTCATAACTCATAACTCATATAATGACTTTACGTATTACTCCCTGCCAACAGTAATATGTTACACTACTCCTTATATTACTTTTCGTATTAAGCCACACGTTTCAATAGTTCTTTTTCGCTTGTAGCTGTCCACGATTTAAATCCAGTCTTGGTTGTTTTGTAGGTATTGTAGAGCTACATCTATCCTCCGGGCCGCAGAGGGCTCGTTAGTGGGTTTTATTAAGAGCTTCACGTTGTTGTGCTGTTGTTGTAAGTGCTTAAGGAGGTTTGAGGTTATGTTTTTAGCAGTAGAAAGAGATCTAGTACTGGGACACAATCTACATCTGACAACGATGTTCTCCTCATCTTTCCTCTCGACTCTCTAAAGTAATGGGAATATTTCCAGCCGCAGAATGTAAACATGAGCGCTTCCATCTTCCATGCTAACCAGGGTTGCCAGGTATGTATGACAACAATTGACAAAATAAGCCCAATGGCCAAAAACAAAAACTACCTAACTACCTAAAAGAAGCCCAATTCAGAAGAAAAACTGCAAACCTGGAAACCATGATGCTCGCTGACTTACTGCTTGTCTGATGTGCGCGATAAAATTAATCTGGGGATTGTTGCTTTTTAAATCTGAAGTGGGGTAATAACAACAACAGTAAGGTAGTAACGAGTTATTTTTAGCGTGAGTAGCTGTAATATTATTACTGGAATTTCATTAGTAATTCGTTACACTACTTGTTACTACACTGTAAACCCGAACAGTACTGCTAACTTAAAAAAATTGATAGGTTTGTAATCAAATTCTGTTATCTAGTTAATGGAACTTAAAACAATTATGGTCACTGAACAAACATGCAGTTTTAATTTTACTTTAATCAATATTTCTTAGTAAATACACTTAGTTAAATTAATACTTTTAAGTACACTTAGTCACGCACACTGACGTCACCTACGTTGTAACGTTATGTCTCTGCGCTTGACTGACCAGAAAATTATTTTCAACATGGCTGCCCTCCACTGTCGAGAAGAGCCTGCACGCGGAGCAACTTGTAAATACAAAAAGCTTATTTTCTTGTTGAGAAATTAAGAAATATATTAGTGATAGTTTGTTATATTTACAAAGCACCTTTTTTAAGTTAAAGTAATACGGTAACATGATGTTTGGACACACACGTTCATGACGAGGCGGTTCACAGTGCCTCTCTGAGCACATTACGCCTACCGCCATTTTCTGTTAACGTTCTTGTTACAAGTTAGACAACAATGTCAAGTCTAGCTGGCCAGTCTTTTCAGCCCACAGTCGTGGTAATGCTCAGTGTCTTTCTGCTGCTTAGTTTGAGCGCCTTTATCTGGTAAGTTGTAAAGTTGCGTGTGTCTTGTGCGCCTGAATTGGATGGTGTTTAACATTAGCTTTGGCAAAGTACAGTGAGGCTAACACTCACATTATGATGTCTGTTAAAGTCACCTTACACTGTGTTTTAGGTGCACAACCGTTCTACCGTTGACTTATAAGCCAGCAGTGAGGGTAGTAACACGGTAAATCTACGTTTTGAGTTTACTGAAAAGCCATTTTTTAATGACTCTAAAACGCTGCTGTGTTTCTTGGAGAAATGGCCGGCCCTGCGTATGGAATCTTAGGTAAAAGAGTCTCACAATGGTTTCAGTATAACCAGACGTTAATGCCTCCATTGCTTTGATGATGATTGATATTTTTTCATGCAGCAATGTTGCTGAAAGATTTTTTTATTAAATATCACAACACTTGTGTGCGTGTCTGTGTTTTTTTAGGTTTGTGCTGAATTTCACAGGATAACAAATGTCAACCTTCACAACCAATTTTACTCAGAACTAGATCGACACATACCTCGGCTGCTGGCCTTGTATAGAGAGAAGGCAGGACGCACCGGGAATATATCAAAGGCCCTGCGTGACATCCTAAAGATTTATGATCTCCAGGTGAATTACTTAGCTAATCTTGAAAGATCATTATTTTGACTAAATTCCATTTTAGTTGTATGCAAACCAGTCAGTAAAAAGATCACGAGTTGCTAAAATAAATATATGCTATTAAATAATGATTAAAATAGGCAGCAGTCAAGCAGTGGATGACCTGAGCTTATGTACAATTTTGTGTGATTTCAGGATACACATGATGTTCACATCAAACTGCTGCTCTTTTGGCCCTGCCAGTGTACCTGTCTGAGGAAGACCCAGACTTCTTCAAGTCTTGGAATGTAAGTATTAGTACATTCAACAAATGTATTGATTTGTCAATGGAGTCATATTGCCTTTTTTTGCTTTTCGCTTTTAAGGGGTTTTTCGCTTTTTTATTTAAGGGGTAAATTAGTTCAGGTGTTCATCAGTAGCTTAAAAAATACTCTTAAAATTAATTTTGTAAAATAAATGAGATAAAATCATGATTGTGCTCCTGCTTATTGTCTACAGTATAAGAATACTTTAAAATACAGATTAATATTCAGATCAATCAATCACAACTGGAGTTGTTTCTTAGACTGATAAAAATATTAAATGAAAAATGCTAATATGGTCTTTAAATATACAGGGGAAGCTGTTGATATACCTGGACTTGTGTCCATGTAAAATACTTGCATGTATCCTTGACAATTTTTATATTTTTCTGTGAAGTTTGAATCTAATATAAATGCAATCATCTAGTTCCTTACAGTAAACATTTCAAACTTCTGTATATTCCAGGCAGAGGAGTTGACTGAGCCAGACATCAAATAGACGCCAATTGCCCTTCTCATGGTGGTCTCAGGGAGCTCTTCAAGTTCAGTCCATCTTACCCCGGAGAGCTGTGCTGTTGTGGTGGAGGATGAAGTTGTAATGAGTGACATCACCAGGTTTGCAGATGCATTTGCACTGCTATTTGGGTTGATATACGCACTGCATTTGGACTACCCCAGTAGACTTGCACACACTTTCACTGTCATCCAGAAAGTGATAATGGGGCTTGACGATGGTAAGCCCCCGAAACCCCGTGTACTGAAAAGTGAAAAGTGACCTTTTGAGTAAAGAGTAGGCTGAGTTGCAGTTTGTGTGCAAAGGCGTTAATGCACCAGAATATTTCTGTGCACTGTCGTTTCAGAGTTTGTTTGTTGTTGAAAAATTTTGTTGCTGTTTAAGTTGGTAAGTTTTGTCCTACTGACAGAACTACCCGAGTTCCTCAAGTCGCTCACTTAAAATGGTTCATACAACAGGACGAGGGATTGTTCGAATAATAACAGAAACCACACTGCCAAGATGATCATCCGTTTGACCACTTTCTCGGCAGGGTGGTCAACAATGATCCTGTGGTTGGAGACCGCCTCAGAGTAATCTTCTTAGAGAAGTACAGAGTTACACAAACAGAGAGAGGTAATCACTAAATCATCGCCACACTCCTGGGCTTTCATTTTTTATCAGGTCTTTGTAGGGAATACTTGGTGTCCAAGTTATTTATTTAATTTTTTTTAATGAACCCGATATTTTGTTTTCAGGTTACTTTGCATTGTGAAAACATTTGTTGTCAACTTCATATCACTGTTTAAAAAAGCAAGAATTAAGTTTTGCAGAGCAGGCACTTTGTAAATGTTGATTTTCATTTTCCTCTTGGTTTATATTTTTATTTCCAGGAAATGTGTGTTAAAAGACATATTTACAAATGTAAGCCTAATTATATAGTTGTTTTTTTTAAAACTTCATGAAACACATTTCAGAGTTCTCTATTTGTTTTGACATGTTGGTAGATGCACATATTCACATACAATCACACTCTTGAACACACATACACACACAACTTGCTAAATTCCCTCATAAACATACACAAAAACAAATTGTTTTTAGTGCAATGTTCTTTCTAAGCTTGAGCAGGGGTGTCAAATCTTGTGTCTGTGCAGGTATTACATTTTTTTATTACAAATGAGGTAATTTCAGTAATCAAGGCACGGGACAAAAATGTGATATTCCCTGAGTCTTTGAAATCAAAAACTGAATACACTTTGACCTCCATGACACAGGGCTAGACACTCCTGATCTGTGTTTTTATAAAATTGTTATATATTCAGTCATGTTTGACTAAATAAAAAAAATTGCACAGCAAAGGTTTTATGTTTGTGTTTTATAAGTAGTTTGAATTTAAATAAATTAAATAATATTTCTGAAAAAAAAGTTTATCACAATAATAGTTTTTGAGTTTTTAGATTATGTTCATCTAAGTTCTGGTAAATTAATGTAATTAAGTGTGGACGAACTAAAAATGTAATATATGTTAAGCAATACGTTTAAGTACTGCAAACTGAAAATTGGAAAAAAAAAAGAGTAAATACAAATTTGTAATAATTGAATTCTATATTTTTAAGTACAGCAAACTTGCATAAAACAATAATGAAACATAAACTTTTAAGTTATAATAAAGTGATATTTTTATGTGAACTCTTACTTTGAGTTAACTAAATTAAACATTTCGAGGTAATCAGTTTCCACAAAGGTTTTGAGTACTGTGAACTTATTCGGGCTTACAGTGTAGTAAAAGTAATATTATTACTGTAACTCTTTACTAGTAATGTGTTACTGCCCAACACTGCACAAGAGTAAATGAGAGTGATTGTGATTCTTGTTGTGTTCTTTGTCAGTCTGATTTTCTGTATTTTTCTTATGTGGGTGGTCTCACAGTAACAAAAACACAAAGTAGCCTGAGTCCTCAGATTACTTTTAGATGTTCACAAAATGAGGGTCTGGGGCCGTCACTCTGGATCCAGGTTCTGCCTGCTCTGCCGCTTCAGCATGCCCAGAAAAGTCCGAAGTCAACTAAGCGGACTACTGTATTTTCTGATGGTTCTTACGGACTTTTTATTATTGCGTGTGTGTCTGTGAGACACAACCACACAAACAGACCTCCACTGGTGAGAGTGGGCTCACCTGCGTGTGCGCGCACGTGTCTGTGTGCACACATGTCACACATGCACACAGAGCAGAGGAGAATTGTAAACGCGCGACCATGTAGAGACAGAAATGACATGCCGTCGTGTAAATAAGATAAGTAAGATAAATAACATAAGACTGTTTAGTTTGTTTAATAAAAGGACAAGGTATAGACCTGTTCTATAGGAAAGGTATACTTATGACTTCTGTTGTGATCTGGCGCTAAAAAAGTAAAATAAAAATAACTGTGATTCGTTTTTCAGAGAATCGACGTGAACCTTGACACCTTTGAATCGATTTTTAACTGCCTCATGATTAATCTTTACATGCCTACTGACAACGACCCACTATGAATCTCTACTCAAAGCAAGTTTCGCTTCACCCACCTAAACTGACAAGACCTTCCAAGTTTCAAATCAGAGCTTGTTCTGCCTTGCTCAGATCTTTCTCTTGTTTCAGAAGAACCTTCACTCCCTCCAGCTCATTTCTGAGATCTTCAACTACCTGCCATTTGGGTGGCCGTCTCTGAGGCAGAGCACGATCGAGTACATCCTGGTTCTGTCAGTGGTGCTGTCCGTAGGCTTACTCCCTCCTTCGGTGGAAAGTCTGACCTTCTGGCTGAGTAGGACGCTGCCTATTGTGGGTTAGGCAGCTGGTCCTGCGGTTTGCTCCTTGCATGGGGTATTTAAACACCTCAGCTTCAACCACCTCATCTCCTATCTCCTTCTCCATGATATCTCCCAGGTCTGGGATTGTTCCATTGCTGGTCTTAGTTGAATCAGTGTCTTGGATGTTGAGTTGTTTGAGTTTGTTGTCTTCATGACAATATCTCAGATCAGATCAGTGAACTGTTGTAGTCTCAGACTGAATCTGTGTACTGTTGAGAGTCTGTGGCTTGTTACCCTTTAACTGACGTTAGATATAAAGACTCTGACTCAGGCATCATTCAAATCTTTGCCTGTTATTTAAAAGAAACAAAATGGCTGCTCCAGCATTTAACATTAAACACAACCCAACAAGCTGAGGCGGGCCTTAAGCCTCCTGACAAACAGCTACAACAGTTTTCAGAAGTGTGGTCAAATGAATGCTCATTTAGATCTATTCGTAATGTGAACATGAACATTTCTGGTTGGGGGCCGATAGATAAAAAAAGGAGACCAGTAGACTAATCAGTCTGAAAAAAAATCAAGACAAACTTCTAAAGTAAGATGAACTAACTCTTACATCATGTTACCATCACCATATAAACCTTTTATTGAAGAGAGGAAATCACAGCTGATTGAGATTTGCTAATTCGTGCAGTTTGACAAACACAAACGCACACACACATTCAGACTTTAAGATATTTGAACACAAAGGCTTTTTTAAAGTCTTATCTACGTAGCCCACATATATAATTTAACTAACATAAGTCACATTGTAATACCTAAACCATGGACATGTTTCTGAACTGAAGCTGTTTTAAGTGTTACTGATCTATCATTATGTTGAATAGATACTTTTACACTACATTTCACAATCACTCATTCATACTGTGATGTCAGACGCTGCTTTGTAAAGTGCTCATCAGTATTAACTAATCCATTCATACTCATTACAAGACAACTGGTGTGATTTTGGGGTTCAGCGTCTTCTTCAAGGACACCTGAACATGACTGCAGGAAGAGGGATTGAACTGCCAACCTTATGATTAAGAGACGACTGAACACACCACTGAGTCAAAGAAAAGTCTAATATGTTTAAATGATTAAATATAATAATGATTGAATTAACAGAACATTTATAAAATACCACTAAAGCTCATTGGTTGAGACTGAGGTGTTAAGAAGTCTTCATAGAGGACCAGGCTCTCTCTGGATGCTCAGGGTAGAAATGAATAAGGAGCAGGAGGCTCACAGAGCAGTTTACTCAACAACACTCAAATAATTGTTGGTGCTTGAGATGAAGAGCGGAGGGAGTGAAGACAGAAAGAGTGTAGCAGGAACAGTGGTATTACAGAGGTTATTAGAAATCCTCCAATGAGCTCCATTCTGTGCAGATAAGGAGAAGTCACAGTGTTTGTTACGCCCTGCAGCACCTCAGCAGGCCACACACAATACATATGAATTTGACTTTGAAAGAGAAAGAGGAGAACATAGGAGGTGTGTTTCATGTGTTGGAGGCTCAGCAGGCTGTGGACAGAAGCTCTGAGCTGCTCTGCCTGTGTCTCTGTCCTGCTCAGTGAGGAGAGGGTCAGTGTTTGGAGAAACTTTGTGTTATCAGGGCTCCGAACAGGAACATTTTTATACTTTCTTATTTTATTCTGGGGAAAGTGCTCAGGAAAAAAACAACTGAGAGACCTACAATCACTAATACAAATTCCTTCCACAGCTCAGACTCATATAAAGACACTCATTTACCCTCAAAGTGATGCTGTAATATTCAACTTCATTTACCAATTATATGAGAAACATCTTAGCATTCATTCAAAATATTTCATCACAAATAATCTACATCTTCAGTCTTCTTCTCCATATTTATACAAATTCCTCAAAGTCTGTCATCAGCTCTTCATTTACCACTGGATCGATCTAACCAAAAGGATTCATGGTCACCTTCAGCCTTCACTGATCTTGAGTTATTTAACTAGTGAGATCAATAGATATTAACCCTTTACAATATTACATTGAAATGAGTCTGCTAGTGCATACATCTGTATTTTAGTGTAATTTGAAAATGTTCCTTGAAGTTTGTTTTAAATACTTCATGTCCCAGGAATCAGACTTGAAGGTTTTTTAAGTCAGTAAGTTAAAAACCAATAATACAATTGTGTCATACATTTAGAAGTTATGTAAGCTGTGCTCCTGCTGACATGTTCTTCATTAATATCAAAGTGGATAATGTTAGAAAACGATCGCCCTCAGCTGCTCACATAACTTCACTCAGTTTGAAACCAATAGTGAAAGTTAAGTGACGATAACACAAAAGACAGAAGCTGAAGCTTTCTGATTCAACAAGGATGAAGACTGTGTTACTGAAGGTTTTTATGTTTGATCACTTTAAACAGGTTCACTTTTTAAATGTTAGAGTGGACTTCTCACAGAGCTGTGGATCTGTATCACAGTGAGCTGTTATACTGAGCTTAATGCCTTCCTGTATTAAAATAAACAGGTTTAATGTTAACCCTCCATGCAGTTCTTCTGTTTACTTTGTTTATCATCCTTTGAGTCTCTTACAGATGTTCCAGTTGTTTTTGTTGATGATCTTTTCAGCAGGTGCTCATAGAGAATTGGATTTTGTTCTGATCATCATTAATTCTCCTATAAAATAATAATAAGTGTAGATTAAATGCAAAGTGATAAATGATCCATGCTGTCGTTTCTTTTCTGTCTCGTCCTCTCTGTGCCGTTTCTCACACTGAGCTGTTGTGTACAAAAGTTCACATCTGTTGCTTATTGAACATCTGGACTCATTTACATATTAATGAATATTTATGTTAATGTGATTGTTATTGGGCCTGCAATGTGAAAGACTGGAGATCTACTCAAGCAGAAATAACATACTTTCACCTTTAACTAAAGATAATGTTGTCTCCTCCGTCTGATAAAAAGTGAAACACAGGAGAGAGGAGGTCATGAAACAAGAGTGTTTTTAATTTGATTAAATCAGCTGAAATAAAGATGAATAAAAGATTACATTTCACCGTCTATTTACACTATAAAAAAGGATTTTTGTGGATAGTAAATAATATCCATACAAATTGTCTACATTTTACTAAAATAATATAAGTCAGCAAGTGAAATCTATTATAATGGGTACATTTGACCTTCTTTACCTATTTTTCAACAGTAACAATTGCTACACAAATAAACTAAATAATATCTACCCAGAGATATTGGGTGTGCACTGAAGAGTGCGCATGCGTCATTACTTCTTTGCAGAGGACAATATTGGTTGGCGGGACTCCATGTTCGGCAGGAGGTTTGGCATCGTGGTGGAAGGTAGGATTAATATTGATCATAAAACTGTTTCATTCGATGTATGAAAATGTGTTAGTCTGGTATATGGCAATATTGATCTGGAAGCCTTGGTATAAAACATGAAATTTAAATTTTAGCCCTCTCGGAGACTTTCCTTAATGTTAGCACGCTAGTTGAGCACAAGCTAAGTAGCCTACTTCTGGAACACAGCAATACATACGTTTGTGTCCAGAATGTGAATTAATTTAAACTAAATTAGCTACATAATGTGATATTTAATTGGGGGCTAAATTCACAGTAAACTACATTTTCTAACTAACTTGTTCACATGGTTCCGGGCACAATGTTGTATGTTTCGCCGTATGTATGACCCTTGCCGTCTACCGTTGCCACTGTTGCTATGGTGACGCTTTTTCCCCCACAGTCACAAAATACAGCATAGTGTTCTTGGGGGACACATATACGTGATGCACACAAGTCATATTGACTTAGCGTTAGCGTTGAGCTCCGGTACATTTACAGAAACAAAGTAAGACGGGATAAAGTTTGAAAGAGGTATTTTGAGAGTTACTTGATACCTCTCATAACAAACAGCTCTGCACCGAGCGAGTGTGTAGGCTAGTGACTGAGAGAGAGCGACGGTTATGCTGAACGGACAGCTGTTCTACCGCAGCAGAAGTAAGATGTGAAGTAGTTATAAATATGCAGTGTTTAATTCACGTTGTCTACCAAAATAGCACAACTACTCCTCAAAACTCAGGTGGAGTCTGTGTGTGCTGTCTTCCTAACTGCTGGGCAAATGTTCAGGTTTCAATTATTTTACACAATTATTTGAAGCTTAACTATGAGTCTCCACATTAAATGCTTGATGTAAATAGGCAACACGCATGTAATATCCGTGCGTTTTTGTCAACATGCTTCTTATCTGTTTTGCCAAACTGTCATTAGGCTATTTTATGTCCTGACTAAATCTTTAAGTTTTAACACAATCAAATGTTCCGTGTTTCTTTCTGTTACTTATACAGCAGGATCTATGAAAACCTGTGAAGACCCATTGGAAATGCATTACTAAGGTATGTCAATTTTAACATATATATGCTTTAGATACATGAACTGAACACTGAGCCTTCTAAATTAAAGAAAAAAATAGGTGTTTGTTAACTTGTTTTGCAGGACATGTAGCTTACAGCTTTTAAAACCAACGGTATCTTTTGATGTTTGATTTATTTACCATTATCTTTAGCCAAATTACTTCACATAGTTAGATTGTGAGAATTTTGTCCCTTAACTGATTTTTAGATCAAAGAGTTCTGACTTATAACCACTGTTCCTCTGGCAGAGACATTTATGCTGAAGCTAGACGAGTACACACCACGTCTTCCGCAGCTGATGCGTGCAAAAGGAAGAGCTGCTGCTACAAGGATGCAGCATCTCCTGAACACTGTAAATGAGGTAATTTTTCAGTTTTTATTGAAAATTGCAAAAACCAGTTTGCAGATATGAGTAGTAATGTAAATGCTTGTCATTTCAGTTCCTCAGTATTGACAAAAAGAGGGATGTGGTTGTTAGTTGCCTCATCAAGTACCTTGGAGAACAAAAGCAAGATCTGTTCCAAGACTGCCAGGTATTAATCAATAATTAACTCTGACACAATTGTTACATTTCAGACATAATTTTATTAAACGGATTGAGTGTGACTGTGCACCTGTTTTAGATTTAAGGATATGGGGTCAAGAACTCTGGATTGACTTTGTTGTTCACCTGCTTGTAATAAATGACCGATTTACCTAAATGTCCTTGTTTTCAAATAAATGACTTCACCAAAAAACTTTTAATCGAACTGAAAAGCATCATGCTTATATGCATAACTTAAATAATAGTGCTTATTCTTTGTTTATTTTCTTCCAGGAGGACGAACACGAGGACCACACAGACCAAACCATGAAAGTGCTTGTGATCCATGACCCCAGAGCTGAGGTGGATCCAGCAGATGTTTCTATCGTGATATCCCAAGAGTCTGAAATACAACTTTGAAGTATTCCGTGAAGTTTTTTGGAGCTTGATGGAGCAAAGCTGCTCAAGAAGGTACACAGCCTCAAAAGTAAGCTTATTGTATTAACTTTTGCACATGCGGACTGTAAGCTTCTTCATGCCTTAAGACTATTTTTGTGCAAATGATTTCTCAAACTTAATGTACATGATTTAAGAGATGTGTATGGCCACAATGTGACCTTACCCTCTGCATCACATTTTTGTTGCAAAAATGTTCTAGTATTTAATGTAATTGATTCATATTTGTGTTGGTGCAAAGTGTGTGTGTGTTCTGTGAATTAAGATCAAGAGCATTCTTTTTTCTTCTTCAGAAAAGTGGGATGTCAACATTTTTCTAGATAACCCCCCCCCCCCCTTTTTTTTTGCTGGTCTAGCACTTTTGTTTAGCTTGTTTAACACTTAATGTTTTTGTTTACATAGTGTAATGCATTTTGTTCAGGTAATACTTTTAACTTATACTTTGAGAAAAAAAGTTTTGTTTGTTTACATGTTACATATTTTGGGCTCAATGATACTTGTCCTTAATGTTTAATTTGATAAAGAATTGGTCAAACAAAAAAGTAATTGACAGGATCTATATTGTCTCGTGTGTCTGGCATTAACTTTTGGGTAAAACAAACCTAATTTAAAAAAGTAATGATAAGTTGTTTTGGTTAATAAGTATTAAAAAACATTAGGTAAATTAAATATCCCCTACTACAAATACACTACAATCATGATTAAATATTACTCATTTTTCATAGGTATTAAGTTGTAAAATCTATTTCAATAGGTTAAGTAGACTTTACCTAATTAATTTGAGTATAATATAGTCGATATATTAAAAAAATAGGGTAAAATGTACACAATCAAACTGAGTGCAAATTGTTACCTCAATTACATTGAGTAGATTCTATAGGTTGCTTTTTATAGTGTAGGATCTATTCAGTGATTCAACAGGTCTTAGAGTATATTTTCAGTTCAGGGTCACACATCAGTTACTTCTTGTTTTCCATCTGTAGTTACAATGACACATGATTTAGTTTGATTATTACTCGTCCTGTCCTCACACTGACATCTTCTAAGTGATTCTCATTTTAAGTTCCCTAATGTTCTGAACAGAAGGAGTGAAGATACCTGCACAGATGTTATGTAATGTGTTAGCCACGTTACAGCTGTTTATTAACTGATGGACTTCAGAGTAAAGAGAGTTAGGAGGTGAAGAGAAATGTAAAGCAGGGTTCATTGAAAAAAGAGACACTCAGTCTTCCCTGGATAAAGAAGAGCTGAAATAGAACAGCCTGTTTGTATTTATTTGCTGTTCTCACAGGGTCAGATGTAATTAAAGAGAAACAATAAAGATGTCCTTCAGTCATTTGTCACTGGAGGGAGGATTGACCTCCATGTTTGTCACTGATGGTTCAGGGAGGTGGAGCGAGTCAAACAGAAGCACTGCTGCAGATTTCATTCCCAGCTTCAAGGTTTGACCTTCAGACAAAAACTCACAAATCTAAAGATTGAACATCTGCTCTGATTTCTACAGTTTTTATAAAAACACCTCTCCATCTGTACCAAAGAGAGCTGACACAGTGTGAACAGAGAAGTTGTGTTTCAGGTGGTTAGGGCTTGTTTGTTAGCATGATGTAACTCACTCTGCAGCCGCTGTTCCTCAAACCTTCTCACACACTCTTTTTATGTCACTGCAAGTTGTGGAGGAATATAAGAATACAAATATAAGAGACATCTTTTTCTCTGCTCTCTGGATCTGAACAGAGGATTAAGAGAATGTCACATCTAGAAGACAAATCCCTTCAGTTCAGTGCTATAGCATATCAATGTAATGTAACATTTCTTTCATGGTGGAAGAATGTAAAGAACATTTTCTTCTCCCTCCAGTGCTGTTCTGGTGAGGGAGCAGCTGTCCATGCACGGATCAAAGTTAACGCTCTCCATTTACAAAATCTACTTATTAAAAAACATCTTCATATTTACTTCTCTCTGCATCAACATTTAATGGTAATATATTTTCATATTTCATAAATAAAGCTGTTGGATCAGTATAACTCTTTAAATATGAACAATATCAAATTGACAAAGAGTGTGTTTGTGAGTGAACTTAGACATCTCTTTTCTCTCTGATCATGATGAAGTTATCATTTCTAAATTTCTATTGTTTGCAGATAGGATATCAAAGCCTTCTTAATGTGATAAAAGCTGTTTTTTTGTTGTTGTTTTTAAGTCAGAATAGAGAAATAAGTGAGTATCAGAGACAGACTGTAAAACATAAAAATAAGTCGACACAAAGAGAAATCTAATTTCCGGATCAGAAAGGATGTCAGTGAGTAAAGAGTCAGACTTTGTCATCTCTCTCTGGTCTTGACATTGAGAGTTCAGGCTTCAGGTAAACTGAATAAGCTCGGTTTATCTCCAGCTCGAGACTGAAACCATAAAGTCACTGCATTGAATTTGTGATGTGTCCACAGATCTCATGCTGCATTAGTCAACAGCAGACAGGAGAGGAAGGTTTTAGTGTTTTGTGATTCAGGTGATGATACTGAGAGAACTCAGACTCATCCTGTGAAATGGAGCAGAGAATTGACCCTGAAGGGGACCCGTAGTTCTACAAAGCCTCTGAGGTGAAACATCATCCATCAGAACGAGAGCCTTCCTGCTCTCTTTGTTTTTTCTTCATTTTTGTTGTCTACCATTTATCCAGTGATGCTCCTTTCAAACTGTGGAGTGAGAGAGACAGAAAACATGAACATCCAACATGTTCTTCCTCATCTGTCCTTCAGACTCTCCATCACTGAGTCGTGCTGTTTCATTGGCTGTGTGTTCAGTACAAACAGGAAGTGTGTGTTCACATTGTAGCATGTTGGAACCCCCTCCTTCCTCCTCTCCAGCGACACTTTAAACTTAGATAAGTGTATCAGCACAGCCAGGAGGATGAATCCCAGCCTGACAACAACACAAGCTTCACTTTCTCATCAAGCAATCTGTCAAGAGCAGACACAGAGCAGAGGCTTCAAGAAACCTGCCCCCTCCCTTCATCCTCCTGCAGCCCACTCCTCACTGCATTTCTGAAAACACTGCATCACCGTGCTGCAGCAGAACAAACATGAAGGAGAGAAAACAGGAAGAACAGATGGAGAGACACGAGTGAGGGGTTCATAAAGTGGATGTTAGTGACCTCACAGAAAGAAGGTTAGAGACTCTAACAGCAAGAACAAAACGCTCTGTGACCATGTTGACACTGTTGCATGCTGGGAACAGATGAGTGCTGAGACTGACTATAAACTTGTGAAGCGTACTGCTGCAGGAAGCTTCTTGTGGTGACAGTCGACTGTGAAAGCAACAAATGTAGTCACAGTGACGTCACCCGTTTATTTATCAACTGATTTTTTTGGATCCTCAAATTTGACCAATAAACACCATGTTGGGTTTTCAGAGGCAGAATGACCCTTATTCAGACTAGAGGGTTTTACCCTAATTCATTAACTGACTAATGACCAAGTTAATCATTATGTTATAACCACACAACCAGATACAGTAGTATAGTGGGAGCTAAACAGAGTTGTTAAAAAGATAAGACAGCTAGCATAACTTCAGGGACTCTCCCACATCTCCAGTTTGAAAGTCAGCAGCAGGTAAACAACACAAACAGAGTAACCTAACATTTGAAGTCATCACTGCAGACGACTGAAACCGCTGACTCTAAAACTCATGCAGCCACAAACCAGACAATGATAAACACTGAACAAACAAACAAACCAGACAATGTGTGATAAACACTAAACAAACAAACAAACAAACAAACAAACCAGACAATGGGTGATAAACACTGAACAAACAAACAAACAAACAAACAAACCAGACAATGGGTGATAAACACTGAACAAACAAACAAACCAGACAATGGGTGATAAACACTGAACAAACAAACAAACAAACAAACAAACCAGACAATGTGTGATAAACACTGAACAAACAAACAAACCAGACAATGTGTGATAAACACTGAACAAACAAACAAACCAGACAGGATGAAGCAGACACTGAAACCTGCTGGTTAGTGCTGAAATGTCAAAGTTCCTTCTAGACAGTCTGTGGGTATAAACCAATCAGCAAGACAGATTATTTGTCTGATAGTCTCATAGAAAAACATTGCAGAAAGGAAAAAACAACTCAAACAGTCAAGAAGTCAAGTTCAGAAACTTCACTTTGGAGACACCTTGAAGGCAGCTGTAGGCTCCGACTTGTCACTCAAAAAGATTACAGCCCATTGAATGCACCACTTTAAGCATTATTATAATTTAAATGATTGAAATGTAAGTATAATAAAATAATAATAATAAAAGTTTTCAAGGATCTGAAAATTTGCTTTAGAGCCAAAACTGTTTATTGTCTGTCATCATAAATAATTAAATTCTACTCTAAATGTTTTAACATGGAGGTTTATGAGGATTTGCTCACTTTCGTAGTCAGCCCCAAGAGGTCATTCAAAGAACTGCACATTTTCTCATTTCTCTTTGTCTTCAAGGTTTTAGCTTCATGCAGCACACACATGCACACTGTATCTGATGATGATGTGATATTTCATCAAAGATATGTCACCTATAGATAGGTATGTGGTCCAGGATGAGACTGCTATCAGGTTCCATTAGATCCTGTGTATTTCTGTTGACAGCTGCAGGAGTAGAGCTGGTATAACTGGAGGGCTGTATGAGATGAGAGAACACTTCTGGAGTAGTAGAAACATCATCACACAGAGGAGACTGCTGGCAGGTCTGTGTGCCCCGCTGACCACAGATAATTCAAAACATGAGGCTGTAGTAGAAATATAGACGAGTTATCTAACAAGCAGCAGGTAGTAGTCACATGGGAGGTAAAGCTAAAATAAGAACAGCTATCAATGCAGGGAGTATAAAAAAGAGAGAATATAGTCAGATTGGTTTTACACACAGACTAAATACATAAATTAAAATTGAGTGTTTAAGTAGCCTAGACAAGATAAAAGGTAAATTATGGGGCACCAGTAGCCTAGTGGTTATTCTGAGCGCCCCATGGGCAATAGTCCTCCAAGTGGTCGGCCTGTGTTTGAATCCGACCTGTGGATTCTTTCTCATTCCCCACTCTCTCTCTCTCTCTATGATTTTCTATCCACTGTACTATATCTAAATAAAGGCTTAAAAAAATCCAAGAATAAACCTTAAAAAAATCTCAATGATAACCAGAACATATCATTTCTGTTTGTACAGGGTTAATATGATAATCATAATCATAATAATAATGTAATAATCCCATCACAGACAAATGGTCTCTAATCAGCTGATCACAGCTGCAGCTGGTTGTCAGCACAAATCACAGCTAATAATCCTCCACTAATGTGTTTGTGTTTGAATCATTCACATTCATTCCTGCAGGCAGCACAATCCTCTGAAGACACTGTCTCTACTTCAGATACACACACTGGCTGCTACACACTGCTACACACTGCTACACTAAAGGGAGCACAACAGAGCTGCTAAAGGACTCCTCTGGACCGGCACCTTCCAGCATCCAGACAAACTTCCATAATTTGGTCGGCTCCGGGATTTAACCGTCAGCCCTCCGGTTCCCAACAAACATCTCTTTTTTTTCATATTCACACATCAAATGATTAAAACATTATTTAACAGAGACAAAGTCAACTTTCTGACCTCACCTCAATAATCCAGTCAACACTTTGAGTTTAATAAAGGTTGAATAAATCCTGTTTGAATGTGTGGTGATTAAACTCTTGGATTCATAACTGTGAATATTATCTTTAAACATCTGTTCAATGTTCTGATATGTAACACAAAGTCTGACCCTCACAGTAATAGAAGAGAAATGATAGAAATCCATTTGGACACAGATTGTCCTTGGTGTATTTTAGGATTAAAAGATGTTAAAAATTCAGAGTATGGCTCCCTTTCAAAAAGATTATTTCTCAGAGTTTCACAGGATGATTGAATTCTCTGATGGTAAGATGTGCCCGTCATACAGAAGCTGTTTTTTCTCTTTCATTGGGTATAAAGTTTGAAAATGTTCCCAGTCAGGTGTTGTACCTCACCTGGAACTCTACTGTACAGATTCAGACTTCATCTTAAACATTTCCTCATTCTTCTCTCATGTTCTCCTGCCTGTGAAGAGTTTGGATGAGTTCAGGTTTTATGAAACAGCTGACACAACAAACTTTATTTTCTCCAAGTGTAGAGACGTCTTCTGAACTCTGCTCACCTCCATCCATACCTGAGCTGTTTGAACCTGAAATATTAACAGATTTCTATTGAGAAACACTAATCTGAATCAATAAAAAGATACATGAAGAAATGATGAAGTGAACTGTGATTTCTGTTGTAAAAAGCAGCAACAGTATTCCTCATAAACTTGACATTGTACTTGATAAGTGTGTTAAAGCCTCCACATGATGAGAACTATTTCATATTCAAACTCTCTCTTTGTTTCTCATCGTATGTCACACAGCAGGGTTTCTAATTTAAGATATCACTGCAGGACCTCAGGAGAGGAATGTCTGACATTTCAGCAGACAGTCAAACAAAGCTCCTCCCATGGCATGCTGGGAAAACACAATGATCATCCATGGTGGTGTGAGAAGGGAAATAAGTGCAGCATGTCTGTGGATGCATCAGGGCAGCAGTATTTGTGAAACACAGATATAAAAAGTGTTTGAGAGAGTCTGGACAAATAACAGTGTATGGTGTTAAAGGAGGAGTCAGTGGAGGATGAAACCCCCCAGTGGGTGAGTTCACATTGATTCTGTGTCTTTAGGGAGAAAACTGACACACACATTTATTCTTATTCAGCACAGCACATCATCACAACTCTGCAACACAACAGTATTTCTGTAATGAGATGAACTTTGTGTCTTTTTGTCGTCTCTGAATGTTGTTTAATTTCTCTGCAGGGAAACTTTTTTTATTGGTTTGTATCTGAAGATAAAAAACACAAAATGCTGCTGAAGGTTGCAGAACTGATAAGCTACAGGAAATAAAATTATAACTTAATCCCTTCCTTTGTTTTAGGCTTCAAGATGATATGAATGTCAAAGCTCAGTGTTTTAAACTGAGGTTTGGGATTAAACACTGTACACACTGACTATTTCCAGTGCAGAGATTTTGGGGTCAAAATGGAGAAAAGAGAGACTGGCAGAGGAAAAACATTCAAATAATTCAATAAACTAACAAACCAATTCAGTAGAATTAAAAGACTGCCTCTTGTGATGCTTTTTATTTTAAAACATGCCAACAGACAATTCATCCCTTTGCATCCATCATAATAAGAGAACAACAAAAAGACCTTCTATGTTTAAGTGAGTTCAAACAGGACGCTTTGTAAATATTTCATCACACTGACCCAGACTCTGGAGGGTGGTGGGCGATAAAGTCTACTCAAATAGTTTCCTGTAGATTCAGTTAAATATGAATTATCAGCTAATGTCAGGTCACTTAACTCTCCAGGCGGAGCAGGAACAAAAGATAATATCACTTCATTAACAGACGGCAGAACAGGCAGCCAATCAAAAACCTTTTTGATGCAGAGCCAAAGTTTTTCTCTGCTCTGATTGGCTCACAATCAGAGGATGTAGTCGTGGTCAGAAAGGAAAAAAAAGTTTGAGACCAGGAGCCCTGAGGCCAAAAAACTGTGAATCACTGAAGCATTCAATTTAACAAAAAAGTTTTAGTGAAAAGTGATCAGCTGGTGTGTCGGTGACGTTATTGATTTATCTGCCAACAACACGTTTTGTCAACATTTGGTGAGAGCTGATTTCAGTCCCTGATGGAGGAAACTTTTACAAACTCATGGCTGAACAAAAGAGATCTTTAAAGCACCACGAGGGGAGAGAGAGAGAAGGAAGGACACAGACCACTGCCCTCTCTCTGCCCCCTGCAGCCCTCCACCTCCAGCAGGTCTCTTAATACTTCATGTTGATGCAGCGGACTGACTCCTGGGAACACCATGGTGTGGACACACACACACACACACACACACACACACACACACACACACACACACACACACACACACACACCTTGGCAAATCAAAGTGTGCTGGAGCCTTTCTCTCAAACTACAGGTGACCGTTCTGTTGAAGGTGAGGGGAAAGCTGTGACATTGTCCCTTTTGTCCCCAGGAGAGTTAATGAGATGAAATGAAAGAGGAGGAGGAGAGAGAGGCTGGAGAGAGAGAGAGGGAGTTACATTCAAAGGTGATACATCCAAAGAGCTGATGTTAGCTGAACAGAGGACGTTCTGACGTGGGCGGGGACATGCACATCTATGGATCTAAGAGTCACCATGAATTCAGAGAAGAACACTCAAAGAGGCTCAATTTTCAGATGAGATTTAAAAAAAAAAATTATAGAGCTGAAGTTCATAGAGTAACTACATGATATTTGCTGTTGTCAGTAGGGCCCTGTAACTGTAATCAAATACTACCATCTGAATGTGATCAGGTCAGGACCCTCATCCTCAAAATAAGTTTTAGGTCAGATTGGAGAATGAACAGCCAAATAAAAACTACTTCCTGTTTATAAGCAAAACATGCAAATTTGAGAGCTTGTCATGACCACTCCGTTTGAGTTTTGTACTCAAGTTTGAGAAGTTATTATTAATCCGGTCTCTTTTATCTGTATACCAAATTAGATCTGGATCAGATGGTGAAAAGAACAGACGCACTATTGAGGCAAATTGTCACCCCTGTGTCGGAGACCCATAAAAAATACATTTTCTCACCGGGCCTGATGCAGGTGATAAGTTTGATGAGTCTTTGATTTCCTCATAAATTATATGTTCACAAATCTGCCACACATACTTTACTGAAACAGAACACCTAAAGTGTTTTCAGTTATTGTTCCTTTGTGTTTAAAGCTCAGAGGAGATAAAACATGTGATTCAGTGAAGGGCAACAGATGAAATCAGCTGATTGATAAAGGTGAAGAGATAAAGAAGAGTGCAGTAGCTTGGACTTAATAAAACAGAATGATAATTAGTGATCAGAGTCTCCTCTCTGTCTTCATCTCACACCAAGACTCTTTGTCCTTCTGCTAACACACAGTTTCATGTTGAGCCAACATGTTCATCATTAAAGCATCAATAATGAGACAGTTTCATATTGTCATCCTGAAACAAGAGCTTATGAACAGGATGTTCAATCCTGATGCTCTCAGAGGACTCACAGGTTGTCTAAACTGAAAGAGCCAAATCAACTAATCAGTGTGTAGCAGCTGCTGAAGTGTCTCCAGATGGATATATGTCATCAGAGCAGTAGTCAGCATTATTGTGTTGCTCTCATACGTTTCATCTGTGTGTCTCCAGTCCAGTAGGTGGCAGTAATACATCCATAAACAGCTTTGTAAACAGCCATTCAAAATGTAAAGAAGAAGAAAAACACTTTCTTACCTGAACGTTTGCAGCAAGAAGGAGAGCATGTGGAGAAAGGAAAGAGAGACAGGAAGAGATCAGGTTAGTTATTTACATGGTACACTTTTTATTTTGATCACTTTATTACACTGCCCTCCTGCACATCAAATGTTACATCTGTTTGTTTATTCTGATGACCTGTTTTTATGTGTTTGTGTAAGATTTACATTTTAGAAACAAGCTGACGACTCAGAAAGGTTTCAATCTCAACACTTTCAAACATCCAAAAACAACAAGAGGAGCTGTAACCTCCTGTAAAAACATACTTCAGAATGTATTGGACAGAGAGATGATGCTGACAGTAAATGGACCAGTACGCTCCAGGTACCACCACTAGTGAGATGTCATGTCTGCCTTGATTCCCTGAGCTCAATCAGGAGCAACAAGAAACACCTGTGCTGGCTGCAGCAATCAGCCACAGGTGAATGAGATCCCCAAAACAGGTCTCCCATAAAGGGAAGGAGAGTTCATTGCTCAGTTTGTTCTCCAAAGGGCAAGACCTGTTCCACCTGTCTTTGCCGAGTGCGTCCACATGTGAGTTACTGTTTGAGTAAATGAGTTCAGTGTTTATGTTTGTTTATGATGCATATAGGCAGACTTGATGTATTGTTTAATTGATACATCCTCTGTTTACGGAGCCTGTTAGAATTATTGAACATTATTTTATTAACAAGGCAAATAATTGTCATATTTTGTCTCCGAAACAGAAAAAAACGCCAGCCTACAAAGCGCGAAGACTTCCATTGCTCTTTCTCTTTCCACTCGCTGACTTCAAGTGTTCGGAGACACAAGCTCACCTCCTGTTTTCTGCAAAAATCTCTTTGTTTTAAGTTTTGGTGCACAGGTAACCCGCATCCTAAGCACGGGCAGTGTTCTGAATTCCGAGCTCGGATTGTCCAGTGAACGCATCTCAGTTTCTCGGAGAGAGGTGTGCGCCATCTTAAGGGCGACCACATGGGTCCGACCCATCTTCCCCCTCTCTCCCCCTCCTTTCTCTCTCATCCACACACACTCTTACCCTCCTCCACAAGCCTTGCTTGATAATGTTTGTTTGCGTAGATTAGTTTATAATAGTTATTTGTTTGATTAAGTTCATTGATTTTGGATTGATGTTGCTTTGTTTAAATAAATTCTGTTATAATTTAAAGAGCAGTTTGTGATTATTGGTGTATTTCCATTGTGATATAAGCTTATGTATATAGTTATTAATAATATTAGTAACTAATTTGAGACTGATGCGTGATATTTCCCTGATCCCAGGGTGGTGCCCCAAGAGTTGAGTAAACATAGTTTAATGATGTTGTTATTTATATTAATAAAGAATATAACCAAAGTTGACTAGATACAACCCCAGCACTAATAAAAAAAACCTTATAGTGGAATCATTCTTGCTGCCTTCATTCCCATGCCTCAACTCACCTTTTGATGACAATGAGCTTCAGCCCTCAACACTTAGGTTACACCTAAAACAACCACTACTAGATTGTACACATTCGCATACCAGGACTTTTTCCTGCATCCTGGGACTTCACTACCTCTCTGTAGTACAGCTTGTGTAAGTGGTACATTAAAATACATTTCCCATGGTCCATGAGTTAAAATAGGTGTGTGTCATAGTGTGGTTTTGTTTACAGGTATTACATGATGCTCATGTTTTTTATGACCAGATGTAACAAATAAACACAAACTAGCCAGGAATAGGAAAAGTGGAGTAAAAACATATACAATGTTGCATGGCTCCAAAAAGACAGAAGACAAGTAGGGCAGAATTAGAGAATGACACTCAGAGTCCATTACTAGATCATCAAAAGAGCCTCAGTGAGGAGCCAGATGCAGAATCAAGATGTGTTAATGCTGATACTGCAGCTGGACATGATTCCACATAATCCCTTTCATTTAAATTTCATATTGATACATTAACCACTAAACTACGACAGAAAATTGGATACTTGTACAGAAACAAAGTGAACGTCCCTTTAGTGAGTAGAAAGCGAATAATTGAAGCAGTCTTCCTTTCTGTTCTGGACTACCGGGATGTCATTTATAGGCATGCTTCTGCCTCCACCCTAAAATCATGAGACACAGTTTATCACTCCGTCCTCAGATTTATCACTGGTGACAAATATTCCACTCATCATTGCATCCTGTACGATAAAGTTGGTTGGCCTTCACTAACAGTTAGACGTGAACGGCATTGGCTGCTATTTATTTATAAATCACTTGCGGGTAATCTACCAGCATACATCACTTCTGTATTAATCTGGGCTGATAATCCGTATCAGTCTCGATCAAGTGACTGGCTAATGTTAACGGTTCCACAAGTAAAAACTAACTTTGGGAAAACATCCTTCACCTATTGTGCTGCACACACCTGGAACACAATACAAAACACATTAAAACTCAATGCAATGGTTACCATGGGTCAATTTAAAAACTTGATCACAGTTCACTGTACTCACGAGTGTAAATGTTATTAACTGTAGTTACCTGCTTACTGCTTATTCTTCTGGTCTTATAATCTATGTATTTTGTCTTCGTTGTTTTATGTCTTTTTTTTGTCTCTTATTGCTTTTAATTGTACTCTCGACGTCATTGTAAATGAGGGCTTGCCCTCAATGATTTCTCGAGAATAAATGTGTAACACTGCTGAAATAGTCGCTTCCACTGGACAACAGCATCTGTCAATCAAATCCCCTGAGCGAAGTGGATGCAGTCTGCAGCCAACAGGCATCTACCCCCTTTCCCCAGGTGAACTAATCACCTGATTGAAACAAATCACAAGCAGTCAGCCAGAAGGAAGCAGGACACAGTCATCTGTAGAACAGTCATGGAGAACTTCTGAAAGTTAAAACTTGTAATTTGAACCCCGGACACTAAGCTGGAACTTTTCTTAACTAATGAGTCAAATCTCCCTATCAAATCATGCAAAGTGAAGCTCAAGCTCATGCTAACAAGCATTCAATCAATTATCAGAGACTTCAAGCCCTTGAGGAGCTGATGTGCTGCTGCTGAGGAGGATTGTTTCAAGACTTTGAACACTGGTGAGACATCCACAATGGAAAATTTGAGTAAATTGCTGCTTAGCCCAAGTTGAGCAGATTTGTGATTTTAAAACCTGTTTGCCTAAACAGGAAGAAGGAAACATTGCTGGAGCAATGTGAAGATGAAGATGGCGAGCTAAAGGAGCAACGTCAAAGACTCATGGAGATTCCCTCAAAAGGCAGGCCTCAAGCCTGGCTGTTTGGCTGAATGGTGTGGTAGGATTTCCCCTACCTAAATAAACACTGGAATTCTTCAGACATTCTGCACACACATGACAAATAACTGCAGTACGTGTAATGTGTTTGGTGCATTGATTTATATGAATAGAATTGGGAATGTTTAGTATATAATGTATGGAGGGTAAAAGTTGCCCGTAAGAAATTGTGAATTGAAGGCCTGTTTTCTTTTATTTAATTGTGGCGGTTTTCCTTGATTAAGTTCAAGTGTTTTTTCTTATTTGTTAAAAATTTAACTTTGAAATACAAAACCGGTTACCAACAGTCTGTGTCGTGTTTTAATTAATTCTCCACCAGCTCCAAGAGTCTAACCTTACATTAGCCCTGTACACATACATTTTTTACATCTTGTTCTTTTTTGATAATTTATTATTTCTAAAATTTTGTATCCTGAGTGTTAAGTATACTACTGACAGCAGGGTTATTAATAACTTAAATCCTCTGGGAGGTACAACATCGTACCAGAGCAAAACCAACAAGAACTGTGGTTTAAAGGTGCAAAAGAAAATGCCCCCTTTTAAAATGAAGAAGTCACATATTGATGTATTTGAAGAGTGTAGGGATGTGATGATGGATGGTTCATTCTGTGTAATAAACTTGAAGTTAAAGAAGACAGATGCTGTTGGCTGGAGAAGGTAAATGTTTTTCCTCCCTGCTTCCTCCACTCCAATAAATGTAGCAGATACCTGGAGGGCTGTTCCTCATAATGACACATTACCTGGGCTCTTATCCACACCACATGGATGTGATTTCAATTTCTGTGTGATCAGACCACACGCTCTTATCACCTTTTATGTAGAGAAACCTCTGGAACATTTCAAACACTGGTGCAGATTGAGTTATTAATCATGATCAAGTTTTCTTTGAATCATTCAATACAATGTTCACAGATATAAAACAGTTCTTATCAATCAGCAGTGAATTATAACCCTTATTATTAGTGCTTTGAAGGTCATTTTCAAGGACAAACTGGGACTGAATCAAGCTGAATGAAACATGGTGTGAACATGAAAAGCTCCATGGTGGAGGGTTCAGGGACAGAATTATTTTTGAAGGATAAAGAATAATTAAACTGTTACAGGGTGTGTTTTGATGAAGAACCTGAACTTTAACACTCAATATGTTTACATGTTCAGTGAAGTCGAGCTACAGTTAGAGCTCTATTAGTTTAATTGTTCTACTATCCTTGTTCCAGTATACAAGCACCAGGAGAGAATCTATTTGTTGTAAGAACTTTGTCTGACTTCACGTCAGTAGGTGGCTTTTAGCTAGTTAATATTGGACCTTCTTCCTGTTGACCTTTGAGGTCGTGTACCAACCAATCAACAATCAACGTTCATCTTTTTCCTTCCATCCTTGTTGTTGAAAGACAAAACATAAAGTGTGTCTCCTCCTCTGTTCTCATTACTATTGTATGTGATGTATTGTATGTCTGCTTGAAGCAAACGTCTTGACACTATTCTAATGTAATATTAATGGGTAAGGTTCCTACATGGCAGTATATGAAGTTTGTCTGCAGCCTTGTTACTATGACTGAATCATAGCCATGCTGATATTAAGTAGAACACTCTCTCGTGTTGTTTCAGTGTTCAAGTGTGTTATGTTGTGTTGAGATCTATTCACTTATTGTTATATTATTATTACCCTCAGAAGGTCATTTTTCATCTTTCACATGTTAATAATGATGTAATCAATCTTAAAGCTACAGGCAGGTCCATCATGTAGAAAACACACAGTCACATATTTATTCATGACTCAGCATTGATTGACAGGTGACCTCCTGGTCGGTGTTGTCTTTAATGTTGCTCTGCAGATTCTCATCTCTTGTCCCTATCTCTCTCCAGCTCCCCTCGCTCGCCCATCATGTGTGTGATACTAGCTTTGGCATGAGAGAAAAGCCTCTGAGTGTGCGGTGCTAACCCATGCCAGGCTAATCTGCAGACACACTGCCAGCCTTCACAGCTTCTCCTCTCTGCTCTACTTCTCAAAGTTTGACCTGCAGCTGACTGATCTGCACGCTGACTGCAGACAAAGTGTGTCTGTGTGTGTGTGTGGCACATCAGCTTTTTGACACTTTGTCAATCGAGATACAACAAACTGTGATAGACGTAGAAATCAAACTGTCTGAACGAGGTTCTGTGAATCAACTGTTCTACTATTATTGTATCTTCACTGGTGATAAAGGGAGAGCTGCTGATGTTTTCTGGGGGTCTCACTGTTTTCTTAAAAGTCCTTTAAAAAGGCTCCTGATACTAATGACATGACCAGAAGTTTGAGACACAGGCAGAGCGTGTCATATTAAACATTTGAAACATTATTAAACATCAGCAGCAGAAAGCACCTCTACCTGTCTCTAACAATCTCTGTTTGTCAATGAGCAGCTCCATCAACAGTCCAGGGTGTCTCCTCTCTGCACACACTGACTTCTGCTTGTTCACAATTCTTCACTTGTTGTAATATTTAGTATTTGCATTTTTTAGAGGATGTTTCCATCCTCTGGAATTTCTTCCTCCAAAACACTGATATAATCCTTCTCCTGTGATGTTGGAGAGCTGAGACTAAGTGGTGAGTCACACGTTGATGATGTCATTTAAACAGCAACTAGAGACAGCTCCATTATGACATAATGCTTAAGAGGTTTAAATGAGTCCATAATGTAACGCTTATAGAGATCATGGAGTCAGATCATTCAGCTGTCATGCATCACACTGCTGAAGCTGTGGACATATTTTACCGTATTAAAGTGTGTGTATTTAAAAACACACACACTGTGTATCATCTGAAAATCATTTTAGTTCATTTTAATATCTTAATGACTATTAGGTAAAATAGTTTTAATAATTGTTTGAAAGATCATTTGTTTAGAGCTTTCCTAATCGAACTGTACACTTTGAATTTCAATGTGATTCAGGCTGAAATATGAACACAGAGAAGTGATCAATAAGAGCTTTAACTCTGCTCTGATTTACTTCTTACTGTGGATCACTTTGGACAAAGTTCAGATTTGAAACATTTCAGATGAACTGAGTTTTTCTGCCTCTCTACTCTCTGAAATGTAGGTTTCATTTAGTGTCAAAGTGAGCAGCAGACAAACACTCTGATGAACTCACTCATCACTAAACACGTCTGTAAGCTCTGAGTCAGAAAATAAGATCATGACAGAGGGGGATGTGTTTTTAAATAGAGGTCAATCAGAGTCTGAGCTTCAGTTCTCCTGCTGCTGATCTGTATTCTGCACCTGACTCCCCAGCTGATCTCAAAGTCTCCCAGCATGCCCCGCTCTGAGGAGAACACACAGTGAGGGGGGAGGAAGAGGAGGAGAGTGTTCTTTTATCCTCTGTGCTAATATCCCTCTCCCATGTTAGCCTTTCTCAATCAAGTGCACATGAAGTCATGTTGGAGAAATAAATGTGTGTCAGCTGGAGTGGGACAAAGAACGGTTGACAACGTGTTGCCATAGCAACTTTGTTTGTCGTTCTGTCACTTACGTACCATGGACATGGATCAGGGCGCTCTACAAGGGACTGACTCGCTTTCTTCACTCAACAGAGCTCGTTAGCTTGTTTTACAAAGTGGAGATAGTGGTGCATAAATTATATCCACATCTGAGTTAACTGTGCTTTGAAAACACCGGAGAAAAAATGTTTTTAGCTCACTGCAAGCTTTTATCAATGAACCTTTTAGTGTTGTGATTTGAGCCAATAGCTTGTGAAAACAAAAGCACCACATGTCACATTGTTTCCAAGTGGAAACTGAAACTCACAGAGCAAAGAAGGAAATATTGAACAGATGCAGTGTGGACAGTGAGCAGGCAATCAGCTGTTCAGACTCAGTATGAGACATCAAGTTTCACTGAAAAAATGCTGACAAGAGCCTGTTCATGTATTTCCTGTTTTTATCCACTCAGACAAAAAGCAACACAAATGTAGGATCCTCTGAGCTGACAAACAGGAAATAGACGTTCTGCTTCTCTTACAATAAATCAGAATCAGTGCCTTTCTGTTTTCCCTCAGGCCGTGGTAACTGGAGGAGGTCAAATTAGTAATTACAGTGTTTTCCATTTTCTATTTTTCAAACTCCACTGGTGCAATATGCTCAGGTTTGGAGACTCGTCTTCAATTTGGGTCAATTTAATCAAGAAATGGTTGTAATTTGTTTCCTACATCAAGTTGCCATTTGCATTTAAATTCATCATTACCATGTTTTACAGAGATTTCCCCAGATCGTAGGAGTCACATTATGAGAGCTGCTTTTTTACAGGAGGTTGGGCTGCTCAGCAGTTACTCCTCTGAGGCACAGAGAGGAGACTTTAGTGTCAAATGTCTGCAGAGGCACAGCTGAAATCACCTGACAAATTTACATACATTATTAACCCTTTGAGTGAATTAACTAATATGTCAAATTTGGAAGAGCCACTCCTGTCCTCTATCAGAAGTCTGTTTAAAAACACATTTCAGAGCACAAAGTCAAAATAACCTTCAAAATAAAAGGAGCTTGCTCAGTGAATAACAGTTTTCATGTTTTGAGGTGAATTACTTTTGATGACTTTTCACACAAACTTGTGTTTGTAAAGATGCTGCAGAATATCAATGTGAGAACACAGATTTATTTTGAAAGGCAGCAGATTTAAAAAGTGATCAAAAGTTCATCAGAGGGTTTGATGAATCTCTCGTCTTCAGTCTTCATCTAGTGAAGTCATAAAGTGGAAACATAAATCCATGTATTAGAGTTGATGTTTTCACTGTAACAGAGGGTTGAATGGATGCTTCACTGATTGAGCTGAAGAAATGTTAAATGTCTTTGATGTGTTGGTAATAAAATCTGAATGGAAGTCTTTTAATTCAACAGTCACCTTCAACAGAGCCAGGCTCCGTTTATGTGAGCTAGCCAGGTAGTGACCACGCTGATACTACCTACCCTACCACATGGCTCCTTCTGGAACATGGGCAGCCAGAGTCAGGACATTAAAGGGTTGTCAAGTGGGAACATCTCTTCACAGGTGTTTCATCTGATAAGTCCCACGACACCTCGTCAAGGCAGGACAGTGAGCTCTGGAGCCACCACCTCCATGCCAGCTCTCACCACTCATCACACAGAACTTCTAAAGCTTACCTACCACATGGACCTCACAGTGCCACCTTCAACAGACCCAGACTCTGTACATGCAAGCTCCAGACAGTGACCACGCTGATTAGGGGTGGGCGATATGACGATCTTAGATCGTGAAGGATTAGAATGTGATGACGATCTGCCAAAGCACAGAGATCGTAGAACCGGCTGTAGTGCACATTCTATCTGTCGCAGTGTTGTGTCTGTGCCCATGCACAGCCGCATCCAAAGTTTTTTTTTCTCTGCCAAATCACACCATTTGCTAGTCCGCTTCATGTCGGCAATACAGACAGACCGATGAACCAATCAGAGCCAGCTGTAGGCAGTGTCTTGGGTTGTTTATCCCCCTCCCCAACTATGTGAGAGAAAGCATGGCTGCTAATGAAAGTGAAAGTGAGGAGTTGGTCGCTAAAAGAAACTCTACCTCAGTAATATGGAACTGGTTTGGGTTTTCCCAAAGCGACACAACGCAAACGGTTATTTGCAAAATTTGCAACGAAAACGTTCGCACCTCGGGTGGAAACACAACAAACCTTTTTAACCACCTGAAGAGACAGCACCCGAAACAGTATGCAGAAAGTCAAAAGACGAGGAGACCGGCAGCCACACCGCCATCCGCACAGGCAAAACAAACAACTTTGACACAGGCATTTGATAAGGGCACTCCTTATGAAAAAACAAGTAAGCGCTGGAAAGAAGTAACTGAAGCAGTAACGTTTTACCTTGCAAAGGATATGATCCCCATCAAAACTGTGGAAAGTGAGGGGTTCAAAAAACTGCTTAAAGTAGTTGAACCGCGTTACGAGTTACCCAGCCGCAAATACTTTTCCAACACCGCCATTCCCCGACTTTACTCCGAATGCCGTGACAAGGTGGAATTAAAAGTTAAACGCGTCCAGTTTTTTGCTACAACAAGTGATCTGTGGTACAGCCGCACTTCAGAGCCGTATTTGAGTCTGACAATTAATTTTATTGACAACTGGGAGCTCTGCAGTGCGACTCTTCAAACAACATACTTCCCAGAAGATCACACGGGTGAGCTCATAGCACAAGGTCTGAGGGATGCGTTTGACGGCTGGGGACTCAAAGAGTATCAAATGACCTGCATGACCACAGACAGTGGGGCTAACATGGTGAAAGCCTTGGACCTCAACAGCTGGACTCGTCTGGCGTGCTTTGGGCATAGACTTCACCTAGCCATTGGTAAGTCAATGTAAAATAAAATAATAACATTAATTTATTACCTTATTTATAGCATAGAGATATGTAGATATGTGCAAAGTTAAAGAAGCCTAGACTGCTTTAAAATGATAAGTTAAGTCTACAATAAAAAGATTTTATTTGAATGTTTTATATTGACAGTATGAAAAAAGAACAAGTATAAGTATAATCTCTTTTTCATAAAAGTTCAATTTAAAAATAAGATCATTGTGTATTCAAATTTACATTTTGTTGATTTAAATTACATTTGATGATCTGATTAATAAATCATTTCTTCTCTTATTAGAAAAAGGTGCCAAAGATCCTCGTGTTGATCGCACAACTTCCATCTGCAAAAAACTGGTCAGTACATTCTCCTTCAGCTGGAAGAAAAAGAGAGACTTGATGAAGGCTCAAACTGAACTGAAACTACCCCAACAAAAATTTGTAACAGAGTCACCGACACGATGGTTTTCCAGACTTGCTATGGTTGAAAGAGTGTTGGACCAAGAAAAGGCTATTTCTCAGGTCCTGAAAGCGGACAAGAAGACGAGGCACTTGTCACCAACATGGCAAGAGCTGGATATGATGGAGTCCATGAAGAAGGCCCTGGGTCCACTAAGGGATTTTACTGATGCCCTTTCAGGTGAGGACTATGTCAGTGTTTCCGATGTTAAGCCAGTGCTGCACCCGCTTAAAGTAAGCCTCCTCAACCCAAGTGATGATGACACTGAACTTACAAAATCTATGAAGACAGTTATCCTCAGCTACCTCATTGAAAAGTACCAGGATCCCATCACTGATGCTCTGCTGGATATGGCTTCACTTGTCGATCCAAGGTTTAAAACACAATACATTGACACTGACAAGAAAGCGGGAATACAAGCCTGAGCTGGAGTCCCTGCTGACTGCACAAGAACAACAACAGCATCCATCTTCATCCCCCTCCACATCACAGAGTTCTGAGGCAGAAGTACCAACACAACCAAGTAAAGTAAGAAAAACACTTGGCAGCTTTTTGAAAACATCAGGTGCTATACCTGCAGCTGCCACATCTACTCCCCCATCTCTAAAAGAGGCTATAGGTGGTGAACTGAATGCCTACCTGTCCACACCAAATGCTGACAGTGAGATGGATCCTCTTGCATGGTGGAAACTCCACGAGGTAAACTTTCCCAGGGTTAGCCAGCTAGCTCGTAAGTATTTGTGCATCCCAGCAACAAGTACTCCCTCAGAACGAGTTTTCAGCACTGGTGGCAATATAGTTACCTGCCCTCAACCCTCAAGCCAGACAAAGTGGATAAACTGGTTTTCCTGGCAAAAAAATCTTTGAGTTGAAATGAAAGCTGCTGCTTTATTTTCCTATTCACAGCGACCAAACATATTTTGCACTGACTTTTGTGGTTCTTCTGGATACATTGCACTTTAAGTGTTTAAAACACTGGTTTGTTTTACTGGTAAATAACTTGCAAAATAGTCTGAATAATCTAAATGAAAAAATCGTGATAAAATCATGATCGTGATTTTGCCAAAAAAAAATCGTGATATGATATTTTTTCCATATCGCCCACCCCTAATGCTGATACTACCTACCCTACCACATGGCCCCTTATAGCCCCCACTAACAAAATGAAACTATTTCTGATTCCAACATTACACATGAAAAAGAAGAACAAGGAGATCACAAGAGAAAGATTCAGAGAAAAGTGTGAAGAGAGATCTTAGAAAGAGGATGAGGAAATAGATCTAGAGCCAGGGTGAGGTGACCTGATCAGGACAGCCCTGTTGAATCAGACTGTTGCTCTACCTCCCCCTACTCTCTCTTTTTTTATGAAGGAAGAGAAAAACATAGATTGTATTATATGTAGAATCTTAAATATCCTTTAGATTCATTCAAACAGTCTGAAGACTTAAAAAATGTTTGATTTATCATCTGAAAGTTTTTTTGTAGTGAAGGCTTGCAGCAGCTGTGTGTGTGTCATTAGCACTTTATCAGTCCTTCAGGTGTGTGTGTGTGTGTGTGTGTGTGTGTGTGTGTGTGTGTGTGTGTGTGTGTCATTAGCACTTTATAAGTCCTTCAGGTGTGTGTTTTCAAACTTTTACTGGAGGTCACTTCCAAACTGAGAGGATGAGAAAAGGAAACAGGGGGACAGATAATGTCATTATGTAGTAAATGTGTGTAATGAACACACAGGAGAGTTTAGAGCCTCACACCATCTCTCACTAAATCACTTCTGTAGTCTCACTTCTTTCATTGTATTGATCCAGCATCTTTTTCTACCTCACTGTTCATTAGTTTGTCCTCAAGACCAAAAACAAGTTTAGAGAATTTACAACGAGCTCAGCAGAGTGAGAGAAAAGTGGATTGAATATTGAAAACATTTGAATTGTTCTGAACTTTGAGATTAAAGGTCCCATATTATGCTTGTTCTGGTTTTATATGCCCTTTAGTGTGTTTTCCAAGTGTCCTGTGCATGTTTAGGCACATCTATGTGCAAAAATTCAAAGTCCGCAGAAACGCGGCTTCTCCTACGTCCTCCTGTTAGCTGTAGCATTAGCTGCATGTAACGCTCGGTTCTAGCCCCCCTCGATAAAAATTTGTCAGTGCGGTGTCATTGTCAGTGTGAGATCACTGATCTAAGTCCATTGGCTCATTGTGGCAAGCCCAGCAGCTCATGTTGAAGGCCCGTTAACTTCTGTAGCACGCCCACGATATGCCATAGCCTGCGGTATCACAGTAGTGCTAAGGTGCTGATGTTTATGCTCCCCTCGGATGGAGCCAGTGGCTGCATTCCCAATATACATTATTATTATTATATAATACATTTCCGAGAACCGTGCTGAGCAACTGACCAATAACGACAGAGCGGATTGGCAGACCAATCAGAGCAGACTTGGCCCACGTGGGGCTCTGCAGAGTGTAGCTGATGGACTCAGAGCGTAGAGGGAGCAAGGAGGAGCAGTACATGAAAACAGACACTTTTTTCAGACTTTAGCTGTTGTGAACGTACAAAAGTAGGTACATAGATTAAATATAGGAACCCCAAAAAGGGCAGAATATGGGCTCTTTAAATTCTGTGCTCAGGTGCTTAAGGTGTAAGGAAATGTTATAGTGATACAATTCATCTGTGGACATTAATGTGTTAATTACCTCTAATTGAAAAGAAAAAACATAGTTTTGATATATATTTATAATTTTCTTCTGATCGTCCTCTCTCTTCCTTGTTCCTATTTGTAAAGAAAAATAATGTCAAGAAGTTTACAGGTAAATCTCCTGAACCTCTTTATCCTCATTAGGACCCAAAAATAGAGGAGGGTAAAACAGCACAAAGAAAAAGAGATGCTGAATTCAAAGAGTGAGTCACTTCTGTAGCTGCAGGAGTTTTGATATTTGAGGTAACAGCAGGGTTCATTTGTAACACCTGAGGGATCTCTCACTGGATTTCTGAGTCTCAGGAGAAGAGAGGAGGAGCAGTTGATCATCTTTGCTCTCAAACCCAATGATTAGAGGAGACTGTGGATACAAATATTATGTTTCTGACTCTGCCACAAGGGCTCAGTGATTGAGTGTTAGCGCTAAGTATAGATCAATGCTCTGCAGAAAATAGAGCTTTAATGGTGAGAGCATTATTTCTTCAGTGACTGCATCTTCTGTCACACACACTCACAAACACTTTAAAGTTTTATCAAGGTGTGATAAGATCCAACTAAAGTACTGATTGATGCTCTCTGTTCATCTTTCTTCTATTTATTAACACCAGATGAACTGACTGAAGTCATTTACAAAAATCAGAGGACCTCTGAGCAGCTGTTCAATAATTCATATATTTTCTACTGCTCATCCTTTTTTATCTTTTCATATATAATGCTGATTGATGAGTGTTAAATGATTGAATACATGGTAAGAATGTGTGATTGAGTCAGGTGTAGGTGTTGTTTTGAACTGAGAGGTTGTTCTGTACAAAGATTGACGGCTCTGACTGATGCAGATCTCTTTCACCTCCTCACCTCCTCCACATCAGCTCTCTGACCTGCAGCTCTGCAGAGGAGCTCAGACACACCCACAGGGAGCAGAGACACATGGGACTTCACACCAGTTTGGACATGTCATCTTTTTTTAAGGGCTTTGAGGTAGGTTATGTAATTTATGAGTAGGGGACATCATTTGGATGAGGGGTGTCTTCACTGAGCTCTCAGGTGTCTTTTGTTTATTTAAAAAAGATCACAAATGATGAATCGTACAAATCAGTGTAAAACTCCTCTAGTCAGAGCTTGGACAAAGTGACACATTATGAGCAGAGAGTGAAGGAGACATATTTTAAATCCTCAAAGAGACATGGTCTTTGTGAAAGAACATTTAAGTAGAGAAGCAACACAAAGTGATGGCCTTGTAAACTGACACTTGACTTAATCCAACGTGTCACAACAAAACAGCACAGATGATGAGTACAGAGAGTCATCATCAGAGGATTGAAAGATGGAAGCTTGAAAAAACATATTTTTCTCTTTCTCTGACAGATGAATGTAAAAGAAGCAAAGCTTGAAAATGTTTTGAAAGTGAAAGTATCTCTTTGACTCTGACATGATGATTTAGTTTTCAGTTTGAACATGAACACAACCCTTTCATCTGGCCTAACTTAAACTCTTATAAACCTCCTGAAAGTATTTTCAATGAGGATAAACTCTGAAGATCAGATCATAGACTGTATCTACAAATGGACAATGTGCCTCAGCCTCCTCCTGTTGGACACACATGAAGTTATGACAGGTGTGAAGGGAGCTGACTTGTGATTTTTCAACCAGTCAGCGCAGCAGGGAGCGTCTTGAAGAGGTATTGATGTGAACCATTTAACCTACTGCTCAATCATCAAAGATCCTCCAGGTGGGTACAGTCCACAGCAGAACACATTCTTGTTTCAGTCAGAAACAAACACTCACAGTTAAAGTTCAACCACTCCTGCTTTTCTGCTAATCTGGTGCTCACAGGAGACACATTCATCAAGAGCTGTCAATCATGGTAGAACTTTATAAAGCATCAAATAACTCATTCAAAAGAAACTTCTCAGTTCAAAAGATGAACACAACCTGGCTCATTAATAACATCTGAAAAAATAGATCTGATTGACTCCTCTCCCATCTGTTTACATGAAGGAGGCTGAGTTTATGACCTATACTGCAGCCAGTCAGCAGGGGGAGCTCTAAATATTTTGGCTTCACTTCATGAAATGTTTTGTGTCCATTCATTATACAGTCTATTGTCCAGATTGAAAGTGAATATTTGTTATGTTGTTACATATTTCAAAGAAAAATGCAGAGGAGAATACATTTGATCTGGACAAAATGAATTCAAAAACTTCAGAAATACATTTTATTCACACTCAGACAAAAGTCTGTCAGTATTGAGATTCTCCTGACTTAGAAACAGAAAAGGTTGATATGAACTTTATTCCAAAAACAAGCAGTTTAAAGTTGTTTGTGTGTTTTGACTTGGGACAGACCTGACAAACCACAAATCTGTGTGTCATGATGTCATTTATAAAAAATAGTAAAACAATTCTATTGTCCTCAAGCTAAATAATGCTTCACTTAATTTCACGTATCAGACATTAAGTCACAGTCTCCTGTGGGCAGCATTATTTTTAATCTTTGACATCATAGAAGTATTTAGTTTGTGTAAAAAGAACGTCCTCTTTCAGAGTCAAATATTCATTTTACAAAAACAGTTTAAAATCAGCCATGAAGTGTGAAACCTCTCTTTGAATCAATTCAAATCCTCAGTAAAGCCCAGAGGTAAATCCTTCCTGCCTAAATCTGACAAAGCTCACTTTCAAAGTAACTGATCCTCAGAAGATCTTTCCAACCGAGTCCACCTGACTTTCTACTTCACCTCCAACCAGATCAATGCACTGATTACAATCCAGAAAAGAGAAGCTTCTATTTAGAAACTATTGTATGATTCAAAGACTAAAGGAAAGCTCTTTTTATCTGTGGATTATTTCAAAGTTAAACAGTTATTAAAAATCTCCATCAGAGTCTTTGTTCTTGTGTGAACTGTAATAACAGAGAAGTAGTTCACACATCTCCACAATCTGAATATTAAGCACACTTTGAAGCAGCCAGCAGCAACAATGATCTCTGAATTCAATATGCTCAGATCATCTCCTTAAAGCCCAATGGATAGAGCAGAAGGCATATGCAGTTACATTTATTTACTGAATGAAGAGCCTGAAACAGGCTGCAGAAAGCAAACAGCCAGAGAGACAAAAAGTCATTAAAGCAGTTAATAAAGCCTCCATAACCATCTGTGTAGTGACAATATGTTTCTAATCCAGATCACACTTTAGTGCTGCTCTCCTCTGCACAATCTCTTTTCTCTTTCTGTGCTGCCTTTGTTCTCACACTGAGAAATATCTCATTTAACAGATCATGATTCTTTAAGTTTATTCATTTGACATAAATATCCTTCAGTATCCTCTCAGCACACATGACATCTGGAACAAGTCTTAAATATAAAGTCTTAAAGCATCAGAGGCTTTGTTGTTCCTAAATGCAGAAGAGATTGCATCAAACCTGAAAGGTCAGCCACACATTTTGTATAAATGTCAGTTCAAATGTGATGTTTTTAACTAGATAAATACAGAAAACAAACAAAGTGAACAGAGTTTAAAACTTCTTCCTCCAAACAACCATGAGGTCCTTAAATGTGAGAAAGGATCAGACTGAAGCTGCCATAAGAAGCAGACATGCAGGACCTTTGAGTGCTGCTCTAACAGCCCGACACACACACTTCAAACATCAACCTTCAGCTGGAAAAGACTCAAATATTACAGTAACAACAGTGCAGAGCATCAGTGAGCCTGGAGTGGAGATTTGAATGTAGCTGAAGTGTGCTGCCTGCCATACTGACGACTGTTACACTCTCTCCATAATGGAGGCCTAAAAGGTGGAGTTTTGATCTGCAGGGGAAGGTGAACGAGAGCACAATGAGCTGACACAGGAGGAGAACACCTTTAAATATCCTTATTTTCAGGATGATCGTCTGTCAATTACCTCCAATAATAAAACAATACAATGTCACATTGAGAGCTTTAAAATGATTTCAATGTGCAGAGAAGAAGAAGACATGTACTACAAAGTTTACATCATAACTGCTCACATTTCTACAGCAGGGACTTGGGTTGGGAACCGGAGGGTTGCTGGTTCAAGTTCTGTAGTGGAAGTCGGTCTGTTTGCTGGAGTGGTGCCAGGTCACTTCCAGAGCACTGCCGAAACGCCCATGAGCAAGACCCCAAACCCCCAACAGCTCTAGAGCGACCATTGTGACATCAGCATTAATGCATGTCCTTACTGTAGGTGGTGTTTGTGCATGTGTGTAGTTCAGGCCTTTATGTGTGAGAAGCATGTCTCTCAATAACCGAGTGGAAAACTAGAATTTCCCCTCGGAGATAATTAAAGTATGTAAATAAATAATAATAATAAATTCAGCAGAAGAAGAAAGAGAGAGCACATCAGTCCAGTTTTAGTCTAGTCTTAATTTGGATGGTCTCCTCTGTAAATACAAAGTCTTTTATGAGTCAGAACTAAGCTACATTACAAACTCCCTTGTTAACTATGTGTCTTTAAAAACATTGTGATCTCCTGCAGCTGGTTAGTTGGAGGTTTCCAGAAATATCTTGAAGAAAATCAGAGATTCAACCTTTGTTCATCACAAGCCATGAAAACACAACCTCTGATATCAGCTGTTTCACACTGTCAGGCTACAAGAACGACACTTTGTACTAGAAGAAGAACCTGTCATGAAAAACAGGAAATAAGTGACCACAGCCATGAATCCCTCATCATGTCTTTAATCTTCACATTAATCAAACTTTGAGCTCTAAATCTGTGGTCACAGGAGACAGAGAGATGATCCATGAATCTGTGATCTACAGCTGGGATTGTTCACAATATCAACAGTGAACAACAGAGACCTCTCAGCTCTCACACTGCTCCTTTTTTAACCACCATACTCGTATTAATCCCACTCTAATCCTCACATACATTTTAAAGTCCAATGTCCTTCTGTGCAGGATTCACCACTGAAGACCATTATAGTCGTCTTTGTTCTCTGAAGCTCTGCTTAAAGAAAACCCACAGATCCTCTTTTCTCAAACTCTCATATCCTCAGAGATCCTTCAGAGACATTTCATTTACAGGAAGTAGATTTTATGATTGTCTGTGTTTACATGGGAGGGGGCAGAGGGGGGCTTCAATGTGAGAGTGACACCAGGTTTCTACACACAACAAGAAATAAGAAAAATGTATATGCTCACAGGCCTTTAGAGGACAAAATGATGGATCGTCTCTTTGAAAAAGCACAAATCAAAGCTCTGGTGTGTTTGCTGTTTGAGTCATAATGAGAGTCTGATTACAGTGTTTTCACCAACCTGCTCTTCACTGTCCCAATCTACAGCTTCTGAAAGGAAGAGGCACATTTCACAAGTGCTGTTCATTTATCTTTGTAGCTCTGCTGGTATGAAGAGTCCAGCTCTGACTGATAAAGAACAAACCTGTGACATCACAACATCCTCAGTGTGATAATGTTATGTAGCTTAATATGTGTAACATACAATAATACAGCTTGACTGTAGTACAGGGTGGTAGAGGATCCACATGCAGAACCAAAATGATTTATTTAACAAAAGACTAATTCTACAAAATAAAAGCTTTCTTTTCTTTCAAAGTCCAAATGCAAATGAGACAAAGTTCAAAGTAAAAGTCCAAACGCAAGTGAAAACAATAAAAACACAAGCTCAAAGAATAATCCAGACAAGAAGACATGGAGAAGGTTTGACGACAAACTGACACCAAAGAGAAGTAACAGAGACTAAAAAGACACTGAGGTAATCAAGACAGGTGAGACTAATTACACAGGTGAAGACAATCAGGGTGTGTTATCCAATCACAGTGGAGGAATCAAAAACAGGAGGAATTAAAAATAAAAGAGGAAAGACAAAGAACTATCGATACTTTGAAATTAATAATCAAACCAATAAATGTATAAAATCCTTCAAACTGGCTGATGTTAGTGTTTACATTACTGTAATAGTCCATTACAGTGGGGCTGTGACTCACAGTAAATCTTATATGTTGTGGTATATTTCTGAACAATGAGCCTCCTGTAAAGTCTTACATTTGATTCTATCTGGAAGGAATTTTCAATTTATTCATTTCAGGTGATCTCATGATCCGTCTGTGGTGCACCAAAGATCAATACATCATTTTCTTGAGAGATTAATGTGTGTAATATGACACAATGTTCCTAACCTTATGGTCTGCATGGAGCCTCTGTGCTGAATGTTTATGAGCAAGAAGACACAAGTTTGAACAAACAGCTAACATGAAGAGAGAAATAGAAAAGATGATGTGAAGTCATTTTAGAGCACATGTTTTACTAACATGTCCATCCATCTAATGAAGCTCCAGTGGAAGTTCAGACAGGAAGACTCTATTTTACATCGAAGCTTGTTGATGACTTCTCACTCATCTCTTTCATTGCATGCTAACTCACACTTCATGATGTCATTGTCTGGCTCTGTTATTGGTTAATCAGCTGTCTCATCATCATGTGATTCTCTTCTGCCTTTAGTTCCTTCAAGCTGCTGTTTAGTAGCTCAGGACAGTCACCAGTCATCTGTTTCTAATGCTCAGTGCATTGAGCTGCATGTCTTTTCTGATGCTTCTGTCAGAGCCGTCGCTGCAACAGCATACCTCAAGGTGTTTGACAATGACACGCACCATGTTGGGTTTGTCATGGGAAAGGCCAGATTATTTATATTAATTCATTTTGTTCTTCTGTCTGTCTTTTTTGTTGTTTTCTCATGAAATCACAAATGATACTTTTAATATGGATTTGAACTATTTTCATATTGTATTAATTCAGTGTCTATTGTTAATATATTGATGATATATTGCCCAGGCCATAGTGTGAATACAGATTTGGCAACAATAGTTTTCATCTGCTTGTCTTATGTACTGAAAAATGTTCAAACTATACAGAAATAACTTATCTACAAACATCACGTGCAGAAACATCGTTTATAAATGAGGCCCCTGGTCTGTATGGTAATGTTCTTATTTTAGAGGAATGGGCGCCATATTAGTTCATGTTAATAAACGAAAAGTAAATGAAAATAAAAGAAATCAGAAACAAAAGACGCAGAATGTTTAAATTCATTCATTTATTCTTCATTCCTCATTCTTCTTTTTCTTGATCCTAGTAAGGCCGAGAGCCGGATAGTATACCCCCTTGATGCAGTCTAGACCCTGGTGGAGGTATGCAGAATTTGATGAGGAGTGGGTTTCTGAGGCTGTGTCTGAACTCTGCTGAGCAAAAAGCCGTGATAAATCGAAGGTTACGAATGTAACCACGGTTCTATGAACCCTGGATGACTGCCAGAGGCAGTTCTTCTCACTGAATATCTCATCTCGTGCAAGTGCAGGTCGAGTATTTAAATCAACAAAGTCACGTGTGACCTCAGATGACCCCCGGACAGGTATAACTACCTGTAAATGACCCAGTATTCTGTTGTTAGTGTGTATTTTAATTTGAAATTCATTTCATAAGGTTTGTGATAATTTCCTGTTAGTTATATCGAAAAGACAGATGCTTTTATTTTGAAAGGAAAGGTGCAGGAAGTGAAGGGAAAAAGTAACGTCGCAGAGACGCAGTAAAACCTGCTTACATGTGTTTCAAACATGAAGTATTACGGTCATTTCTTTTATTAAGCACCCCGCTGTTTGAGGCACAAGGTTTGTATTTATTTTGTTTCACATGCACATTGATAAGAAGTTACTTAAAAGTCGCATTTTGTAGTTTAATTAAGTTTTAGAATGTGTGTTGGTTAGCAAAGATGCTGCATCTTGGAATCGTAATTTGATCAGGTTAACATGTGTGTGTGTGTGTGTGTGTATGTGTGTGCGCATACATGTCGAGGTGTGCATAAGGTTTAATTCATATTAATTCATGAGGCTTTAAATAATAATATTATAGGTCATAATTTTACACATAAGAACATTTAAAGGTTTAAGTTCATATATTGTGTAGTTATACACTATAGTAGTATTTTCTTTATTACTCTCTTTTAGTTCTTACGGTGTTTCCATTAAAAATGGAAAGTAAGGAACTTCAAATAAAAGTCTGAAACATCAGTTTGAGAGCCAGGCCATCTGTAACAGCATGGGGTATGCTACACTACCGGTGTCATCTGAGTGCTCACTCCCTAGAGACTTTCTTGCTTGCGTTGGCTGTAGGTTAAAATATGTTTGATGTTGTGTCATTTCTTTCAAAGCTTTGCTATTAAAAAGTCATGAGACAGTTTGATCAATTTAAAACGTTCATTTAGTGATTTGATTTGAGCAGATAAAGTGACAATTTAAAGTGTCCAATTGACCTTGAAGCGGCATGTTTTTGGGGATGTGGGAGGAAACCGGAGATCCCTGGTGAAAACCCACGCAGTCACGGGGAGGACATGAAAACTCCACACAGACAGGGTGATGTGTCTGCTGTGAGGCCGCGGTGCTAACCACGAGCCGCCGTGCTGCCCTGTGAAGCTCTGGGAAGTGTTTTAGGCTGGCTACACACTAGACGATTTTAGGCCCAGTTTGCCTCCTGCCCCGTAAAGGATTGGAGGGGGCGTGGCCTGATTTAACGCTTGTCACAACTGTTTTTTTTAATAATTTAAGATAATTTAAGTGTGTGGTGTCAATATGATTATTTAACTGCTCTCCATTGACTCAGAGCCTCCCCGAACTGGAATCAAAAATATCAAACATTGGCCGGGCTGCCTGCGTCAGAATCCTGAAAATAGCCAATGAGAGTGAGCAGACAGGTCAGCGGCATACACCTGATGTTCTGTACTATTACAGCTCATAAACATGGCAGCCAACATAAACACAACCCGAAGCCAAGTGGAATATTGAAACAAAAGAGCATCTTAAAAATCTGTCCTTATGTTTGTGGTCTCGTTCATCCTACATGACGCCGACTCGGTTACAGAAGATCCTCTTCCTGAACCAGGATTTAACACACTGGTAGCAGTTCTTCTTCTTCTTCTTCTTCTTCTCCTTGCTGTCGTCGCCATCTGGGGTTGATGGTGTCTTGTTCTCCTCCTCGTTGGCTTCCTCAGTGTCCTTGTTGTCCTCGATGTCTTCGATGTCCTCGTTGTCCTCGATGTCCTCAATGTCCTCAATGTTATCGTTGTCCTTGATGTCCTCAGTGTCCTCAATGTAAAGACTAAACACACACAATAAGAGTTTTGTTCCAGTTACTGTCATTACAACTTCTAGGAATAATGTGTGATCCCGTAAATGTTGCCCTTGAGCACCAGCATGAAAACAAAACAAAAATTTGGCCACACCTCCGAAGCCTCTGCTGCCCCCCCCCCCCACACACACACACACACACACACCTCCTACCCCCCCCCCCCCCTCCCTCGTGTCTGCACGAATGAGCAGTGGACAAAATTGGATCTTGGCTCGAGCTGCAATCTCCCGTGGTCTGCATTGTTGTGTTAGAGGGCTAATGCTAACACACTTTAGATAGCTAGCGTCACATTGCTTGTACATTTACATGGAATGACCACGATCTAAAAAGCCTTATAAATTTGTACATTTTGATTCTATTGATCATTAAAAGAGTGGAGATTTCATTGTTTTAAAAACATGCGGTATCGACAAGTATTGAAGACGACAAACGTGACACCCTTACTAAAACATTTACATCAAAGTTAAAGAGGATTGGCATCCAAATATGGAAAAGTAAGCGTATCCATCAGGAATCATATCTTTTTTACTATCCCACAGCTAAAAATATTTTGCTCTATCTCATCTTTTGAGATGAAAATAAGAATCTCACGAGTTATTAACTTATTTGCTGTTGTCTCATTTTCTAGCTAAGATCTTAAAGTGAGAAAACTAAAATATGAGAGCTTTACTACGGGCTCACACAGGGCGAAGACAGAGATAAGATGTTATCCTACATTTTACTTTGCTGAAGGATTGTATTATTATTGTTGATGCACAAGTGCTTTCACTGTAATGATAATATAGAAGAGTTAAATGGGCTGTATTTGTGTGTTTAAAGGTTCCTCTCACTCCTCTCACCTGACTGATGTCTCCTCTTCCTCTAGCTGCAGCGTGTTCTCTAGTTTTGCAGGCCGGACTTGGATCAAACCTGATGGAACAACTGTGGGAGTTGGACTGTGCTGGTCTGTTGGAACTGGATCGATGCTCGTCTTCTTCCTGTTGTGTTCAAACAATAACTGTCACACTGATGTAAAGGTCTTAATCTAATTCAGTCATTCCATAAGTTGTTTAGACCGAAGGCAAAGCTAAATTTTGGCACAATGTAACCTTGATCACTGGATTATTTGTGTTTGCATTCATACTTTATACAGAACTGAACACAGTCTCAGTGACCATTGGTTTCTGAAGAGGCGCTATGAAGCCAAACAATGGCTGTCACAATATTGGAAACACTCAGACCAAACAGTTCTGGTGGTGGTCATCTTCTTGACACCACTCTGCTGCTGAAAGAACAGACTGAGATCCCACCTGGCTGGATCTCAGTTCTGGGGACTTGTTTGAAGAGGATCTATCCACTAGGGGGTTCTTTGAGGACTACACACCATAAGGACTTTTTTTCTGTCTGCATTCCACCCGCCATGGTGCTGGGAGAGTGCCTACTCTGAAGCAGGAGCTGAAAAGGTTCCTCTAAATGGGGTTCTAGGAACTTAAGGGGTTCATAGTTCCTGCGGTGTGGAATCGTTAAAATACGGGGAGGGTTCCAGAGATCTATGAAAAAGTTCCTACGGTCAAAATATGCCTACTATCTCCCCCGAACTTCCGATCAATAAAAAAAAAAAAAAAAATTGTTTGTTTGCAATGTAAAAATGTACATTTTAATTTGGGACATAATGGGGATGCCTTGGCTTTTGTAGCCTGTCTCAAGTGGACAATGGAGGAACTGCAGTTTTTTGCACTTAACAGAGATTATTGCTTGGTCTGAAAAAAAGTAAGAATTTCCAGTGAGGACCAGGCTTGCCAAAGACCCCGGTCTCCAGAAAACAGATTTATCATAAAATTTACACAGCTTGCAAATCAATCACTAAGATTCTAAAACACTGAATAATAAATGGCTAACTAGAAGTACTGAGATGTTTAAAAACATTTTGCCTGTACTGGACCCATCAGTTAGAAACTAAATCTACTTTAAAAAGTTAAAGTACTTACTGGGTGATGAAGGGGTGCTGGAGGACTTCATTGGGTGTGATCCTCTCGTTCTGATCCATCGTCAGCATGGCCTTCATTAGCTCGATGTACTGCTCGTATTCTGCAGCCTCAGCTGTGATCCCTTTTGGAATCTAGTTATGAAAAACAAGGATCAATTCCACCATCAGTCAAGCCGTCATCCTGGTCATCCATTAAGACATAAAACTGACAGTGACAGTGCAAGAAGCTTCCCACTGTACCTTTTTGAGATCATCCAGAGATGAAAACCCTCGTTTCTCAGGGGCTTGTGGAAGTTTCTTTACCCAGAACTCCTCACGCGTCTGAAAGAAGGTTCAGTGTGTTCATATGAATGTTTCTCTTCCTAAATCTAACTAATCAACAGCAGTCCATAAACATAATTTGTATGCACACCTTAAAGTCACATGAGTCTAAAGAAAAAAAAAAAAACAACTTGTGGTACCTTGAACCTCCAGCTGCTGGACTTTGTCTTAATAAAAAATAGATGTGTCCTCTGTCCTTGGTTCAGAAGCTCGTCTGGTGGCTGACCCAGGAGTTCAATCATAAACTGCAGCTGGAGAAAAAACACATTGACACATCAACAACAAGAACACTTCTCTTCTGGTCTACATGCTAATGCTAATAACTCCCACCAAAGCTAACAAACATAGTTCTCTGCACCACTAAAATCACATTACGTCCCTCTGTAGTACATGTTAGGTGAATCCCTTAGTTTTAGATTTGATCAACTGCTGTGTGATTGCATTAACGTTAGCTACAAGCTAAACCCAGGGTTTAGGAATATGTATTTGTGAAGTTCTGCTTTAACAAATATTGAGGACAAAAACGACTAAACTAGACCTTAACAAGCATCCAGGGTCCGAAATTAACTTTTTGACTCACCGGCCAAGGTGGCAGGTAGATGAAAAAATTCACCGGCCAAACATATTTTTTTACCGGCCAAAATAACAAATTTTGATTTTGTGTCCTATACACATCTGTTACGGTAAATTTAATTGAGAAGGCATTATGTTCTGTTCAATCAATAACAAATTTAAGTCACAGATTCGATCATGTCATCAGATCAGGAAATTGAGAAATTGTAAAAAAATATATTTGCTGGCATTTATTTTTTTCTTAATGTATTATTTGTAGGCAGGAGTTCCCAGACCCCCCCTCCTGCTCCCCTCTGAACCGCCCCTGCATTACAACATTACAGACTAAAAACTAAAATCCATCAGAGAATAATAAATTATTAATCCTCAAAACAAGTTTTCTCCTGATTTAGCTTTGACAATATTAGAAACTTAATATAATTAGCCTGCTCGTTAGTGGACGTGTGTATATCTCTGACTGCTCCTGCTGCACGTGATGGAAGAGAAAAGTGGAGCGTGCATTTAGCGTCCGCTAGCATATCTAAAGTGTTTGTAACACAGCACTGTTTCACAGAGTCTGTGTGAATATGTTCACAGACTTATGACGTTGCTATCGCTAAGTTAGCTGCAGACACGGTGAGAGTGAACGGAGAAAAGTCGAACCGACCATTTGAGCGGATCACATGTGTTCCCAACTCAGTCCGTACGAATCAACTGTTTGCTGAAGCACTAGAAGTAAACAGGTGCGCGTGGTGGCTGGAGCGCCGGTGTGTGTGTGTGTGTGTGTGTGTGTGTGTGTACGTTTGCGCTGCAATGTATGTTGGTGTGTCTCAGCGTGCCCCGAGATGCTCGCAGACATTACAGCAGAGAGGGTAGCAGGGAAAAGGAGCTGCAGCTAGGCTACATCAAAAACGCTGAATACTTATAGCATAGTTTTTATGACTTTTTGATAAAACATTTACCCGCCCTGTGGCGGATAGCCCTCTCAAAAGTACTCGCCAAACAGAAAATCTACCCGCATTTGGCGCTTGGCGGGTGTTAATTTCGGACCCTGCAAGCATCATTAGTTGATAAAAGAGTCAAGCTTTGGTAAATGACTTACTGTGTAATATTCTTCATCATCAAACAGGTAGCTACAGTAGAGCATGCTGAATAACATGCAGCCCACTGACCACATGTCGATGGCCTCGGAAAATGGCAGGCCCAAAATGATCTCGGGAGCCCTAAATGTGTGGAAGAAAAGCGTTAGATAGAATCAATAACACTGTCACATTCAAGGAGTGAACATGAAAACAATAATTTGGTAAACAATGGATCTTTCCTGATTGGAACAAATGAAAAAGTATGCTGGCACATAATCAGCATGATCTTGGATCTTACCTGAAGCAATATATTTGCAGATCCATGCCCTGCCTGGCTTTAGATTTATGCATGGCCATGCCAAAGTCTATAAGTTTAGCTCTTAAGGGTAGTTTCTGGTCCACTAGCATTACGTTGTCTAGTTTGATGTCAGTGTGAATCACCCCGATGTTCTTCAGTGCTTTAAGCGCTGTGGCCATCTGCAAGAACAATACATGTACTGGTCAGATACTGTACCAAGGTTTAACAGTCGGTTACTTGTGCTTTCTATCTGAAGCTGCTGAATTCATACCTGTTTGATTATAGTCCTTGAGTCAGCCAAAGTCATAGGACTGTTTACTAAATGGTCCTCTAAGCTCACTTCGAGACTCTCAAAGAGAAGAGCCTCGCCATGCCTTACACTAAAACATTTATGGAACTTGACGATGTTGTGCTCGTCAAGTTTTAGCCTCATTAACCTTTTAAGCATGGCCACCTGGGGAGAAAAATGACAAGATGTTCACCAAAGTTATAATCTTTGTGTAAAAGTCAGTTAAACAAACTTTTTGCAACATGGGCATGTGAATGAAAGCTATTCTTTACTTCTGTTGGGGACATGGGGCTTTGAGTGGACAGAGGACTAGAAAAGGGATTTATAAGCACAGTCCAGTTGCATAAGGTAACATTTGTTTTCCCTAGTGATCACTGAATATAACTTATTAAATATGATGCACCAGCTATAAAACTGTCAAATCTCTATTTTATGTTGTGAACTTCAAAATCGACCAAATGCCTCACCTCCTCGCTGCAGCTGTGTTTAAATGAGGGGATCTTTATAGCCACAAGACTGTCCGTGTCTCTGTCCAAACACCGCAACACTTTCCCGTAGCTACCCTCACCCATGACTTTCAGGAACTTGTATTTGTTGGGGAGCTGGTAGAATTTGTTTGGGTGAATTCTAGCTAATGCTCTTTCCAACCAAAGCCGAATGTCCGCTTTTATTTTGGTGATCATCTGAAAAACAAACAAGAGAAAATGAGAACAAAGTTACTTACAATCCTGTTTCATCTCATTGCATATTTGATTTATTTGCTCATTTCAGTGTTTGGTTCCCACAAAATAAAACACAACATGAAATATTTTCTCATGATAACACTGTCCATAAGCAAACAGGAGCAGGAAGAAGAAAACATATAATACCTGCCCCCTTCTTAATAACAAAATATAGCCTACTATTGAAACAGAATAAGATGGCTAACCTAGCTAACAAAAATAAATCAACAATATAGAAACAATCAAATACAATCATTTAGATTTACTCAAGAATTTCCCAAAACCTTTTCTTTATATATTTTTTTAAATTGTATAATACTTGAGCAGCAATTTAATTGATTTTGGAGAGAATTCCATAATTTAACTCCATTTACAGTAAATTTGTTTTAATGTTGTGCGTGCATCGTCATTGTGATAAAAAACCTGTTTGTCTTAAATCTGTAAATCTGAATATTGTACATTTCTTCTCTCTGTCCAACTCCAGTTTGGAATAAACAAAGAGCTCAGAAATGGAGCTCCATCGAGGAGAGATAAAGATGAACTTACCTTTATCAAAGAAGTTGATTTACTGTCGATAGTTCAAATAACTTGCTGGACAACTGGAAGCTTGTGATTTGTCCACCTGCTCCAAGTGAAATGAATATTTTTTTAATCCCCTTCATTCAGAACTTTTGAGGATTCCATAAGTCTTTGTGAGGTGGAGATCAAAGCCCACATTCTGAATTTTAGGTTCCCATGGCAACAAGTGGTTCAATGTAATGCTCCACAGTCAGCAATAACAAGCTTTTAATTGAATGTACATGTGAAAAAGATGCACACTGGTGCTCTGGGTGTTAAAGTTGATCTACTGGTGCAACCTAAATATAAAGCAAAGTTGAAAAAAATAAATTAAAAAGCTTGTGCTGCGAGTGATGCTCTGGGCCAAAATGGCTGTCCTGAAGGGCGGCTGTTGCTCAGTTGGTAGAGTCGGTTGTCCCTGCACCAGAAGATCGGGGGTTCGATGCCTGCTATGGATTTCTCTGCAGATCGCCTTTCCTCCAACATCATGGAGGCTCCCTCACAAACAGGACTTTCTATAATCCAGCCAAACACAATCTGACTTTTCATATAGTTTCCTCCTCTGTTATGACATCAATTCATCTCCAGCTCTACACCTTCCTCTGGGGGTTACAGGCAGAAACAAGCAGTGCAGGGTTCTGGAGATGAGACATAATCAACTTTTAAAGTCACTTCAGTTGCTTCTTTATGAAACTGGAACTAAGGTTCAAGTGGATGTAAAAGCTGACAGGATATGAAGCATCATTTTGACATCATCTCTGTAGCAGAGTGTGATGAAGATCCTGATCTACTCTGAAAGTGTTTTCTGTCTCTCAGTGTCACAACATAAACCTCTGTGGCTCACAACAAAACACTCATGTTTCAGCTGTTGTACATCAAATATAAGTGATACTGAAAAACATCTACCCTCCATCTTATCAGTGCTAACATGAATAAATATAACCACATTGATTTTCAGATAATTATAGAGTAATACCAACAGACTGATTGAATCACAGCAGAGATTAAATATTTGATCATCTTACCATCTCAAACATTCAAAGTTCAAATATTCATTCAGCTCTGTTGATAACAGAAAGTTGTTGAAATAATCAGGATGAGTTTTTATCAGCGTCTTTAAGAGACTCTGCAGAGAGAGATATTCAGTCCATCTCCTGTAAACTCTGTGTTCTCTAAAGAAGAGAGCAGGACTCTGCAGGTAAACCAGGACCCTCTGTGCCTCCTGAAGGACGTCTGTTTGTGCTGAGTGTGCAGAAACCATTGCTGAAAGGTCAACACAGCCTGTTAGTGTGAGAGCTAAGAGATATCTCTGTCACTCAGCTGTCCTTCAAACATTATCTACCTCAGATATCACAACCTGCTTTATGGAGGACGAGAGATAATGTTGTTGGATAAAGTTCTGATGATCAACTTTTGTAAAGGTCAAATCTATGAAGGTGACTCAGGTCGTTCTTTGTTGTTACAATGTTCAGATGAAGATTCAGACCAGGTGTATCAGCTCCTGTTTCCTGTTCTCTAACACACTTTTTTATTAGAAGAGAAGAAGAGAGGACAGCTGATAACTCAGACTCTCAGTATGATGAATGATGTGGTACTCAGTAACACAGCAGGCACAAACTACTAAACATGTGTAATACCACAGCTGATCTTTTTGTAGTTCTCAAGTACAACTCTTAAAGTATTTTCCTCGGCAGACAGCTTCCTCCCAGTCCGTGTGGTTCTTTCTTCAGTTTCTTGCAGTATCTTTTCAGGGTGCTGATATTTTATGACAATGTGAAGATGATGATGTGCCAAAAGCATGTGTAGTTTCATATCTGCACAAGTAAACAACACAACTATTTGTGTCTGTTATCTGTCTGCCTTGTTAAAGTGTCTCATGTACAGAGACAGTTTGTGTCCTGTTCATCATTTTACAGATAAACAAGGTCTTCCAAGTTGAAGTGAAAACTTCTCTTGAACTGTTTTTACCGAATACACAAGGAAGTAGCCTATTTCCTTATTAGTGAAACCTTTAGGACAAGATGCTCCATGTTTGTCATTTGAGAACAGGATGCTGCTGCTCTTCTGATATAGACTAAAATAACCACTTTATTCTTTTATTCTTTAAAGACTTTAAGAGTTCTACTTTCATCATTTTCGTGCAGGCTGGTCTCGAACTCGTAAATTTACGACTTTAATCTCGAAATGTATTGTTATTATTTTTTTTAACGTGGCCCTAATTCTCCGTCGTATATTTCTGCTCAAAGGAGAGTTATTAAAAAAGGATGAGTTTATGTGCACTGCAGCTGATTGGATGGTTTTCAAACTGCATCACAACATTACAGCAAATCAAAATTAAAGAAACACACTCAACCAACCAGCTGTGTATCAAATGTTCTGAATATAAAGTAGAAGATATCATCATCAGATCAGTTATCAGAATCAAATGATTTAAGAGTTGAACATTTATTAAATTAGAAGTAAATCAACAGAATGAAAGTATTGAATGAAGACAGTGGACTTGGTGAGGGATTGTCTTCATGTCAGCTCAACAACTGTAATTGGAAACAGACAGATAAATCCTGCTAAGACCAACAAAAGAAGCTTTATTGTTCCTGCACCAACACCACATTACAATTGACTGAGTTGGCTCTTTACTTCCCAGCGGGGATTAGAGGTCATCTGTTAGCACACATTTCAATAGTGTCTGTGAGGAGACTTTGTAATGGAGGAGACTGAACTTAGTAACCACTTCTTCATTTATTACCCAGAGGTCTTTGCTGTTTTTTCTTTTGTCTCAGCCAGTGTGTTCATAGAGCTATATAAGCTCAAGTCCATTTACCATTTATGTAAATGTTTACTTGTTGTTTTATCTTAAATTGTAATTTGTTCACTACACTGTAAACATTTATCTTCATTCACTACGTTAATGTTTGGTAGGTGAAGAAAAACATCTGGGCAATATTTCAAATATTCAGTCAACGTAAACATTTGGTTTCAGACGGGACACAAACAGCAGTCTCATCGTTTAAGGTGTTTTTGAATAATCGTCTTTCTCAGCCAATCAGAGCACAGTATACTCGGGTCAAAGCACAGGAAGGGGAATCAGGTGTAGCTCTACTTGAAATAATAAATCACACTTTACACTCACTCCCTAACAACCATTCCTGAGTTAAAGCAGATTGATCTCAGCAGAGATTGACTTCTCTTTAAACAGTTTGTCAATCTGCTCTTCCAAAGCGTTCACAATATTCAGAGTGCTGCCTGAGGAGAATCACTTCATGTGCTGAGTCTCTAAATGACATCTGTCTTTTGGGATTGTGTTTATTGAACTCGTCTTTGAAGGTTTTTAACTCTTAATGTGCTGCAATGTTTCTGTAACTTCATTTAAAGTTCATCCAATCACAATAACACTCTGGACTGATGAGCTGAAGTCACAGTCTCATTAAAGTGGAGATTAAAGCATGTGTGTGTGTGTGTGTGTGTGTGTGTGTGTGTGTGTGTGTGTGTGTGTGTGTGTGTGTGTGTGTGTGTGTGTGTGTGTGTGTGTGTGTGTGTGTGTGTGCTTATTTACACACTATTACAGAATGTCAACATGACTTCATAGGGACACACTAACATGTACACGAAGATATTTTGTCTCTTCATAATTGTATTTTCTATATAAAGGAGGTGACAGTAATCTTTTACATGACAGACTGAATAAATCAAATCAGTGCATGAATATAAATGGTAAATGGACTTGAGCTTATCAAGCAGGTCACACCTACACATTCACACACTGATGCCAAAGGTTACTGTGCATCAGTATTATCCATTCATACACATTCAAATCTCGCTGACAAAGCAGCAGGAATCCTAGTCCCAGCGGAAAGGGGGACAAACAATGGACAAATACCTATAAGAGGATCAAGGAAGTCTGTTAAGTAATGAAGGTTATGTGCTATGTAAATTATACTGTGCTTTTCCTAATAAAAAGAACATTTAAATTAAAAAAAAAAAGCAGCAGGAGCAACCTAGAGTTAAGCATCTTGCCCAAGGACACATTGGACATGTGTTTCAGTAGCTGGGGATCGTACCATCAACCTATTGGCTGAGAGACGACCGACTCTACCACTGAGCCACTCCAATAAGAGTGCAGGGGAGTCATACAACATGTTTATTTTTCAAATCTTAAGTCAAGTCACATCAGTGAGAAAATTCAAGAGAAAGAGAAAAGTTCTGATGAAACCTGATAAAAGCAACCCAGTCTCATGTCAAAATGTGTAATACCTACGTTGGTCCACAGCTCAAAACGTAGTAGTTTCACAATAAGGGCTCTAAAATTGTAACATGTCTACGTTTCCTTTTCCCTATTCTTTTGTATAGGCATACCTCAGGTCACGTGACTGCCCAGTTTTCCCCTGGCGAAAAAAAAAAACATGGCGGACATCCCTTCTATTTTTGGTGGAAAATGCAATATTTCAAGATAGTTTGAGGCTTAAGTGTCGTTTTTATAACCTTTCTGATGACAAATGTACATTGTATCTTCATAATCTTCGTTCGGTTTTTGTTTATGATCTTTAGTTTGTTCGATTATTTTGTTAAATAAAATTATGAAATCATATAAATCATACAAACTGTACAGTATTGTCTTTATATATTGTTACATGTTATAGTTTATAATGTTGCTAATATGCATCGATCTGTTCCAATCTTTTTATTAAATTTGGTTGTAATGAAAGACATCCATAAAAATGTAACAGAAATTATTATTTATTGCATAGGAGCTTAGTTTGATGTCTAGGGTCTGATGTAACCCGTTTTAAGAGCCACGAACCGAACATCCACTTCCTTCTGGTTCGTTGTTGATAGCGTCCATAGCAACCACCATAGCAACAGTAGAAAACGTAACAGTCCAACGTTTTTCTAGCGAGACCTGAAAGAATCTTCGTAGAAACGAACAAACTAAAGATCATAAACATAAACCGAACGAAGATTATGAAGATACAATGTACATTTGTCGCCAGAAAGGTTATCAAAACGACACTTAAGCCTCAAACTATCTTAAAATATTGCATTTTCCACCGAAAATAGAAGGGATGTCCGCCATGTTTTTTTTTTCGCCAGGGGAAAACTGGGCAGTCACGTGACTTGAGGTATGCCTATACAAAAGAATAGGCAAAAGGAAACGTAGGCATGTCACAATTTTAAAGCCCTTATTGTGAAACTACTACGTTTTGTGCTGTGGACCAACGTAGGTATTACACATTTTGACATGAGACTGGGTTGGATAAAAGATGAGGAATCATTATAGGGTTTTCTAATAAAAGGCCCTGTGTTTTAAAAAGCAGTTAAGGGAACATGTAGAACAATTAAATATCATCTGAGAAAATGTTTGAATATGAATTTATGAAGGTCACATGATGTGTCTCCTTACAGTCAGTGACAGTTTATGTTTGTCTATAAACTCCTGCAGATTTGTCACATTTTATCTGATGATAAGTTGTTGTGTTTTTTCTACCAGCAGCTTCAAGGTTGAATGAAGGTGATCCTTGTTAAAGAGCTGCTTCTGTATTCCCTGAACTCTGCTCATCCTTCCTCAAAGTGACTCGATGGAGAAACAGTTCACAGAGTGAGAGTGCTGGAGGGAGTCTGGAAGCTCAGTGTGACAAAAAGACTGTTGTGCAAAACATCACTGGCATCCTGATTGTCCTTATCTGCCCAGAGATGGCCTGCCTCAAGACATATTTATAAAACTATATATAAGAGATAAAAAGACACACAGCACTTTCTTAACTGGAACTCCTGATTAAAGGGAAAATCTCAAAGCTGCAGGGCGTTCCTTATCATCTCCACCGAGCCAGAAGACTGCAGCAAATGAAGGTGGAGGGTTAAAGCAGTGAGGTGTTATGACTTCAGACTTTACATTTGAATACACAAGCACCATCACATTTCATATATTCAAACACATGAATACAAATCCACCAAAGAGTATTATTTATCTTTACCTTCAAATGTCATGAAGGATTAAAGAAACTTCACCAAGATGTAATCTACATCTCTAACAGGATGAATGCAGCACCACAGTGTGAACCTTTACATATCTATTTATTGATGAACCAATGATAGAAACAATGAGAGTGGAGAGAGAGTGAGTGTAAAACATCCTGTTTGTATAATCCACTTCTTCCCCAGAGCTTAGAGGCTGACAAACACAAACATACTGACAGAACACTTCATCCTTCATGCACTTCATGCACATCCACCTCATACATAGATTTATGTCAAAGACAGCATTTCTGGAGCTGCTGACTTCAGTGTGGATGAAGACATAGAGAAGTGTAAAGATGGGTTTGACTGGATTTCCATATTTAAATGAAGGTTTGTTTGTGAGAGTTGGTAAAGTGTTGAAGGTGTATGGAGCTGATCATAAGATCATGTTCTGTGTTAGAGAACATCCTCAGGTATGTCAGTGTGGTACAGTTATCTCTGTTCAGTTCAAATCTAAACTTGATGGTCTGTGCAGACTGTCATGAAGGTTATGAGGAGGACTGAAAACCTCTCCTTCCACTCAATATATGAGCGCTCTGTTCATTCACTTCAGAGGCAGCTGAATATTTATGAACATCTGAGAGTCTTTGTTGTTGATGAAGAGAAACATTCATATGTAAACTCTGATAAAGCAGGAATAAGTAGATGAAGTACGTCCATCACAGTGATTGACTGCTGTAATTCCTCTCTGAGCTCGTTCCTTTCTTCTCTCAGTCCCTCGGCCTCAGACAGCAGAGATCTGACAGGATCTCCTCACTGCTATCTGACCTTTGACCTTTACATTAACAAAAGAGCTTCAGTTAGAGCTCACGTCCAATCAGGAGTCTCTCCTCCAAAAGAGCTTTGAGCGACTCTTCAGAGAGATGGAGCAGAGTCTAACCCCCAAAGCCCAGCAATCATGAACACAGACATTCTAGTGAGAGGAGAGTGAGGAGCACGAGGACATGAAATGGGACAGATGATGGAGTAAGAATGGAGCTTCTGCAGCACTCAATGGATCACATTCACTCAAACACTTTGGACTTTAGTTAAAGCTCACACCTGAGGCTTATTGTAGCACATTGAATATCATTGGATGTCCTCTGAATGATCAAGTGTTAGACATTACAACACACACATGTGAACATTCAGAGTGGTGAAACAGCTGTCTGTGTGATGGAATCAGTCTCATTGATCAGAGTAGTGATTTGTTGTCTCTCTGGATGGAAAAGACAATCCAGTGTGACTGCTGCACACAAAGACACATAACATAACAAAGTTGTATTAATTTTATATATATTTTTTTACACTCTTTACATATCTTTTTAATGTCAGGTCCAAATGGAGGGAGGGGTCAACGTGTTATTTTGATGCACATGAATGCAGAATCTGTATCCTTACATTGTTGAGGTGTTTGTTAAAAGAAGTATTTAGGTTTTCTTTGTTTTCTGTTGTCATCAGTTTCTTGTCACTCTGTATTGGATAAATTCTTTTATAAGCCTTTTCCTACAAAGTGTTGTTATGACTTTATAAACCTCTGGTCACAGAACTAAACATAAACTGAGCTCTGTTCAAACCAGGCTGCAGATATCAAACTTCTTTATCATACAGGGTATTCTCCTTTAAAGCAGTAAACTTTAATCTCTAACCTGCTCCTGCTGGACAAATGTAATCCAGTTTTGTACCTGACGTGACATTCAACACATGCTGCATCTTTGAACATCCTCACAGCAGCATCAAGGTGCTGTCTAAATAGAAACATGATGGAGGTAGAAACCATAAATGTCACAGCATGTAAAACCTTGATCCCTGACTTCTCACATCACAAATCTATTGTGTGTGTGAAATGTAAATGTACACCTGCACTCTGCATGATATGAACCTGTGCAGACCCAGGTGTGAACACTCTGTATGTCACCTTGTTCTGTTTGTGTGAGCTCTTATTCCACTGATGTCTTCATTGTTTTACAGAGCAGCTCAAACCTCTTGTTGTCTTTCTCTAGTTCAAGTCAATCACCTATTGGTCTGTCAGCTGACTTTTTAAACACTCAAGCTCTACATTTGGACATTTTCATTTGAGGCTGAGTAGAGATTTACTCGATTTAGGACTCTGCCTCTAGTGGACACTTAATGAACTGCAGTTTCAGACACTTTTATTTGCTTCACATTTTTGTTATTTTCCGTCTGATCTAAATATTTGTGTTTGAGTTATTGATAACAACCTAACATATCTGCAACCTAAAGCTCAGACATAAAGGGAATGATATCAATATGTCCCCAGGTCCTTTAGGCTCAAGATCATTATGAGAAATAAAATGTGATTTCAGGTTAGTGATTGAAGAGCTAAATATGTAGAAGAAGAAGACATTAATGAGCCAGTGTGTGTAAAGTGTCTCTGTGGATGGTTTAATGACACATTGTCAAAGCAGAGAGTCTCCCTCTAGCAGCATTTCTCAGACCAACACTCAGAGAGTCTGAAGACGAGGATCTGCTCTGTAAGTGGAAGCCTCTTTTACCTTTATGAATTCTCTGAGTGATCATTGATTGAAACATGAAATGATACCACAGAAGGCTGGAGTGACAGGAGCTAATCATGCTGCCTGAATGATATGTCATTGTTTTACTGAACTGTGATTATAGGCTGAGAGGAAACATCGGCCTGCTGTGATTAACGGTGAACAACAAAGTTTTTCATTGTAAAATGTGAATTCTCTGGAGATGTGAGTCTATAATATGAGCAGAGAGAGAGAGAAAGAGAGAGAGAGAGCAGTGTGTAGGGAAGCAAAACAGTGCTGAGGTTTTATGAGGCAGAACAACACACAGCTTAACATCAGGAGTGTTTCTACAAACTGTATGTGTGGATGATGAATATGAGTAATTCATCACTAAAGATCAGTCTCAAAGTGTCAGTGAGGACCAGAAGTTAACCGCATGGAAACACAAAAAAACTGTTTTAGAAACCAGAAATATTATCTACATAGAAACACCTCAGCTGACTCTTCTTATTGGACCAGTATTTTCTTTCAATGGGTTCAAATGTCTGTCTTCTAAACTGATAAGCTGTCTAATAATACAACATTAAGCTGCATTAACAAAGGTCTAAATGTATAATTATACATAAAGTGTCATTAATGGTGCCAGTCTTTTATTGCAGGTTCACTGGTGGAAAAAGGTCACTTTCTATTTTCATCCAGTGACATCGATCTGAAAAAAAAAATTGTCCTAAATGTCCTATCTGACATTATAGACTAGTGATGTGAAAAGCAGTTCTTTTCAGTAGAATCAGTTCAGTAAAGTGATTCGTTCAAAAGATTCGTTCACCGAATCGTTCAGTACTTCTCTGCAGCTCTGTCTGTGAATCAGAATTTAATAAGCTGAAACACGGCCGAACGTTTAGTTCTGCTCGCGATCGTACTGAGAACAGCCGGTGGTGAATAATAAACCAATGAGCTGAGAATTTAGTTGGATAAAGTTACAGTTTGCAAACTGAAAGCTGCTAAAACAATCACATTTATTTTCCCCGACCGTTCTGTTCAGTACGTTAAGTACAAGAAGAGGAAGAGAGTGACTCGGAGGCGGAGCTCTCGTTCAGTTCGTTCAGTGAACGAGAGCTCACACACGAGAACAAGAGCACACACACACACACACACACACACACACACACACACACACACACACACACACACTGTACTGACTGAGGAGAGGAGGGAGGACGGGCTTTGAGCGACTCTTACGGTCTAGAGAGAGAGACACGAGACGGGAGAGAGGAGAGGGCAACTGGAGTTGAGAAATGAACGACTCTTTTCAGTAAGTGATTCAGTTCAGTTCGTTCACCCAGATGATTCGTTTGTTTTGAACATTTCGTTCATGAACTACACATCACTATTATAGACAGCCCATGATCAACTTTGGAAACATGTTTAATGAGATGCACTGAGACAATATTCAGGGGCTCAAATTTATTCACAGCTTGTTACAGTGCTGCTTTGCTGCTGACGAGATAAACAGGCCGTTCTGATATTTGTACAAAATGTCAGCCACGTCCAAACCAACATCATTACTGAAGAGAAAAGCTGTTTGTGCATTCAAGTCAGATTTTTAAGGAAACTTGACATTTATTTATGTCTCAGAGGGATTCTGATTTACAGCACAGAACAGGAAGAGGTTTTATTTGTGTAAAGTGGTTAAAGTCTCCACAGACTCCAACAAGAACAAAAAAAAAAGAGTTTAAATCACTTCCAACATTCATCTTCTTCAGTAACAAAAGATCCAGTAAATCATTTAGTAAATGTAGACTGAGCAGAGGTAGGATCAAAATGAGTGTAAACACTTAGGTAGAGTGAGTAGAAATGTTTGTTTCAGCTTGTAAACACAACATTCAAACTGAGCCCCTCCTCCTGGGCTCATCGCCCCCAGAAGCTCACACTCACTACAGGATGTGTGTGTGTGTTAACTGCTTGTACCCACACTGTAAGCTACACAAGCTAGCACAACAGCTGTTTGTGTCCAACAGAAAGCAGTCCAACCCTTCAAACATGGCTGAAAGATAACACAAGGTTCACCCTTGTTGACTTTGTCTGCTTGGCGTCTCACCTCACTATGATTATATTTTCTCTTCATTGCTGCTCGGCCCGATGTCATATTTGCTGGTTTAAATCATCCAAATGCTAAATTGTCCACTCCTAAACTCACCAGCTCGCTGTCATTAGCTGGGGAAAACACATCCACTTCACATCCAGAAACCTCACTAAACTAAAGATCAAAATCCAGACAGAGGACAGAATCTCTGCAGACACAGTCACCACCACATCAGTGATGATTGAGCTCCATTACTTTTGTCTGAGTCTGGATTTAATTTTTTAGGAAAAAGCTACTGAATCTATCTCCAGAAAAATGTAACATTTAATTTTAATGCTTGAGAGCAATGTTTACTGGAGTCATGATATTATGTGCAAACATACCTGGTAACTAAAACTGATTCTGATTCTGCTTACTGGTAGATGTTAAAAACTTAACACTTAACATAACGTACCAATATCATCAACCATCATACAGCATACAACATGAAGGACAGAAGCTTTAGATTTATGATGCAAAAAGAATGAATACTCCAGCTATAATAATTTAGTTTAAGATAAATTACTATGTAAACAGTGTTGTCGTGCAGCCGCCCACAGGAGATGTGTTTCCAGTTAAAGTGCAGCATTTACATTGTAAGACAGACATGAAGGGTTTATGAGAAATGTGAACATTTAGAGAAACACAAAGAGAAATAACAGTGATGAGAGAAAAGTCACTTCAGCAGCTTTAACTGAACTCAAAGTAAGCACAGTGAAATAATAAATCACTTTTAGATTTGGTTTGTCTGATTGGAGGCAGTGATTGTGATGACCATATGCTCATCATCTAAACTGGCTGTGAATCAATATGTACACATTTAATATGAGTCCCACTCTCATTACCTGCAGAGAGAATTTAAAGCAGAATGAAGGGGTGACAAAGCACACACACACACACACACTGAGTTAATGAAGCAGTGTGTATGAAGTCTGCTTAGAGGAGGAGGCAGGAGGCTCACAGGGAGATGATATCCACCTTCTTTTGGTCGAGCGTCCAAATCTGAGCTCTGCTGGCTTCAGTGTGTTGAGAAGAGGAGCTGAGAGGAACTCTCTGCTCATTACTCCATCTCATTCTCCCTTGTTATTCTTTTTACTCTCACTTGTTTCCTGCTTTAGTCTCCTCTCACTCATTCTTTATCTCCTTCATATCTTCTGTTCTTCTTCTCACCTGCCTCCATCTAGAGTCGTCTTAAAGCTCCTAGTGAGCTGCTCTTCCCTCTGAAGGCAGTCGTATAAAAGAAGCAGTTTTATTGAATGTAAGTCTCTGTGAGACACAAACAAAGAGCAGGAAACACAGTCTCTTCTTCTCAAACAGAATGTGTGGTGTGGTAAAGAGTGTGTGACTTCTGTATCTGTGATAAATAAATGTGTGGTGTCATTGATCCTGTCACTCCTCTCTCTATGCAAACAAACTGCAGCTTGTATTTCTTTAAAGGTGGAGGGAGGACGTTATATTGGAGTAATAAAGTCGTCCCTTGGGGGGTAAATCTCATCATATATAACCCAGTGATTACTTTTCAAAGTCATGCTGAGCTGTGGGAGATCAATAACATCAGAGTTTCTATAAACCATGTCAACAACTGACAACAACTCAGAGTTCAGACCAGGAGGCAGAGCTGCAGTCTTACACACTTCTCTGCGCCTCCCTTAGATCTGTCTCCCAGTCACTATAGCTGTAATTCTGAATCGAACTGTAGTTATACTATAGGTACTGTGTCTGTCCCCCAGCCCAGACCCATTTTTATAAGTCATCCAAACGGCGTGAATCATCAGAATCTGATTAGAATCAAAACTACGAATACGATTTTGCTACAAGATCGGAGGATTCACTGCGGACTTTTGAACATTAGGTCCTTAGCATCCAAGTCTCTTTTAGTGAATGATCTGATATCAGATCAGCACATTGATTTACTTTGTTTGACTGAAACCTGGCTGCGTCGAGATGAATATGTTAGTTTGAATGAATCCACTCCTCCCAGTCATTTTAATACTCATATACCTCGAGATACCGGACGAGGTGGTGGAGTAGCAAATATTTTTAATTCCAGTCTTTTAGTTAACCCTCGACCAAAGCTGAATTTTTCTTCTTTTGAAAGCCTTGTTCTTAGTCTTCCACATCCAGTCTCAAGAACCTTTCAGCCAGTTCTAGTTGCTGTAGTTTACCGCCCTCCTGGCCCATATTCTGAGTTTCTATCTGAGTTTGCAGAATTTTTATCAGACTTAGTCCTTAGCAGTGATAGAATAATTGTTGTAGGTGACTTCAATATCCATGTGGATGTTGAAAATGATAGCCTGAGCACAGCTTTCATGTCACTATTAGACTCTATTGGTTTCACCCAGGGTGTAAACGAACCTACTCATCATTTTAACCACACCCTGGATCTTGTTTTAGCTTATGGAATTGAAATCCATAACCTTACAGTTTTCCTAGAAAATCCTTTGCTATCAGACCATTTTTTTATTACATTTGATTTTGTCCTACTAGAATTACCTCTGCCTGGAAGAGGTGTGCTCTCTAGAAGTTTGTCGGATAGTGCTGTGGCTAGATTTAAGGAAGCTATTTCAGCTGTTTTTGATTCAGTACCGTGTTTCAACCCAGTTGGAAACTCTTACGATAGCTTTAGTCCCTCTCAGCTAGATCAGTTTGTTGATAGTGCAGTGGATTCGCTGAGAGTTACTCTGGATTCGAGTGCTCCCCTGAAACAGAAGGTTGTCAAGCGGCGGAGAGTGGCTCCATGGTTCAACTCAGAAACCCATACTCTGAAACAATCATCACGGAATTTTGAAAGAATATGGCGTTCGACCAAAACGGTAGAATCTCGTTTTTTCTGGCAGGATAGTCATAGAAGATATATGAAGGCTCTACGTCACGCCCGAGCTGCCTACTACTCCTCTCTAATCGAGGAAAACAAAGGCAATCCTAGATACCTTTTCAGCACTGTAGCCAGGCTGACAGAGAGTCATGGCTCCATTGAGTCTTGTATTCCTCTAGCCCTCAGCAGTAATGACTTCCTGAGCTTTTTCAACAACAAAGTTCTAGAAAAATTGGTAACCTCCTGCCCTTACCTGGTGCAGATACGTCTGATAAGGCAGAGACAGTTCCAGGACCAGATATTAGTCTCGACTGTTTTTCTCCAATCGACCTTTCAGAGTTATATTCCATTATTTCTGCATCGAAACCGTCAACCTGTATTTTAGACCCAATCCCAACCAAGCTGTTTAAGGAAGTCTTTCCCTTACTTAGCAACTCCATATTAGATATGATCAATATGTCTTTACTGGCAGGCTATGTACCACAGACATTTAAAGTAGCGGTAATCAAACCTCTACTTAAAAAGCCTACTCTGGACTCAGGAACTCTGGCTAACTATAGGCCTATATCCAACCTTCCTTTTATCTCAAAGATCCTGGAGAAGGTGGTAGCTAAACAGCTGTGTGACTTTCTCCATGACAACAGCTTATTTGAAGAGTTCCAGTCAGGATTTAGAGTCCACCATAGCACTGAGACTGCACTAGTTAGAGTTACAAACGATCTACTTCTAGCCTCAGACAGGGGACTTCTGTCTGTGCTCGTCTTGTTAGATCTTAGTGCTGCTTTTGACACCATTGACCATCGGATCCTGTTGTACAGACTGGAGCATTTGCTTGGAATTACAGGGACTGCTTTAAGTTGGTTTGAATCCTACTTATCAGACCGATCTCAGTTTGTACATGTTAATGATGAGTCCTCTATGCACACTAAAGTTTGCCATGGAGTCCCACAAGGTTCAGTGCTTGGACCAATTCTTTTTACATTATATATGCTTCCTCTGGGAAATATTATGAGGAAACACTCCATACAGTTTCATTGTTATGCAGATGATACTCAGCTTTATGTATCAATGAAGCCCGATGGTACCAGTCAGTTATGTCAGCTAGAAACGTGCCTTAAGGACGTTAGGACCTGGATGACCAGAAATGTTTTGCTACTTAACTCAGACAAGACTGAAGTTATTGTGCTAGGCCCTAAGAACCTCAGAGAGACTTTTTCTAGTGATGTGACTGTCCTTAATGACATCAGCCTGGCATCTAGCACCACTGTTAGGAATCTAGGAGTTCTTTTTGATCAAGATATGTCTTTTAGCTCTCACATCAGTCAAGTTTCAAGAACAGCCTACTTTCACCTTCGTAATATATCCAAGATGAGGAATATCCTGTCGCAAAGTGATGCAGAAAAACTAGTTCATGCATTTGTTACCTCCAGACTGGATTATTGTAACTCTCTTTTGTCTGGGTGCTCTGGCAAATCTCTAAAGACTCTTCAACGGGTCCAGAATGCTGCAGCTCGTGTACTGACCAGAACCAGGAAATGGGACCACATTACTCCTGTCCTGGCTTCTCTGCACTGGCTCCCTATACAGTCTGGAATAGAATTCAAGATCCTTCTTCTCACCTACAAAGCTCTAAATGGCCAGGCACCATCTTACCTGAAGGAGCTACTAGTGCCGTACTGTCCCTCGAGAGCGTTGCGGTCCCGGAGTGCAGGCCTGCTGGTGGTACCTACAGTCTCCAAGTGTACTATGGGGGGTAAAGCCTTCAGTTATCGGGCTCCTCTCCTCTGGAACCGCCTTCCAGCCGGGGTCCGGGAGGCAGACACAGTCTGTATTTTTAAGATTAGACTTAAAACTTCTTTTTGATAAAAAAAATCCTTTTTGATAAATCTTATAGTTAGGGCTGGTGCTGGTGTAGACCAGCTCTTAGTTATGCTGCTATAGGCTTAGACTACCGGGGGAACTGGCACCCTGAGCTCCTCTCTCTCTCTCTCTCTCTCTCTCTCTGCATATACAGTACATCATATTACTGCATGTATCTATCTATAAATCTCAGTCACTAACCACCTACTTTCCTGGGAGCTCTTGAGCTCTCCTAGGCTCCTCAAGATCGTCGGTTGACGGCTTGCCAGAACAACCCCCACCCCACCACTACCCCCTCCCCACCGGATCGTGGGTTGGCGGCCTGCCAGAACAACCCCCCCACACCCCCTCCCCTCCCCACCGGATTGCTGATGGACGGTCTACCTCCCCCCACCCCCTTGCTCTCTATCCCTCTTCCTGCATCTTATCCCATCTCTCCCCCTATCCCTTTCCAAGCCCGGCGCAGTCTAGGCCTGTGAAGGCTGTTTCGTCATGAGCCGGGGATCCGGCCGAAGATTTCTGCCTTTTAATAAGGCAGTTTTTTCTTACCACTGTAACTTTTGCTGCTTTGCTAAAGTGCTCATGATGGATAGGCCGGATCTTTGTAACATAGCAATAAGTAAGGTCTTTTACCTGCTTTTTGTAACATAAAAATGAATAAGGTCTTTTTACCTGCTCTTTTGTAATGTTAACAGACAATGAGTAAGGTATTTTACCTGCTTCTTGTAAAGTGTCTCGAGATAACACTTGTTATGAGTTGACGCTATACAAATAAAAGTTGATTGATTGATGTCCACAGTTAACACAGACGTGTGTGTGTGTGTGTGTGTGTGTGTGTGTGTGTGTGTGTGTCAGTGGGGATAATTTAAGGACACTCTGGTACAGCTTGTGTTGCTGTGTGCTCTGTCTGCTTGTTGCATACAGATGACCTCAGTCTGATCCAGTAATCCAGTTCCTTCAGTCTGAGAGGGGATCTGAAGCACTTTGACCCAGATAGCCCAGTTTTAAGTATCAACGACTACCTTAGAGAAGTCGACCATTGTCTCCTTGACCTGCCTCATGCGTCCTCACATGAAAAACTGAAGCGCATCTGGAAGACTACGGCTAGGAGTGTCCGTGCTTTCATGGGGACACTCCCACCAAAGGTCCGATCCTTGCAGAATGAAAACAAATCTGTTAGTCAGCACTTACAAACTGCCAAGCAGAAAGTGTTTGACATGTTTGAATTAATTCAGGGAGCACAGGTAAGCATGGAGCAAGACATATCGTCAGGATATGACTCTGATACTGGACCAAGCCCCTTAAGAGATTAAACAACCCTGCTGAAAAAGCTCGGTAAAGAACTGAGCAGCCAGGATAACCCAAGGACTGAGGAAATTAGTCTAGTTCTCTCTGATTTTGATTGTGGAGCCCCGCCCTTTGGGGAAACACCCCAGTTCCTTGACAGCTGTGACACCTTTTCAAACCTTCAAAGGTTTGAATACCACATAGGAAGGGGGGTGACTTCTCAGCTCCCAGAGGCAGAGATAACACCAGGCCCCCTCCTGCTACCTGTAGGTTCCCATCGCATGATTCACAGCTGAGGAATATCCAAACCTCAAATGACTCGGATGGCTCCCTTTTACCCAGAGATCAAAGAATGCACACAAGGCTCATTGAATCTATGGCAAAGGATGTAGAGCGGTTTGACCCAGATAACTCAGACCACTGCATCGATGATTACCTCGGAGTGATTAACCTGTGTCTCAGTGATTAATCTGATGCATCCACAAGAGAAAAACTCAGGCTGATCTGAAAGACAACTTCCAAGAGTGTCCATGACTCCACGACTACCCTTCAGCCTGAGATCAAAGACCAGTACTCTGCGCTCTGCAATGCTTTGCGCCAGGAATTCTCCACCTACATTGACCCTGCATCTGCCCTTCTTAGTGCTTTCAGTGTCTTGCACCAGAAGCATGAGGCCCCCAAAGATTATTACTGACGCCTAAGATCTGCATATTTCCAGGGATGTAAGGCTCCAGGTTTGGAAGAGAACCAAACTTTCAAGTCCATCTTCATGCACAATCTGCATGGCTGCGTGCGGTCAGATGTCACCATGCATAGTTGTACACATCAGCTTAGTATGAAAGAGATCAAGAAATTCGCACAGGCGGTTTGGGAGACACGCTTACGTCCAGGGTTTGTGACACATGATAGTTACATAACACGTGAAGGCAACAAGTTGCCTTGTACTAGGAATAAGAGACCACGTCACCGGCAGAATAGACAACAGAACCAGAGGGGTGAAGGTGGGAGCCAACCACGGGGTAGGTTCCAGCCTGGAGAACTGATCACTACGAGAGCCGAACGGAACTCTCGGGATGGCCGTAGCCTGAGACAGAAGGGTAGGTATAACCAGAGTTCCCACGAGCTTCCTAAGGAAGCAGGTTCTGCCAGTTCTGCCAGTGAGTTGGAGCGCAAGACAGAGGTGGTATGTCAGTGGGCCTCCATCCCTGACTGAGAACTCGATTCTGATTCATCATAGGAGTGGGGGTGTAGCCTCCATTTCGAAAACCCAACAATGTCACTCTACCAACATGAATGTTTCCTAGTCCCTGTTTTGTGTTTTGATATTGGTAGTGAGACACATAATGTACATTTACACACCTACATGCCACAAACACCATCCCACAGGCTTACTTCTGCCCAGGCTAGGAGTTAGCCCACAAATCTACACTTGACACTCTTTTCTTTCTCTCCTCCTCTTGTTTGTTTGTTTCATTTGTTTTGTTAAATCATGCACCTTGTGCAGCAAAGCTTTGCTAATGCCTGTTTATGTTTTGATGATTAGCGTTAGACATAGACATTCTGCCCAGACTTTGCCTCAGTGTCTGCCTATACTAAAATGCCTCTTATTCCTCTGAACTGTTAACCCTATGAACTGATTTCCTAATGAACTGCACCAAACCTTTCTCCTCAATCCCAGACACATAGACTGTCTAGTCCGTGGGTAGCCCCAAAGACTCCCAGCATGCTCTGCAACATCTAACACATAGGTGTTAAGTGTAGGGTCGATAAAAGCAGCCGCTTCTCATTGTTCGATCTCTTCACGTGTGGTCTCCCTACACCAGAGGATACATCTCTTCACAAGCTTCCAGCTTCAGGGGAGACACACATTTCAACCTGGCCTACCTCTAAGGCCTGTTTTAGGAGTTTTGGCGCAATCAGTAACTATCTGGTTCGAGCACAGAGAGATTCTTTCCTATTATTCTCGTCAACGTCGGTGAACGCAACTGGACAGGAGTGCTACAGACAGCCACTGTTACCTGAAGAAGAATACACCAAGGAAAATCTCCTCCTGCCACCAGAAAGACAATAGAGCACTGCCATCTCTTTTCATCTGCCACGGAATCCTGCCTGAATCTGTTGATTCAACCGAACCTTGAAACAGTCATCAGAAAAGTGATTGTAAGTAAGGCTTTAGTCTGTGCACAGAATAGTTTAGGAAGAATTGATAATTGTGCTTTATTGTTGACTGAACGTCACATTCTGTTTATTATCTGCTGTATACTGCTACATTTGTTTTTGTTGCTGAACTGCCGTGTTCGCCTCTATGTGTTTTCATTCAATGCTATGCTAGTTTACTTTCAGTTAAATGCTTTCACAATCAGAAAGACCAGTGTACCTGCCGTTGAATCAAAGTCCGGCCACTGGCTTTCTGGTGTTTAAGTTATATTTACTGAACTCAGCTCAGAGAGCTCAAGCTAAGCCACATGGCTTCCTTTGTCTTTGTCCATCATTTTGTACCTATGTGACGTAGCTCCACATGGTGCTCTCATGGTGCCCTCTATCTCCCCCCCTCTCTCTCTCTCTCTCTCTCATGACCACACACACACACATACATACACACACACACACACACACACACACATACACACACACACACACACACACACACACACACACACACACACATACACACACACACACACACACACTCACATACATGCCACACTGTTTGTTTGTAGATATCTTGTTTGCTTAGATTAGTTTGTAATAGTTATTTGTGCTTTGTTTAAATAAATTCTGTTATAATTTAAGAGAGCAGTTGTTTGTGATTACTGGTGTATTTACATTGTGATATAAGCTGGGTGCGAGGGCTTTGTGTACGGATTTCACGCCTTCAATTTATTAAATATAGTTATTAATTATTAATAATATTAGTAAGTAAGTAACTAATTTGAGACTGATTTTAGTGATATTTTGGTTATATTTCCCTGATTTCAGGGTGGTGCCCCCGAGTTGATTAAACATAGTTTAATGATGTTGTTATTTAGAGAAATAATAATTAAATAATATAACCAAAGTTGACTAGATAAAACCCCAACAAAAGGCTTCTGAGATCTTGTTTGTGTTTCAGTAAAGAGTGTGTGCAGTGTTCATTAGAACCAAATGTAAAGAGAATATACTGGACTTCCTCACACATGTACTTTTCTTCTGCCTTCTTATTTCTAACACTGTTTCTTCTCTCTCACATAATTAACTGTGTGCAGTTTCTCCCAGAGCCAAAAAGAAAACAACATATTTCTGTAAGAAAAAAGAGAAGTGACCATGGAGAAGTTTTAGTTATCATCATCATCACACAAATAATCAGAGCGAGAAACAGGAAAGAGTCTACACCTTCAAAATAAAAGTGTCTCCTGAAGATGATCACTGAGTCACTTTGAGCTGCTGTTGAAATGGAGAAAGTGGTGAATGTTGTTGGAGCCGTTTCCCTCCACATGTTCTGATAATTGGTGATATGGATCTGGTACTTTGTGCTACAGAAAAGTATCTGATGAAAGAGTGTATCCAGGATTTTAGTTACCACTGTCTGGATTTTAAATAATCAGAGAAAGAGACTGAGCTACAGTCAGCAGCAGCTCAGCTGTTAGCCCCCTCATGCCCCCCCTCAAAGAGACACTGACTTCAACATGAAGCTGCTTTATTCTCTGCTTTTATGGTTTTTACACTCAGTTTGTTTTTGAGGGATGGAGAGACAGTTACATGTGGTCCAATCTGCCATGTCATACAATCATTGTCACATTTTTATACCGATGTGTCTGAAGCTTGATGACCTGAAAGTGTACAGGTGTGAATGTCCTTATAGCATTAGCTCTGCTGGGTCTGCTGCTCCTCATCTAATAAAGAAACTGTCTGTGTGGGACGAGACTGAAAGAGAGAGAGAGAGAGAGTCCACCTCTGACTCGAGTCAGGAAACAGACAAGAGGAGTGATTGCTGAGCATGACACTAAAACCACTTCTACTTCGTCCTCTTGATGGAAACCTTTGACCTGACGTTACAGATTCACTGTGAAAGGGTCCAGCATCACCACAAACATCAAGCACTGGCTGTGCTGGAGGAAATCATCAGAGCTGGGAGACAGGATATGATGTGATTTTTACTCATGCACATTTGTCCTGCACGCGTTTGTCCGTGTAGGATTTAATGTGAAAGGCAAAATGATGCAGTGATTCATGTGAGCATGTAGGAGGGAGAGACACTGAAGAGAAATCCTGATCACAAGCCCCCCCTCCGGCCTGCTGCGGGGGTTTGTGGAGGATTTAAAATCACAACCACTCAGGAGTTTCTGATAATTCACTTTACAACTAACTCCATCAGCTGAGCTCAAGCACATCAAAGAACTCCTAGTATCCCACATCAAACCAGCAAACTTAACAATCACAGTTTAGCATTCATTCATTCATTTTGACAATGAAAACAGAACATGTGACAAACACAGAGAAACAGTACAGACTGGATTAGAGTTTAATGTGTCACACTGATGGTGTCTCCTCTGAACATGTTTAAATCACAGCCGACCTCTGCAGCCCTGATGGTGTCATCATGTTTTAAACTGCATCTTCTTAAACATAACAACCTCTGGTATCAGTGTGTGAGTGTGAACGGGTAGGTGTGACCTGAGGTGAAAAAGTGCAATCAGTCAGAAGACAAGAAAAGCACTATACAAGCTCAAGTCTGTTTATCATTAATATAACAAAGCAGGAAGGATTCAGCTATGAAAGTTTTCCTGTTTTGAAAATGACAATCTTCTGCCTGTTACGCCCCATCATAAGACGACCCTATGAGACAAACAACAACCCACAAATTAACCCAATAAAACACATCGTACACCTTACCAAAGTCGAAACTAATGGATTTATTATTAACAGACTAAATCATTAAACAAAGATCAACTCAAACACTAATAACACTAAACAACACACAATGCCCAGCTGAGAGGAACAGCAGTCTCCAAAAGCCTCTCCTCCTGAATCCAGCACCGGGCTTTTAAACTCTGAGGCCAGGTGCAGCTCGTTGAACAATCAGTAGCTTCACCTGGAGACTACAGAGGGGGAGAAGGGACAAACAGAGAACATACAGCTGGAACACCCACATGACCTCTTTTCTCTTTGTGTCACACTTCAATAAAAGTTTAACAACTGGTGCTACTATCACTTCTGAATGTTCATCTAACTTTACTTTCAGATTTGTATTTCCACATTTAAAAGTTAGAGTGAATGTTTTTTCTTTTTATCTCCACTGCATGATGTCCCAATAAGAGGAGATAAAAAAAGTCAATTTAAAGACAATCACTGGTAAACACGAAGGTTATTGTCCTTTAATGGGTGTTTATATGTAAATGTTTTTGAGTTAATTGTAGTTATATTACACCATTAGAAAAGTGTGATTGTATGAGAAGTCATGTGACTTGTAGTGAACAGAGCAAACATTCAGGTCTGTAGTAGAACAGCAGCTGTGAGAACAATGAAAGTCTCCCAGCACAGGGAAAAGTCTTCTCAATAAACACAACACCATCACACACTTTTCAAGAACAAGTGTTCACAGGACGAGCGTGGAGGCCTCCCTATCATTACCTGATTGTTTCTCTTCTCACCTTGACTTCTTAATGACCTCCTCTTTTTGTTCACGTTGGAGGGTATAAAAGGTCAAACATGTCCGAGTGTGGGCCCAATAATCAGCCTGTCTGAGGGATCCTCCAGCTGTGCTCCTGTCTCCTCTGGACCAGGGACCTGAACACCATTATTTCTGACTGGAAATGACATCACAGTGAGAAATTCTACTGATGTAGGTGATCAGCTCTATTGCACTTTAGAGGCTTTGAATTAAAGCAGGTCATCAAGCTTTGTATTCACACCTGCAGGAACAAATGGAGTCCATCTGTAAATACTAAACACTGTACTGTTGTCTATGAAGAAATGCTTTATTGATGAACTACATCATGATATTCAGTATATTTACACTGTATGCTGAGATGAAGCTTCAAAAAGTCACTTTGTTCATTGTTGTCACTTGTTGTCTCAGAGTCACTTCCTGCTGCTCCCTGTCACACAAACACTAACATGACGGCCTGAGATTCATTTGTAACATTTCTCTGACTTTATGTTGTCTCTGTATTTGATATGTGACAGCAGACTGTGACAGGAAACACAGGGGGAAGATAGTGGGAGCAGGGACACTGTGCTTACACTGTGTGCTGCTGAGAACACTGAAGCAGTGAGACGTCCAAAGAATCAAACTAGAAACCAGACGTCATGATACACTCACAGGAAATATCTAACATGCTGCAGGGACCATGTGGATCCATTACAGTCATTGATCAAATTGCTCTGCACAGTTTGTGTGCAGGTTGTTTTGATGAAAACACTTCAACTTGTAGAAACCTTCAGCCTGATGTTCAGTGTGTGTGAGAGGTTGTGATCTTTCAGAAACACGTTTTATTTTCAGGATTATTACAACTTTTGTCCTCCATGATTGTAGTTTTCTTGTTTTAATCCAGCTTTGCTTTTGTCTCTGTCCTCCTCTCTTCTTGTGTAACTTTGTTTGGAAGGTTTTGGGCAGTGAGCCATGTTATTAAAAAAATAAAGACACGACCTCAAGGTTTTTTTTAGAAACATCTCTTCTCATCTCTTGGACTGTTTACAAAAATAGATTTCTATATCAAATACTGCTACTTCCAGGATTTTGTATTCATCACTTTTTTATGTTCTGCATACTTCACATTGAATGTAAAAGTCTCCAGGGATCATATAAAAAACTGGAGGGCCACAATAACTCCAGATATTATACAGTATTGATTTTTAAATTGTAACTTTTGCCCTGTATGAAGGCGTCTTTTGAACGCCTCACTTAGCTCAGGCAGACATGTGACAATGAGTCAGAGCAAAGGAGCACAAGGTTTCTGAAGAAAAGAAGGTGTTAACATCCTTTTGCATACTAATGGAGATATTCTTTCTGCTGCTCGTGGTACCTGCTTGTAGAGCAAAGAGAATGCTGTGAAAACAACTTGTGAGAGGCTCACCATCTGGCAGGAGAGATACAACGTGTCAGGATTTTCAAAGAGCTGCTGCAGAAAATGTTAGGACACAGGAGTGATTCATTTCAGTCACACTTTCCAGAATGTTCCTGATTTAGATTTCATTTGAACCTCTGTACTCCAGCAGCACAGCCAGGTGTCAGCCTGTTTATGATCCCAGTGTGTGCTGGTCTTATTTCAGAGCTGTGTGTACATACCAATGAACCTGTCCACCGTCTCTGCTTTGAGTGGGAGTGTGTACAGCGAGCAGCACAGAGAGCATGCACCATGACGATGCATTACAGCACTTATGATAAGACCATGAGTCTCTCTGAATGGGCTTCAGCTGACAGGAGAGCAACATATTGAGGGAGGAAACCTGCAGCCAATCAGCATCAATACAGCAACAGCTATTAGCATGAGAGCAAAAAGGCCTCAGTGGATCTCCAACATTGAGTCAGATGAAGACAGAAGGAGAGTGCTGTCTGAGACACTCAAGCAGAAAGCTGCTGTCCACCTTCCCAGAGGACATTACCAATGTTGACCTGCTGAACAGCTGCAGGCTAGCCTGGAGGACACGTCCCAATCTGAAACACTTTCAATCTTATACTCAATCAGACCAGTCTGTCACTTTCAGAGAGAAATCCAGAGATTACTCAGAGACTATTGAGGAGACAGATGAGAGCTTTAACTATATAAGTGCAGAGTATCACACTGTTCAATCCTTAAATCAACATCTCTGAAAGAAGAAGATTCATCAGTCACATGTCTGATGTGTGGGACAGTGGGTAGAGTCAGAGATCAGGGAGAGAGAGACAGTGGGGAACAACAAGCAGCAAAGGAGCCACAAGTCAGATTCAAATCCAGACTGCCCGCTTTGATGACTAACCACTAGGCCATCGGTTCCCCAATATAAACATTTAGACCAAAGCTCTCGTCACACATTCAAACTGATCTGTGGACCTGAAACTTGTCCTCTGTCTGTCCATGTGAGGTTTTAAGGTTCCAGTCTTTCTCCTAAAGTAAAGTGATCTTGTGGGTAAAGTACGCAGCACAGTGAAAAAGTGAAAGTGAGTTTTTTCAGTGTGTTCAGTTCAGAAAAACAGACACATAAACTGCATTTATATGCACATTAACACTGATCAGCTGTCAGTTATTATAGAAAACAACAAACAGTGGAAGAGGTCACAGCAGCTGCTCTTCAGAGGGAGCTGTCTCTGATAACAATGTTCAGCTCTCAGTATGAAGCTTCATTTGTAAAGTTAACCTTCACTAACTACACTCAACAGCCTGTTAGCCTGTAACAGTGTGAAGCAGCTATGAGCAGGAGATTTGTTATGAAACACTTTACACTGTGCAGCCATGAATCAAACACTAATGAAGTGATTGATGAGAACCAATCAGAACAAAGTGATGACACAGCAGAAACACGCTAACCATCTGTAACGTCTCAGCACATCTGTTATGATGAGAAACAAAGAAAAAGTTAGAGAGTGTTTCTGAAAGAAGAAAATACAGATCTACAGATATCATCATCATCATCATCATGTTGGTGGGTAAATGTAAAACAACAGCAGGAGTCAGTTAGCTTAGCTTAGCATAAAGACTAGAAACATCAAGCCTGGCTCTAAGGTACCAAAGTGCTCTGCTGTGTTCTGTATTTAAAGTCTCAACATGAAACAGTGAGAGAGCAGCTGTTTCAACCTGCAGCAGGATGATGATCAGACTCACACTGCTGTTTGACCTCTCATGATTTTTACTCATGAACCTCAACAACACAGAGGAAGAACATTTGTTCTCGTCTGTTTAACCCTCATGCATCATTATGGACATATGATGTCATATTTCTCCTCTTGATCTGTCCATCATTTTGGCTGTGTTAGAGCATATGGCACAATTTTTTGTAAGATGTCCACTTCTAAAAACTGCTTTAAAAATAGTTCAGATTAGTTCATTTTGAGGATTTTAACCCTTTAAATGCCTTTAAATTATTGTGATTTCTTTACATTATTGTTTCTGTGGGTTTATTTTTGGTTTGAGCTTGTGTTCATTGATTTAGTGTATGTGTGCCTTGTTCCTCCCTCTTTGGAGCAGCTTCATATACCAGCGAGGTAATTTAAAGAGATGAATGAGACCAGGGTGAGGCTAATGAGAGTGAGGAGTGGAACAGTTTTTAAACTGTAAAAGGAAGCTAAGATGAAAGTCAGCTGATTTATTTATTTTATTTTGTCAGTGTTATTTTTGGATTAGAGAATTTTGTTAGCGGCTGTGGCTCAGTTGGTAGAGTCATCGCCTCTCAACCAAACGTTTGAGGGTTCAATCCCCAGCTGAGCAACATGTCCGATGTGTCCTTGGGCAAGACACTTAACCCTGCATTGCACCTGCTGCTTCGGTGGCGGTGTATGAATGGATTAGTGTTGTACTTACTCTCTGATGTACGTCGCTTTGGATAAAAGCATCTGCTAAGTGAATTGAATTGTAACATTGTAATAAATTAATAGTTGACTTTAGATCCTCGGCTGCTTCTTGTTTTTTTATTACAAAAAGCAGCTCAGCAGTGGATTACCTGGAAGTAAGTTATTTTGTAGTAGTACTAAAACCTTAAATATTCCATGTAAGCAATTGTTGTTAATTTACATCAAATTTTCAACACTAAAATACTGTTTTGATCTAAAGCGATTTGTAAATGAGCAATGCATTGTGGGTAGTATGAATACTGTAAAATGATGGTATTGCTGGCGTCTCTGCTGTCAGCTCTTTACAGTTATTTTACAGGAAGATGATTCACGTGCTGTAATTATTATTATTATCACCAGTAGTAATGCCTGTACTGTCACAAATACCATCATGATCATCATTATTATTTTTACTGTTGGATAAAACTTGTTACACACAAACAGGAAACCAGTGAACTCATCAACATGTTTGCATGTGTATAAATACAGAGATATATTTTCTTCCCCTCTGCACCTCACTTTACTTACCGTACATTTATTTTATGTTTGGTTATTTTTACTCAACTTTCATTTTTATTATTATGACACATAATGAAGATTGTTGAGGACACACTGTGTGACCTTTGTTTGCAGTTGGTCTTCAGTGAATCAGACACTAAACACAGAGGTTTGGGGTCATTATCTGAATGATGTCTCCAGGTAATACTGATCCTGTGTGAATAGGACTAAAGTGTGAACATTGAATGAGAGCGTGTGCAGCACAGTCAGCTCCATCAAAGCTGCTGTTGGTCTTCAGTGATGCTCTAACAGCAGGAAGCGTCTCATTCACTGAGCTCCATGTATCCGCTCTGATCCATCTGTTAAACAGCATCAGGGTTCAGCTCACACAGCTGCTGCTCATGTTGACATTAAACAAATCCTTAAGTACAGATTCAGAGGACAAGAAGCAGATACTAGTTGTAGATTGAAGCTTGTCCAGTCACTCTGTCTACACAATAAAACAACAAGTCTCCTCATCAATATCCATGAACACAGTTTGAGTCATCTAAAACATGACATAACATTCCTCATGAGGAAGTCCAAGAATAAACCCTGATGAAATCTTCATGAGTTTACACATGGTGAACATGGAGCTGCAGATTCATGTGAAGAACAAAGAGAAAGACAAAGCTTGTTGAGGCTCACAACTCGTCTTATCAGCTCTTTGTGACTCTGTGAAAGCTGCAGCTCCTTTCAGGGCTGCTTTAACTCCTATCACATGTATTGATCTGTTCACTTAGTATTCATCAGTCACAAGCTTAGAGCAATGATTCAGATAACATCTGTTGTCCCCCAGAGGAACATCTGGAGTTAATACCTCAGTGTCCTGATGTGGACACACTGTGTGCTCATCATCTCAGCACACATAAACTACTGTCAGATAAAGGAAACATGAGCTGATCACAGTTGGAGAGACCCAGCTGACTCATGAAAATAAAAGCTGTTGGTAGAAAGGTGCTACACGACTCATGCTCTCAGGAGGATGGACTGTTTCCTGTGAACTCTCTCAGACTCCATCACAAAGCTCTCTGCTGAGGGGCTTCCAGCACAATCAGTCAAACACTCATTGAGATATTATCTCTCCTGTCTTTGCAGATAATATAACAAAGAGGACAGTCTTCTACCTGCTCTTTTGTAAAGTGTCTTGAGATCATATTTGATGAACTGGAGCTTTACAAATAAAGATTTATTGATTCATTGATAGTCAGACAGTTTATTCCACAGATCATGTCCTTTCTAACCACTAACTCTTCCATCTGCTCCAAAATTACAACCTCACTGCTGCATTAGTTACTGCTCCAACTGTGACACATCTCTATGCTACTAATGCATGAGGGAGGGGGGGTCCAGTCTCCAGTGGTCTCCTTATCAGAGTCCATGTGAAGGATCTGTGCAGATGATGGTGTAAGATTTCTGGAGGTTATCTACAGACTGATAAATTACTGTTTCCTTCACATGAGATTTAAAATCAGATAAAAAGAACAAATGAAAGATTTATTAAAGAATCTCAGGCTGTAAATGATCCTGCAGAAAAGTAGAAGTCTCCACAACAAGGAGGGTAAGGAATATCAGCAAAAACACTTTGATTAAAGCTGTAGATATTTTTATTTAAATACTTCTCAATGTTCCAATGTGATTATTTATTCTCCTGTAAAGCATCTTGTTCCTTTTTCACTGTGAACACTTTTTGGTCTTGCCTTAGGTGTTACCAAAATAACTATTTAAAGTAACAGATGTTAGGCGTAATTATGCAAATGAGATGCAGGAAGTTATGATAATAAAACCCATCTCTTGAGGCTGCATACTGTAGTAACTGCCTCATAAATAATGCTCCTAACAAACAAGAATCATTTGTGAAAAACCTGAAATCTTTGAATCTTTGCCTCTCAGAGATTTCCTCGTTCCCTGTAGCTCACCAAAACTCTCCTGAAATGTGTTTCTAGGTGACCAGAGTGTAAAAAGAGAGTTGTAAACTGTGAGTGCTTCATGTAACTGTGTGTGTTCCCTCAGCTCAGAGGACACATGGAGTTGATACACTCAGCAGTGTTTCTATAAAGCTGCTCACACACACACAGAGTTTGTCAGGGAGGCAGCATTCCTCACACACAACAACCTGCTGAATGAACACAGTCTGAACTCACTCTCCCTGTTGATTATTAATCACACCAACAAGTCACATGACCGCTTCACTGGCTTCACTAGGACTTCACAACCTTCATGTTCAGTCTTCACTTTTCTTCTTCTGCAGGGGCGTGTCCAGACTTTTTTAATGGGGTGGCCTGAAGTGTGATGTGTGCACAAACACACACAAATAAATATCTATGAATTACCCTTTCTAAATCTACCAATCATATCTAGTTTATAACACAAGATGGCAACATAAATATCTTCTTAGCTAAATTCTTTATTGTTACAAAAATAATAATACTGAGCACAAACAGGGAGAAAAATGGATTCAGATTGCATCTTTGGACATAAAAGGCAACAATTTTGCAATAATCTAAAATAATTCTGGACATGTTTTTACTGAGCATCTGCTGAGATTTGTTGTTTTCCTTCTTTGTCTGCTGAAGTGTCGATATCAAACACAATGCTGCTTCAGTGCTGAATGGATTCAGTGAAATTCCAGTTCTGTAAATTAATCGTGGACACAAACTAAATGTGAGTAAATCAATCTGACTTCCATTAAATCTTCAGACAAACTTTCTACAAACCAGAAATGATTCATTTGTGCTTCACGTACACAAAAACAAATCAATCAATACTGGATACAGAAACAGAAATAGTTTCCCACCCTGAGAATCAAAAAGACGACTGGATAACAATGATTTCTAATTTACAATCTGCCTCTTCAGCAAACAAACAGAAACTCTTGTTGTTTCCCTCAAACAGACAAAGTGGAAAATGTAACACCTGTGGAGCAACAATTCAACTGTTCTGATTTACACAAACTCATCACACCATGTTTCTGATTTCTTCAATATTAAGATGAAGAAACAAAAAGGTTCATGTGAAGGGAAAGCAATTCATTCAAACTGTAACAGCAGGAAGAAAACATTAACAGCTTGGGAAATCAAAATGTCATTAATAGTGTTTTTTACTCTTGTATTGTTTTATTTTCTTCAGTTTCTATAACCAACCAACAGACTCAATAGACCAGAATGCAATGCTGCCTTTGGACTGATTGTAAAGGGCTCACCAGTGTAGTTCTGGGAGTAAAAATTCCATTATTTTCTCCATTGAGTATTTGATTATCCATAATGTCATTATTAAGATCTACCTGTGTGGGAAACGATGGTTTACGCTCCTGTTGGAAACACAACTTTGTGAGATATCAACCATGTTTTAAGAAAAACAAGCGATATTGGGGAAAAAAAATACACTACCCACGATCATAAAATGTCACAGCGACTTGCCTGATTGGTGGAGCTCACTGTTGCCATGGCAATGTTACCTGCATCTCGCATGTTTTGCCAATAGATACAGTAGTTCCGCTAACAGGCTAGCTATTTAGTTAGCTAGCACAAAATGTACTAATAACTTCGTTATGCTGCAGTGTATGTCATTTTTTTATTCGCACAACACAAACTACAAGATATTACAGAACAGTATAAACACTATTACAACAATGAAAACAATACATTGAAGATGAAGTGATAATGTATCATTCGATTTGACTCCGGAAAAAAAGATGTATACAGTATTTTACTTTTTAATTTTTCTCAATTTTTTATGCCGTTTTTGCGCCAAATCAAATGTATTATAGTCATGATTATTGGTGACTTGGTTCCAGGTTTTAATCTCTTGATATCAGGATTTTAAGAAATGTCAATGGAGGATTTGAATGGGGAAATTTACTTCTGAAACCAGAACAGCCAAAAAAGTGATCACTTGAGCTCTAGCTCTCGCTCCCAATGTAATGTGTTATCTTTGTTAGAGAGTGTTTGGCTGAATTTAAAGATCACATTGGAATAATGTGTCAAGAATCGCCACCTTAACGTAGTGGAGGAGTTTGCGTGTCCCGATGAACCCGGGAGCTGTGTTGTCGGGGGCACTAGCCTCTGGTAGTGTCTCCCTAGGCAAAGTGGTCCCGGGGGAGGGGCCAGAGTAAGAGCAGTTCAACAAATACCCCTATGAAGCGGCATACATTGGAGCAAGCCACCTCGCCTGGAAGAGGGAAACCTGGGCACCCCCTGGAGCCTTACCCAGGGGGGGAGCTCGAAGGCAAGCGTCTGGTTGCCAGGCTTTCCTCCATGGGGCCCGGTCGGGCTCAGTCCGAAACAACCACATGGAGCCGCCGCCCTGTAGGCCCACCACCCGCAGGGAGAGGCATGGGAGAAGGGTGCATGCAGAGCCGGGTGGCAGGCATAGGCGGAAGCCTGGGCATTCTGATTCCCGGCAGCGCAGACTGGCTCTAGGGACGTGGAACCTCATCTCTCTGGCAGGGAAGTAGCCGGAGCTGGTGCGGGAGGTGGAGCACTACCAGCTAGACATAGTTGGGCTCGCGTCTATACACAGCGTTGGTTCTGGAACCAAACTCCTGGAGAGGGGCTGGACTCTCTCTTTCTCTGGAGTTGCCCATGGTGAGAGGCGCCGAGCGGGTGTGGGGATACTCACAAGCCCCCGGCTGAGCGCCGCTGTGTTGGAGTTTTCCCCGGTGAACGAGAGGGTCGCCTCTCTGTGACTTCAGGTTGCCAGAGGGTGGGGTCCTGGAAGGGGTTCCGCCTGGGGACTCTGTAGTTCTACAAGGGGACTTCAACGCTCATGTGGGCGAGGAGTGATTGGGAGGAACGGCCTGCCCAATCTGAACCCGTGTGGTGTTTTGTTGTTGGACTTCTGTGTTAGTCACGGATTGGCCATTACAAACACCATGTTCAAACATAGGGATATCCATAAGTGTACCTGGTACCAGAGCACTCTAAGATCGATGATCGATATTGTAGTTGTTTCGTCAGATCTGCGGCCGTATGTTTTGGACACTCGGGTGAAGAGAGGAGCAGAGCTGTCTATTGATCACCACCTGTTGGTGAGTTGGATCAGATGGCGGGGAAGGCTCCCGGACAGACCTGGCAAACCTAAACATGTTGTTTGGGTGAACTGGGAACGTCTGGCAGAGGCCCCTGTCCATGGGGTCTTTAACTCCCACCTCCGGAAGAACTTCTCCCTCATCCTGGGGGAGTTTGGGGACATGGAGTCCGAGTGGTCCATGTTCAAAGCCTCCATTGTAGAAGCTGCGGAAAGGAGTTGCAGCCAGAAAACCGTCGGTGCCTGTCGTGGCGGCAACCTCAGAACCCGCTGGTGGACTCCAGTGGTGAAGGAAACCGTCAGGCTGAAGAAGGAGGCCTTTCGGGCTTGGTTAGCCCAGGGGTCTCTGGAAGCAGCTGACAGGTATCAGGTGGCTCGGAGGGCTGTGGCTTCAGTGGTTGCGGAAGCAAAAACCCGGGTGTGGGAGGAGTTCGGGGAGGCTTTGGAGAAGGACTTTCGGTTGGCCTCAAGGAGGTTCTGGCAAACCGTCCGACGGCTCAGGAAGGGAAAGCAAGGCTTTCACCAGGCTGTTATCAGCAGGGGTGGAGAACTGTTGACCCGAACTGGGGACATTGTTGGGCGGTGAAAGGAATACTTTGAGGAACTCCTGAACCCAGTCCTCTGAAGAGGAGGCAGAGTCTGAAGATCCAGGGGAAACCTTACCACTAACCTTGGCAGAGGTCACTGAGGCAGTTAGAAAGGTCCTCAGTGGCAAGGCGCCAGGTGTGGATGAGAGTCGCCCTGAGATGCTAAAGACTCTGGACATTGTTGGGCTGTCTTGGCTGACATGCCTCTTCAATGTCACGTGGAAATCTGGGACAGTGCCTGTGGAGTGGCTGACCGGTGTGGTGGTTCCCATTTTCAAAAAGGGGGACCGGAGGGTGTGTTCCAATTATCGGGGTATCACACTTCTCAGCTCTTCGTTTTAACCCTCACCTATGGTCATGAGCTATGGGTAGTGACCGAAAGAATAAGATCGCGGATACAAGTGGCCGAAATGAGTTTCCTCCAGAGGGTGGCTGGGCTCAGCCTTAGAGATAGGGTGAGGAGCTCGGACAAAGTGGAAAATTGTCTTTGCAGAAGAAGCGGAAGAAAATGGATGGATGGACGGACATTAGAATAATTCCTACTGTGGAAACAATTTTGCATTGTCCATTGTCGACAATCTGCCTGCTCTGCTGGTACATTCTGCTCTCAGGTTTTATTCACACTGGGAGAAGGACAAAGACATTTTTTAAATCAACAGTACTGAGATCCCTCCTGAGTTTCTGCAGCTCTACGATAAGAAGAGAACACACTCTACCAACAACAATGATCTCAATGTCTTTAACGACCAGCACACCACAGCTCCTCCACCACCAGCCCTATCCATCTCCACTCTCCTAGCTGCTCATCCATTAACAGCTGTTGATCCACATTTACACAATTCTCTTCTTTGACTGACACGAGCTGATGGAGGAAGGACGATGACACAACACACAGAGAAAACAAAACCACCAGAGCTAGTGTTACATCCTGGAAACACACAACATACTGTGTTCACCCAGAGAGAGATAGAGAGAGAGAGGGAGAGGGAGAGGGCGAGAGAGAGATAGAGAGAGAGGGAGGGAGGGAGGGAGGGAGGGAGAGAGAGAGAGAGAGAGAGAGAGAGAGAGAGAGAGAGAGAGAGGGAGGCAGCACGCTTAGACAATGAGACTCATGAACTGTGTTTATCTTAAACTGGATTAACACTCCAAAACACTTCTTATCTTCTCTGTTATAAAAAATAACATGTTCTTCTTCTTTCAGGAAAGTTTGATACAGGGAGGGTTAATTTTGTTTAACACCCACTGATGTCAGCATGTGATGGTGTCCCTCCTACTCTTCACATGTTGGAGTCTGTTCACTCAGTTCTCTTGAACATCTTAAACTGTTGAGGTTCAGACCCTTCCTGGTGTTGGAGAAATATTTGAATATTCAAAAATCAGAGCAGCTGCAGAAAACAGGAAGTCCTCTTTGTTTCAGCTGCCTCACCTCACACTGAAAACTTTTTCATCAGCCTACATGAGTCTCATGTTTTACCTGTAAGATGAACCTTTACCAGAGTTTGTAAAAGACCAGATGTAGGTCAGACATTCAAATCTATTCAGTCGATACAATTCTTCCTCATTGTCATTTTTAATTCAGCAGATGTAGGATCAGTTAGTGAGCTAAAGTTAGCAGCAGCTCAGCTCTCAGCCCAAACAGCAGAGGGAAATCAGAGATGGTAATCTTTAATGTAGAACAGCTTTAGGAAGTAATTTTACTGGTTTTAGTCACCAGGTCAGTTTGTTTTTAAGAGCAGACCTCAGATAAGAGTTCAGTCAAAGGTAAACACCTTTAACAATGACCACTAAAGGAATGCTAACCTAAAAATAAGCTAGCAGCAGCTCAGCTCACAGCCCCTCCTGACTTCCTGCATTAATCAAAAAGCATTGAAGAGACGCCACATTTTAACATGAAACAGCTTCAGTTAGTGACTTTTTTTCTTTTTCTGAGAGGAGCAGATCTCTGAGGATAATTCAGCTCCAGGTTCACTGAAGGTCATATAGAGACTCTTTATATAATGTTTGTCATGCTGTTTTAATGCATTTCTCTGTTTATCTAATAATGCATGTAAAAAAGAAATCCCATGAATTAAACCAAAAAGAAGCCAGTTGACTTTAAGTCTGAAGCCGACATTGACATATTAAAGTATATTTTCCTATTGCACATGAGAAAGACAAAAAATCCATGGAGCTGACTCGGCCTCACAGCAGTTTTATCCTGCGGCTCATCCCCTTGAAGAGCTTCAAGCACTTATTGGTGTCTCTCTTAACTTCATCTATAATCTATAAAACATTAAATATGTATTCATCTGGATAGTGATATGCTCCTCAGTACTAAATACCCTGAAGCTGCTGGTTCAGCATATTGAACCTTTTTCTGATTCCAGTTCTTCACAGAGTCACAACACAAGTGAACATGAGCTACATCATCGCCTACTAACTGTTTGAGCCTCAGCACTTCAAGATCAACAACAATGTACTTCTCAGAACAATCATCATCTAAAACTTCTCATCATCCAAGTACTTCATAAGCAGTTACACCACTTTGATGTATCACAATAAGAAACATCAATCCTCCATGACATGTTGATTCAGTGTTAACATGTAAACAGGATGTAAATACAGTCACACTCAGTGTAGACAGTCATGACTCAGAGAGAGATTTGCAGAGGATATTCTGGATTTCTGCCTTGAAGTCAGCTCTTTATCACACTTCATTTCAAGAGTTGTTCAGTGTTTTGTATCAAGGTCAGAATAAATGAGTTGTATGAAGTAAAATCTGTTCTCTATGAATTTAAATGGACGTGAGGTTACACCCCAGACAGGTCAAGCAGTGTTAACTTTAGTATTATTTGGACAAAGCCTGAAGATTCAGACTGTGTTAAATACAGATGAATGGAGTAAAATAAAAAAGGAGTTCAAAGCTCAGACAGACTGAGGTGATCAATGAGCTGCATGAATCAACACATCTCACTCTGCATTGTGCTGTTTGACAGAAATATCAGAGCACATGAAAGACTTTGTAAAGAGTGAAGTTATAATAAAGTGAATGAGAGATGGAAATAAAGACTTTCTTATAATGTGTTCACAGACTGCCCATCAGGATGGAGAGTTGATTTTTCTCTCATTTATCAAAGTTTTTCTTTCATCCTTTCTTCCCTGACATTGAGGTGAGTGAGACACTTTTCTGTCCATGAGAGAGAGAAATCCCCAAACCCAAAGTCATACTGGTGGAGAAGATGAAAAGAAGCAGTGAGGCAGACCCAACATGTCTCATTTAAAAACAGCATGTGAGACAGAAACATACAGAACAGTCTGGTTGTTTTTAATCCAGCTAACAACAGGAGGGACAGGTTAATGAAGTAGTTTCATTGAGATCAGCCAAAGTTCACCCAACAACAACCACAGAAAGGTGACAACAAGAAAAACAATCTCAAAGTCAATTTATACTTTCAAAGGTGAAAGAAATGAGAAAGCTCCAAAGACTCCTTTGTTCAGTTCTAACAAAGACAAGAAGACAAAGCAGAGGATGATTTCCTCCCCTGAGTGTTTGTGTGGTGTCCTCAGCTAAAGACACACAGACTGTTAGAGTGAAGGGTGTAAAAGCTGGATTTAAACATCTGGAAGAGACCCTGCAGCTTAAGTTTGGATATTCACCAGAAGCAGAGGAGAGGATGACATAAGCAGGGCTTACTTTCTGCTGGACACAGCCAGAAGGAGAATCAGACATCTTTCAGCTCTTTCACTCCCTCCACATCTAATATCCACATTTCTATAAATCCTCAGACAGCCAACCTGCAGTATCATCTCTTTACTCTCCTCACATACACCACACCTGCACATTTCCTCTAAAGGGTCTTCCTCTCAATTTGACTCACTAAAGGTGGCATGACTTTTAAAATCCAGGATTTGACTTTTGCAGGTTACAGTTCAATGACATCTGAATATTTAGCACTGATGCCTCAGCTTCTCATAGCCACTACAATGCAGTGATTAACCAGGTTCTGATTTTGCATTACATAAATATTTTTACAAGCAGGTGATAGCTGTAAAGCAGGGAAGAGTGATCATTTAGAGGCTGTTGTTGGTGAGTTGGAGATTCATTAAATCAAAGTGACTTGTGCAGCAGCAGAGCTGCAGTGTTGTCTCTAAAACACTCTGCTCTGTCTTTACATTGGCTCCAGACTCTAATCTGTGACAGATTAGAGTCCTGGGCCACTGGTGCCCTATTGACTTTGAATCTATTTTTTCTTTGGGGGATATTTGTCTGTATTGGATAGGACAGCTGAGGTGAAACGTTTGGAGGAGAGAGTGGGGGTTGACATGCAGCGAAGTGTTGAGTCTGGATTCAAACCCACAGTTGCTGCAAAGAGGATCATAACGTCTGTTCATGATGTGTCATAACTGCTATCCAGAGCACCATCACTGACTTGTTTTAAAGAAGACTCCTCCCACATATTGTAGATAGTAGGTCAAAATGTAGAACAAGACTTTACTAAACTACCTGGATATAATGACTTAAAGCTACAGGCAGTTTATTTTGGCATCATCATCACACTAGACGTCTGCACCTCCTCTTGGCTCTGATTTCAGGATTTCTAAAATCAAGCCTGTGACAGGAGACTGTGATGAATCACAGGTTGTTTCAGAACGAGGGCATTTCTCTTGGCTTGTCTCTCAGTTACTGATGTGTGTGCACGTCCCTTCAGGGTGTGAAAGTGAAAACCTGATTAATAGAGGAAAAACTAATCCTGCAGATGAAGTTTCTCTTCCAGCATTTACTGCTAAAACTGATAATTAGTGCAATAAAACAGAGTTTGATTTAGAAATGTCACCATGTTACACATACTCTGATGACAGAGACTGACATTCAAGATGTCTGCTGCTCATAGGCGTAATTTATGGGGGGGATGTTTAGTGCAGGAAACATGACAAAAAATGTCTGTAGCTCATGTAAATGTCTGGGCTGTGCAGTGCTCTCTGCCTCACGACGCACACGCACATACACACACACACACACACACACACACACACACACTGTTTTCATGACACACATACCAGGCGAGTGCATTTCTGCAAATAATGTAAATAATATATTTTATATCATAGTTAGAGCCTTGATTATTTCCCCCCTGATCCCTAAGCCCTTAAAGAACAGCTGCATAACAAATGACAACATTTTGCTGCAATGTAAAGTTCAGTCAAGTATACAATCCTGTTTGATTGTAAGGTGTGTTGTGTTGGAAAGTTGTCTTATATGTTGCTTTGAATTTTATGGTTAAAACTTTTGATTGTTGTGAATGTGATTTATGTTATATTTTCACTATGCTTGTGATCCGTCTCTCTACCTGAGCGGCTCATGCAGCAAATAAATGAAGTTCATGTTCGTAAAATTATGTATATATATATATATATATAGTTAAAGATTTTCTCATGCGGGGCATGTCCTCAGACCTGCTTCACAGGCAGAAATCTCAACCCCCCCAACGTTCAACTCAAAGTTACGCCCTTGCTGCTGCTAACCCAGATTTCAGGAGGAGCAGGAAGTCATGCAACCAATGATTGTGAGTAGATGTAGAGCAACAAGAGTCAAAGTGTGTTCAGCAGCTGTATGTACCCGCTGAAAGAAGTGACAGTGTTGTTCACAGGCAGCAGAACAATTCTCATCATGAGTGACTGAAGATATCTGAGAGGATCATCAGAAACAAATGTATATTTATATCTCAGTGTCAGCATTTGAAGAGTCTGGGATTAATCTGTCATATAAAGTTTGTTCTATCTCAGGTTTGTTGACTTTCTATTAAAATCAATCCTGCATTCATTTGTGTTGTTTATTGAACACACATTGAAAGTGACACAGCAGCTGTCTAACAGCTCTAGTTTGCAGTAATCAAAGAGATGTAAATAAACTTCCCTCCATCAGGGTTCACAGAAACAGATCTGATAGAGCACTCCAGATGTGTCACACAGCAGATACAAGTCGGACTTCTTCAACAGCAGAAATAAAGTGATGCAGAGATTTGAAGTGATGACAGCGCTGTTAGCAGGAGGAGATGTCTCGAGAGACATATGGAGACATGTCAGGGCCGCTCTTGCCCGCTCCTCGCAACGGAACCAACACAACGTCTGGCAGATATGCATAGTTCACCTGCTCCCGGAGTATCGCCCTGGTCAGTGAGTGATCATCATCATCATCATCATCATCTGAAAGAACAAACACAAGCACCTGGTGGCCTTCCGGGCTGGATTAATGATTAATGACATCAGTGACCATCTGCCAGTGTTTATAGTTTTCAATAACGACTACAAGAGGGAAAAACAGGAGAGTACATTCAAGTACGGACAGAAGAGTCAATGAACGCTTCAAAAAATGAATTAATAAATCAAAATTGGGAAATATTATATAAAGAAGAAAACATTGACAAAGCTTATGAAATATTCTTAGGGGTATTTAAATTGTTGTATGATAAACATTGTCCAATAAAATAAATCAAAATGAAATTTAAATATTCAAATAGTCCATGGATTACTAAGGGATTACAAAATGCCTGCAAAAAGAAAAATACACTATATGAAGAATTCATAAAACTTAGAACCAAAGATGCAGAAAATAAATATAAGAAATGTAAAAATAAGCTAACTAATATTATGAGAAATAGTAAGAAAGAATATTACAGCAAATTATTAGATAAAAATAAAAACAATATTAAAGGTTTATGGAATATATTAAATAGTGTTATTGGAAATGGTTCTAGACAAGTTAAATATCCACATGACTTTATTGATAATGATATGACTATTGATAATATGGATGATGCAGTTAATGGCTTCAATAATTATTTTGCAAATGTTGGACCAATACTGGCTGAAAAAATCCCTGTTTCTGTGAGATCTGACGACAAGAATTATGATTTCATAGACATTAATCCAAAATCAATGTTTCTAACAGCAGTGGAAGAGAGTGAAATTATAGAGATTGTTCATAAATGTAAAAACAAAACTTCTACTGACTATAATGACATTGACATGAGAATAGTTAAACAGGTCATTCAGGGAATTGCAGAACCACTAACGCATATCTGTAACTTATTATTTAAAACTGGTAAATTCCCAAGAAAAATTAAAATTACAAAAGTCATACCGCTGTACAAAACTGGAGACAAACACCACTTCACAAACTACAGGCCTGTTTCACTGCTTCCTCAATTTTCAAAAATCTTAGAAAAACTCTTTGCTGACAGACTAAACAAATTTATCAATAAACACAACTTACTAACTGACAGCCAATATGGATTCAGACCCAACAGATCCACTTCATTAGCAGTCATTGAGCTAATTGAAAAAAATCACAAATTCCCTGGACCAAAAGAATTATGCAGCTGGTGTTTTTATTGATCTCAAAAAAGCATTTGATACAATAAATCACGACAGATTAATTAATAAATGAGAACGGTATGGTATCAGGGGGGTTGTATTAAACTGGCTGAGGAGCTATCTACATAACAGGCAACAGTTTGTGAAGTTGGGTGAATACACGTCATCTTGTTTGGACATTGCTTATGGTGTCCCCCAGGGGTCAGTGTTGGGCCCAATTCTTTTTATTCTCTATATAAATGATATATGTAAAACCTCAAATATTCTACAATTTGTGTTATTTGCAGATGACACAAATATTTTTTGTACGGGAGAGGATTTGCAGCAGCTTCTGGAGTTAATTACATCTGAAATGAGCAAATAAAAAAGGTGGTTTGACAATAATAAATTATCATTGAATTTAAGCAAAACAAAAATCATGTTGTTTGGAAATTGTAATTTAAATAATGACGTAAATGTTAAGATAGATGGTGTTAATATTGAAAGAGTGTATGTAAATAAATTCCTAGGTGTGACAATAGACCACAAGCTCTGCTGGAAACCTCACATAAAACATGTTAAATCTAAACTGTCACGTAGCATCTCAGTCCTATGTAAAGCAAAGCATATATTGGATCACAAATCATTGCATATTCTCTACTGTTCAATGATCTTACCTTATTTAAATCACTGTGTGGAGGTCTGGGGGACCACTTACAAAAGCTCACTGCTACCACTAGTCACACTTCAAAAACGAGCCATAAGAACAATCAATAAAGCAGGATATTATGATCATACCAACCTCCTGTTTTTACATTCCCGTACTATAAAGTTCATTGACCTGGTTGACTATCAAGTGGCACAAATCATGTTCAAAGCAAGAAACAAACTGCTACCAGGTAATATTCAAAAACTTTTTTTTGACAGAGAGGGGGGTTATAATTTGAGGGAAAAGTTAAATTTTAAGATGCTAGCTGTTCGAACGACTTTAAAAAGTCAATGCATTTCAATTGGTGGTGTGAAACTGTGGAATGGTATGAGCACGGAGCTAAAGCATTGTCCAAACATGATCCAGTTTAAAAACATGTACAAATCAATGATTTTCAAAAGGTACAGGGATGAGGGAGAGCTTTAAGAAGGAAAACAATAAAAAATAAAATAATAATAATAATAAAATAAATAATAATTGGGTTTACAAGTTTTGTATACACAGGTGTATGTTAATGTGTAATATATATATGTAAATTGTACATATAGTAGCCTATATCAAATTGTATATGTATATATATAGATATAGATTGTATTAAATGTATAATTGTAAACATACTGTACCAAACTGTATAGATAAGGATTGTATAAATATATAAAATGTAAATATAGTACATCAAACTGTACAAATAGATATGTATATATAGATATAGATATATGGATTGTATAAATATATAAATTATAAAATATGTATATATGTATGGAAAATCATTGGATTGTAAATATCAATTAAAACGGCAAGTGGTGATGAAGGGCCCTCGCACCCCTGTGCATGTCGGGGTGTGTCGCGACCGCGGGAGTGCAGCAGCAGCGGAACATGGCTAAGCAGCAGGCCGTGTAGTTTGATTTGTGTAAAAGTCGTAGTACTGGCATGTTGAAATAGGCAACGTAATGAAGATCACATAAAATTTTGACTTAGAGCAGTTCAGGCTGGCACTGTCATGATAGCTATGAAATTTGGAGCAAATTGAGCATTGTATATAGGGTGTAGTACTTACTCTTTGCTGTAGGGGGCGCTATGGTTGAAGTTGACTATTGTTATGTCAATGTGTTCAAAGGCCAACCCTGATCATACATGTGAAATTTTAAGCAGATCCGAGAAAGTATGTATGATGTACTACTTAGTCCTTGCATGAGGGGGCGCTATGGTTAAACTTTATTATTGTTTTGTCATTGTGTTCAGAGGCCAACCCTGAACATACCTGAGAAATTAGAAAAAGATCAGACAAAGTATATAAGATGTAGTACTTACTCCTTGTAGTAGGGTGCGCTATGGTTCAAGTAAATTATTGTTATGTCAATGTGTTCAGAGGCCAACTCTGATCATACCTGGGAAATTTTAAGCAGATCCGACAAAGTATATATGATGTAGTGCTGAGTCCTTGCAGTAGGGGGCGCTATGGTTAAAGCTGACTATTGTTATGTCAATGTGTTCAGAGGCCAACCCTGATCATACCTATGTAATTTCAAGAAGATCAGACAAAGTATATAAGAGTTACAGCCACTTCCTGTTTGATGGCGATGTGATTTGTGGACTTCCTGTTGAGTTTTGGGCGTGGGTTGAAGAGGCTTTTTTGTAGGTTTTGTCATGTTGGAAATGCATAGTAAAATTCAGAATTGTAGGTTCAACATGTTGCGGGGGCTGAATGTTTGAAATATTGTAGGGGGCGCCACTGAGCCATTAAGCCACGCCCACTCAGTTAAACGGTATAAGATGTTTGACTTTACTACCAGGATTATATGTATGAAGTTTCGGGACAGTACGACTATGTTAAGCCCGTGAAAAAACGACTTCCTGTTTGATGGCGAGCAACACGTCCGTATGGCGACAGCGTTGGACGTAGCCGTTTGACCTTGAAAGTGTTGTATGGCCAAGGTGTTAGCATGGTCCACACCAATTTTGAGGGGAAAATTAGCTACCGTGTAGCAATGGCTAATGCTAATTGAGAAGCAGTAACTTCCTGTTGTCAACAGGTGGCGCTGTGACTAATCAAAAAATGTCGATCATTGATGTGTTCAGGTCAGGTCCCGTATCATGCATGAGAAATTTCAATATGATTGAACACTAGATGGCAGAGATATAAGCATTTACTTTTTTGGCAACTTGCCAAAACACTCAAAAAACTTAAAACGCACGCCACGGCCACGCCCTTTGACGAAATAACGTGCAGCGCACAACGAGATATGTTGAGCCTGTCTAGAACGCACTGACACTGAGTTTGCATCGATCGGATGAGCGCCCTCGGACAAGTGCGTTGAAATAGGAAGGCTGAAATTGGCGACTTTGAACGATTTTGGGCCATTATCGTGAAATTCAACTTTAATTTGTGGACTTCCTGTCAGGTTTTTTGAAATGCTGCAAGAGGATTTTTAGTCCGTCCTGACAAGCTTAATATGTGTACCAATTTTCGTGAGTGTACGTGAAAAAAACCTTTATGGGGAGGCCATTTTGAAAATTTCAAGAGGGCGCCACTGAGCCATTTTGATTCTCTGTGATGCAGAGAGTCAGTGGGGGGGGGGTGGGTGTCGCTTCTGTGTGTTCAGGAGTGAGACCACTCTGTGGTAGAAGCTGTTTCTGTTAATACATGTTAGCGAATCGGAGGCGGTCTTATCTTCTAGAGTGGGAGGTGCTTACAAGCTCAAAGTGTATAAAGGCCTGAACACTTGAACATGACAATTTATTCTGACCGGCCTCCTCAGCCAACGGAACTTAATGTCTTGCCACCGGGCATTGGAATAATGGTGTACCTGACAATCGTGGTCAGATGGAGGGGCATTCCACGGCAACACATCAACCTTTTCACAGAGAAGGCCACCCACTGGTACATGAGTAGGTGAACATTCGCTGAGGATAACCACTTGACGTTAATCTGCGTTCAAATAGCATGCAGGGATGTTGTTATGTATATGTTACGGTTGTTACCCATAATGAAAGCATTGTGGGCTAGTCCTAAATTTACATTAATGCTGCCTGAACCTTGTGATGTGCTGTTGAAACACCAACAAGTGGTTACAGACATTGTCAACAGGTATAGTGTCACGGACATCACACCAGGAGTCAGCTTCTACGATCACGTGATGACCATTAAGGCAAGGTTTTAACACACAAGTGGACCATCAAGAACGATATGACCTTTGCGGACAACAGCACGATGTTCAACCTCCACTGTCGTCACGTGAGTATTTGAGCAACAACTGTTGTGAGTATCAACTCTGCCGTACTAGCACCTGTACCTTTCTGAGATCACCGTTGTTTTGTTTCCAGTGCGTACAATTCTGTTGTGTTCTAATAAAGTGCAAAGAAAAGCTGAAAATACATGTCACCGTTATAAACATGCACATGTACATCTGGGACATAAAGCAGTAAATGTACAAATATTCTCACAGAGTGTGGAGTGGTAATTACTAATTGCCACTTGTTTCTACTGTGTTCTGTTATAGATTGTTAATGTCCGATAGGGTGAGATTAATAGAAACACCCTTTAAGTGTCTTCTTGACAATACAGATATTACACAGTAGGATAGTGTTTTCCTCTGTTGATTGATATACAAAAGGTATTCATTTCAGAATAGTAACCCTTTAAATGCCAGTTTGAGTACTTAGCGCCCTATGTACATTTGTATGTACCAAACGCAAAAGATTGAATATGTTTCATACACTCAATGCAAATTGGATTTCCCTAAATTGGGTTAGCAACACGTTGTTTCTGCATTTTTTTTCCCGTAGGAAAAGCACACTTTGACGGTCCTGACATCCGGTGATGTGGTCAAGATGGTGACATTGCGATGCCAGGAGCCCCAGACAATATACGACCTGATGCGGAAGCACAATCTGACATGCTCCAGTGTCTGGAATTCCACAATAGCCCTGTCAGCCAGGTCTCCTTGCACAGCACTGTCTGAACACGGGATGGTGGTAGTTAATGTAAACATGATCCACCCCAACGATAACTATTGCAAAATACATGACTTACCCAATTTCTACCACAGCAATAGATTCATCCAGGTACTAGCCAATACTCGTGCGATGAAGCATAAACCCTACTCGAAACCTCCTAGGTTTCAAACCCTGCCCGCAGGTCTTCTCGAGTCATCCTCAATGGATGAAAATCCCGATGGGTATATATTGACTGCCCTGTACTACGATGATACAATGTCCACACTGGACCAAGTCGTCAAGGCAGATGGTTGATTCATACGATCCGTAGGTTTTTTGGATCAGGGCGTTTTATCAGTGGGGATACATTAATTTAAAGTGCGCAACATGGCAGCCAGCTCCTCATTACAGGTGAGTCTATCTCTACATAACATGTATTGTAAACATTAATGGCGAATATTGTTCCAAAAGGTGATTTCTATTATGTCTTCCTAACATGCAGGGGACTCGGATCTTACAGAGGAGTTGGCCGGGGAGGATTCAGACAAGAGAGCTGATGAACCACAGTCAGAGTACACCGGTCCCTTCCCCTGCCGCGTCTGCCAGGTGGCTGCTGACGTCTACTTGGGCTGTGGACACTTGCATTGTGTAGTGTGTACACCTACACCTATACATGGCTCTACGACATGTTGTAGCGTTTGCAGACAAAATACCACCCGTAATGCACTCCACATACCCACTGACTTCGAGTCTTTGTGCACCATGTGCTTCTGCTACAGATAAAGGCACATCACCCTTAATCGGATATATTACAGTCAGATATACCCTGCTGATATGCCTGCAGGACTAGTAGGACGAGAGAAAGGTTGGAAGTGTCACCGTTTGCCATCTCTCGTGTGAATGGACAAAGTTAGAATGTGCATGTCATGGGTCTTTTGATCAAGAAAAAATTAAGTCAGTGGTTGCTCATGTAACTGAGTGGTGACAATCATTTAAATTAGTTTCACTTTGAAAATGTTAGTAGGTTAAATATACATGTTCTGTGTTGTTGTCCTAAGCATTTGACATTAAGTCACAGAAATTAGTTTTAGATTTTAAGTGGGCCGCCACAGGCAGATTTAAGTTTTGGTCGCTAGGTGGCAGCATTGTATAGCAACAAGGTTACCCAGGCCTCATGGTGCACCGGATGAGAGTGGTTCACTGGAGTTGACGGCATTTTTATACTGTGTTTAATTTCTCACAGTAAATGAGGTTATCTTAAATTGGCATCCTATGTAAAAGCGCTTTGTAGAATGAACGGGTACAGAGTTTCCTTGTATTCCTTTATATTTCTTTATCTGAAGCTACTCATTGGGAAAGCTAAATATGTTAACTGGTTTTGTAACACATAGCCAGAGGTTAACTAAGGTATCTTATGCACTCTGGTAAAATATACTAACTTGTGGTTTACAAATAAAATACCGCTACTGAAACCGCACATTAATTGTGTCCTGTGTGACATCTAATTCCACGGGTTACACTAATGTTAATCAATTTGACGGTAATCCAAACTGGGATTATTCCTCAGAAAAGAGAGAGTTCGAGACATTTTTAATGATCAGCAGCATACACACAGTGCCAGTATTGACACAAATGGTTATGATTTGTTAGTTAGTATTTCTTTTAGCGTATAACAGAGTTTAGGTTTCCTTATTATATATATATATGTGCTGAATAAAAGTCAGGAACTGGGATACTTATAAACAATTATATCACTCGGGCTGAATACAAGGAACCCAATGGGATGCGGTGGATGAACTCTTTTGTCCGACTGAAGCCGATTGAAATGAACTGAACTGATCCTCAATTGGAGTTACATTTGGACATGTCATTGCCTGTACAATGTATGAATAAAATATGCCATATATCTGATCTTGGTTCATGTGTGTTTTATTGTTCGGTACCTGCTTCCCCAGTGGGTGGACTGTGACCAATTGGGTATGGGTTTTTAAAACGCCCCCCCCTCAAAGGCCAGCTCCTTTGTGTCAAGAACTGTGACATTCAGGCGTGTAACTATTAAGATTACTCTAATAAAATACTCACCAGGGGTCTCATTTATAACCGTTGCGTACGCACAAAACGGGGCCTGAAACTGGCGTACGCGGTTTCCCACACAAAGTTTGTGATCTATAAAAACAAACCTGACGGTAAAATGTGCGCACCGGTAAGCAAACTGTGACCCAGGCGTACGTTCATTTTGGAGGCATGGGAAATTGGCGACACAGACGGTGAAGTGGTGAATTGAAGCCTGCAGATACATATTGATGTCTCTTCCACAATTTATTTAACTAAATATCAAACTTTACTGACAGATCCACGTCATTATAGTCATTCAAACCGATGATTTTATTTAGGCTATAGTCGCGCATGTAGTGAGCCGTTTCCAATAAGTAACTTTCATTATGACAATATAAACAAATAAAAACAAAAAATAAAAGTCTGTCACATAAATATTGCATCAGCGCAGTCTCGCCTTCATTATCCCGGACGGACCTCAGAGGACCGAACGTTACACTAATGTAATCACTGATGTTAAACATTAGACTAACACAGAGACCATAGAGCCACCAGTTTTCATCTTTCAATATCATATATATCGTGCATTTATAAAGATGACTGCGTCAAGACGCACAGAGCGCACAGAGCGCACAGAGACACGGCGGTGGCTTCACACATTTCGCCTTCTCGTTACTCAGCATGTCTTCATCAGCTGCACGTATTTATTCTGTAAATAATTCAAGTGTGGACATTAAGTCGGGGCATCTCTGACAGGATCATTAGGTCTATCCTCATAATTAGTCACAGAGCAGACGGAGTTTACCACAAAAAAATGTGGCCAACAATCAAACGTTTTTGTTCGTTGATCAAACTTTTGATGACTAATATGATATAGTGAGGCAGACTACTGACTGATGTGAGCACTCTGACAATATGAAGAAGTCAGTGTGGGTCCTGTAAACATGTAAACATTGCAGATGTACTCGTGCGTAATGATGAATGGTGGATGTTTTGGCACATAGGACAGGGTGAATGCAGCAGCAGCGTTTGTGATCCTCCTGCTGCAGTAAACTACCGATATGTCCATTTTATCCTTCACTTCATTGTCAAACTCCTCTGTTTCTGGGTCAGAAAGTTTTGTTTCTTTGTCTAAACTTCCGGGTTTCGCCGCGATCCAACGCTGGAAACCTTTGCTCCGCCCCCTCGTTTGTATGCATTTTCATTCACGAGCTTCTTTGCATTGACCGTTTATGGTTGATTGTGGGCGTGTAGAGGGCCAAACATAGGTTTAATCTACGTGCGCACATTTCCAGGTGGATCGTGATTTATAAAGGGAACATTGTGTTCAGGTGTGCGTACGAACGGTTTTATAAATCTGAATCATTTTGTGCGCACGCCATTTCCGGGTTTTTGGCGCACGTACATTTTTAGTATGGATTCTACGCACTCTTTAATAAATGAGACCCCAGACCAAGTCAAAAATTACTAAAACAATATCCCTAAATATCTCACTAATGGGGCTGATCACTATTGTTGCTAGGTAACGTTTGCATGTGACAGTCTGAAAGCTCAAGTGTTGAATGTTTAGATTGTGTTTAAAAAGTGGACAGCCACTGTGACATCATCCATAGTTTTGTAGACTAGCTACTTAAGTATAACGTTTAAAACCCTATCCTGTTTTAATCAGAGACACTTGTACACAAGTGAGTCGCCCCCTTCTGGCTGTTACTTATGATGCAGATTTTAGTTACTTCCCAATCGGCTTCACATTTTTAAAGAAGAGGCTATGTCCAGCTCTTATTCACAGTCAATGTTTGATAATCATTCATAGAATTACAAATTCAAAAACACTGATCTCAGATCTGCATATTTCTTAAAGTACTTTGTAACCATTAAATCTGTTTTGAAAAAACATTTTAAACGCCCTGATCATTAGTCACTTTGGCTTGAATATGGTCGATATTCTGATGTCAGACACTTAAATCTAAAATCACACACAGCCTACATGTTTCTTCACATTTAGTTACAATCTGAACAAATCCACAGCAGAGCAAAGTGATGAGTGGAGGTATAAAGCTGATTGTAGAGGGAGCTGCTTCATCCATCAGCAGCAGCAAAGATTCATCACTGAAGAGGAAAAATGAGCTCCAGGTTTCTCCATCGTTTATTTCCTGGTAAATAATGTGTATTCTGTTTTCTGAGCACGCCAACTGGTCAGACTAATGAGTCTCATTTATTCATATTAAATGGGCTCTGTGTTGGGGGGCGGAATCTGTACCATATGTCAGTCAGGTATAGTTTGACATGAAGCACACAGCAGCAGTGAGCACACAGCTGTTCAGGTAGAAGAAGGCAGATGGATACCTGGATGATTTCCTCTAATGACTACATTGATGAGCTCCATTTACTTTAAAATGCATCATGAGCTCTGAGTGAGTCACAGAAATGTGTGCTCAGCTGTTTGGAGGCCTTTCATTGTTAGGGGGGCTTTAACATGTGTTGTTTTAATAAAATGATTTTCTTTACCCAAGGAGAAAATAAAGCATACCATATCTTATTAACGTTGTTAGTTGATACCAGAAAAAAAGCTATGAAAAACTTTTATGTAAAAATCATCTCACAAACAAAAATTCACTTTAACAGAAAGTAGAAGCCAGAAATAAATACCATTCTAGTTTTTAAAATGAAAATAATGTCTATATAACACGTCTATATAAGAGAGACACATGTTGCTATTACTCTAAGTGAGAAGCAACCTCAATTAAAAAGTGAGAGGTCAAGTCGTCCTCCTTTAAAGAATCACCATCAGTTATCTCAGTGAACAGTTTGCATCACTCTCATCATGGCTGATAAATAACTGTGTTTTTGATCTCATCAAGGGGAAACATTTGGCCTCAACATGACCTCCTCTAATGACTCTGTTAATGGTGTTCACACACTCAGGTGAAGCTCTGCAGAGTGTGAATGAAACACACAGCACAGTCAGCCTGCTCAGCTCAGGGTCCTGTCTGCTGAGAGGGAGAGAGGAAGTCGTCTTCATGACACAATCATTCAGGTTTACTGAAGCTCCAGAGTGAGGAGGCAATAAGGGAGGCATAAATCCAGGATGAAATCTCTCAGATTGAATCTGAATGAGCCTTTAAACAACCTGCTGCCAACACGACTCTATCGGAGCAATCTATGGTCTAACAGGCGCTGTGTGAGCCTCCTGTCCAATCACAGATAAGAACAGAGGCAGGGACTGCTGGTGAATTATGAGAGGGGCTCTCTTCTTCTCTCAGCATCCATCACCATAATTGTTACACTCCAGCTCTTGTGCTTGTGATCTCTCTGAGTTGAAGATTGTCGTCTGCTCTCTTCCTCTTCAGCTTTGACTTTGACAAAGTCTGTGAATGTTCTGCATATCATCATCATCCTGAACACGCTCACAGATGATCACGGCTCACTGACTCTCAGCCTCAGAGTGGATTTCTGCTCAGCACACTTGTTGGAGTGTTTGAGAGGTTCACACAAACAGCAAAGTGTTTTCCTGTTTTCATCTGATTTCTGCTGAAGCACAAACTCTTGATTAGACATTTTCTCCAGCAGACGTTTGCTGACTTTTCTTTTCAAAGTTATTTTCAAAGTTTCTGTCCGGCAGAATGCGACCAAACCAATCGCTGCTGCTGTTTAATGTGACGATTTAAAACCAAAACTTGTGAATTATTTATTATTAAACTGTTCAAAGAGACTCAACAAACTGTCACCAAAGTCTTTAAGGATCCAAACAGGTCTTGTGTTGTGTTGATGAATGTTCCTCTAAAAGCACAGAGCTAGTAAGAGCTTTAAAGAAGAAGGTTAGGATGAATCAAGAAAAAATAACAACAGACAAATGAAGTGTGGATAAGATGAACACAAGTACAGAGACTGTTGTTACTGTAAGAATCACTCCTGCAGGATTTACACATGACTCTTTCATTCAGTCTGGACAAAACTAAGTGACAAGCTGTGTTGATAATTAAAAATATGCAGAAACATAACACTAAGCTATCTGGTGCCCAAAGGTATCAGAGTTAATGAGCTTCCTAAAATACATTGTGTCGTCTTTCTTCCCTTGTATCAAACTCAAACTTAAAGCACAATGAAAACTTAATCAATCTTCAGCTGATGAATCAATATGTTGCTATCACATCATCAAATATCATGTGTTCATTGTGTATTCCCAGACTTCATTTCAAAGCAGGTCATGTTGATGCTTCATCGGATCAGCTTCCTGAGGGACTCTCTGTAATCGTATCATCAACAGGAAGTCATGTGATCCACAGTATCACTGCAGCTCATGAAGAATAGATGGAAGACGGATTTGGTATCTCTTGACTTCTAACTGAGAAAAGTGAAAAATAAAGTCTGAGTGCTCTAAAATGATTGAAGAAGCCGTCTCAATTCTAAAATCTGTTTAGTGGATAAAGATCAAAGTTATAAGAAGTTAAATCATCTTAAGGTAGAAAACAGGAGATGTTCTTTAATGAGACTTAATGAGTCACTTCCTGTTTTTCTTCTTCATTAGTAAAAAGCTAACGAGCTGTTGACAGGAGGTGGGATGGTGTCTGTGAAACTGTTTCAGGGTAATTACATGTTCTCATCATCACACTCAGTGATACATTATCATGTGTGTGTTCCTGTTAGGAAGATGTTCTCTGTAGTGAGAGAGAGAGAGAGTGTAAGGTGTTAGAAAATGTTCTTATTGAGCTCGACAGCAGAGCGGCTGCTCTTCTTTCAAACACACTGCAGTGTCATCAAAGTGTAGAGATCAACTTGTGAAAGCAGAGTTTACCCTTCATGCTGAACAAACTCACAGGACAGTCAAATGTGTGTGTGCTCACATTAAAGGTGTGTCTCCACATGTAATGACGTGTGATTGGTTGCTGTAGACTGGGTGTGCTTTATGTCTCTTTCTCCTCTTGTCATGTCACCATGTTTCCACTCTGACTGATCACTGCTGCAGAGATCAACACGTCAAATTCATCTTGTATTTAAGAGACGTTCTGTCCTCCAGCTCAATGAAGTGAAAACATTTGTTTTCCAGCAGGTTCAGTCTGGACCACCACAAACACCACCGATGATTTTCATTCTAACAGCCGACCTGCATGAACGAGCCCTCATGTCCTGTTGATTGGAAATCTTATTAAAGTCAAGTTAATGGATTGATTATCATTTATCAATGTCTTCCATTGCAAATACTTTAAATTAAAATGGAGGAGTAATCTAAATGTCCATTTAGTTGTCTGATAAACATTGGAAATGTGCAATTTAGAAGGAAATTAACCATTAACACTGAGACCATCATGTACTGACTGTAACAGTCCAAAAACTCTCTCAGAGTGATTAACAATGTCAGCAGAGTCCTTGTCTGTATCTAAATGACCAAGGTCACTATACTTCCTGTTTCTTCACTGGTGAAAGCTTACACATGGAGGAGTGTTATACACTTACATGTTATTCATTGTAGAGCATTAATTATGAGAGTAAATGATCATTCTGTATAATGAACATGTTATTGTTTCAGTTTAAATCTGTTAATCTGAGTCAAACACAAAGTTCATTAATCCTCTAATTAAACTAATTAAAACACTTATGGGACTAAAATCCCAAATGACAGGAGGTCCTGCAGCACAGACAGATTAACTCCTGTTTGTGTTCATCTCTGCCTCAGTAGAGACCCCCCCCCCCCCCCCCCCCCCCCCGTGTTTCTCCATGACCTACTGTACAGACTGAATACATGATGATGTCCTTAAGAGGGGTCAACTTAACTCCAACAGATGTCACTGTGAACGTTTTACTAACAGTTACTGAGACTCAAAGAAAGCATTAGATAGACACTGACTTTAACCCGAGTCATTAAACTTCTCTCTAAAGTTTCACTGAACTTCATTCTTGTGGTCCTGTGATCAGCTCAGAAGCTGTCAGCTCTTCTGCAGTAAACCTGTATCAGTTGTGCTTCGTTGTTCTCTTCTCCTCACAGCTGATCCATTAGTGTAACCCGTTGTTGGGAGAGTGCACTTGTTCATTTCTCTGCTCTGCAGCAGTCACTGTTTCAAGCTAACAAATCAACATCAGTCCACACTCTGAGGAGCACGCTCACTCTTTCTGCCAGCGCTGATTTTCTCCTAACCCTTCAAACTGCTCTGCAACTAAATCCTGTCCAGTGTATCTGCTCTAAATTTGAAGGCACATTACCTTGAATCTGCTCCTGTGAGATACTAAACACTTAAATGTGGTGATGCATGACATTATCTAAATATCCACAATAATACATCAGTGAGGAAGAGTCCACAGGGTGACTAAACTGCAGGAGAAGAAGGCTTCATCTTTTAGTTAAAGCTCAGTCCCTCACCATGAAGACAGTATGATATGATAAAGTATGAAATAATAACAGTCATAGAAATAGAGAAGATCAGTGAAAAAGAAGAGCATTTCATAAATATCTACAAAGACTGAAAATGAGTCTATGATCAAACTGAAACAGATTGTCAGATGGAAGTGTCTCTGCACAGTAAAGATAAATATACACAGAGAAAGAATATACATCTTACTTTGTGCTCCTGTTGATAAGAACTGTGAAATGTGACAGCTTTTATTACAGCACAGACAGGTGGGATAAATACTCTGACATTAAACTGATGTGACGGCTCGTGTGTAAAGACATGACAAAGATCCACAGCTGCAGGATGCTGAGAGAGATGAACTGATAATGTGATGATGTAATGAGTTCACAAAGAGTTTAAAGCTGTGAAGATTATTATTCTATAAAAGGTTTTAAAATCACTTCACATCAGCATGAGACACATCAGTTAAACACAGAGGCCCTTTTCCGAATTGTCACAGTTCAGTATGCAGTACTTACTATTCAGTATGGAGTTTCAGTATACTGAACTTTCGTGGTCATTCAGTATGCATTTTTTGGGTCCACCTCAGTATACTGAACATTTCAGTATGGATACTAACTTCCGGGTTTTATGCAGTATGGATCGGATGTGTGCTTTCAGGAAATTAATTGTATTTTACCACCCACAATGCTGTGCGAAATTAAACGTAAATCGTCACTTCACGTGCACCTCCAAATCAAAACAAACGAGTGTGGATTAATTTAATCAATTTTTAATCCAGAGTTAAAGTCCTGACTGAAATCACTACTTTAAATTAACTACAGAAAATATAACAAATGTCTGCATTATTATAAAACCTTTCCCCCTCTATTTAAATAATAATAATAATGAAATATGTCGGGAGATTCTCAAATGTTTAAAATCATTGTTTTTTAGATATTTTTTAACAGAAGGTCTAAAGATCTGACAGCTCTGTAAAGATTCAGGTGTGTTGATCTCACATAGCAGCAGGTCATGTTGTGTTTTTGATTCAGATTTTGTAACACTGACACTATTAATTCAGTAATTAGAAGGATAAATTAAAAGTACAATTGCATCAATCAGTGTGAATATGCCACACACAGGACCCAGATTTAAAAATAATAATATGTAATAATATATCATACAAACACACATGATGACTTATGACCACTTAAAGTAACAAACAATCCCACGCTGTTGAGTTTAACCCAGTTTTTATTTTATTTTGGACTCAAGAGACGATAAGGTGATTGCTGAAAAAACTGGAGCAACAGAGGCGCTGGTGTTGTCACCTCTGACTCATAATTATGAGGTAATTATCTCGTTAAATAAGAAAAACAGAACAGGGTTTTATTTTCTCATGTGGATGAAATACACTTCTGTAGACTAGTAATTATCCTTTATTTGACGCACACATCCTCAGCTGATCTGTTTTCTTCCTCTCCTCTCTAAACTGATGTTCCTGTGACCTCTTACCTCTCAGCTCCACTCTGAAATATGTTGGAATAGAGAGGGATCTTCCTCTTTAACACAGGAGTGGTGTCAGATGAAAAGCTCTCAGCTGTGAGTCTCAGAATCAGCAGTCTGTGCTCATCGTCTGCTTCTCATGTCAGGCTGCACGGCTCTCTCACACAGTGCTTCTTTAAAGGTTATCTGGAGAAAATGTCTCTACATCCTTTAGTCTGCAGCCACCATTTCATCCCTAAATGACTGTTGAACACAATCAAGAGCTGTCCTTGTCATTAGAAAGCTTTCCAGCAGCAAACAGGTGAATGTGCTCAATAACAGACCATGTGTGTGTAAATAATCTGCATCATTACAAGGAGAGTTAACATGGACTCCAAACAATAACAGAACAAACTCTATTGAGTCTACCCCACAATCTACTGCAGCTCTCACATTATCCAATGGTGGAGCAGCTGCTCATCAAGTGGTGTACAAATAAAAGTAACCAAACTGTAATATGTTTTATAAGATGTTAAATCATTTACAATGACTAAGCAGCTGGATTATTAATGAACAGATGTTGAATTCAATTAACAAACTGATGGCTGTGCTAGCTGGATGCTAGCTTATTGATGACCTGTAGTTCAGTGTGTTGTCAACATCATACTAAGTTTTAGGTTAGTAGTATGCAGTTTATACTGCTTTAGATTTCAAGTAGCATTTCTAAAAAATATTTTGGTTTGCTCGGCCTTTCATGGTTATTCACTCTCATTCACTCTCATTCAGTTACAGACAGAATGGATGACAATATATGAGTTCAGGTAAATAAAGGAAGTAAGATATCTACTGAATTAAATCATAAAATGACCTTACTATATGATCAGACATTAAGGAAACATGTTGACATGCTGGCTTCTCAACAACAACGCAGCAGACAGTATGTCCTTCTCATTTTACATTCTGGTCCTGAATGGTCTGGATTTGTTTTGACCAAAGAAGGTAGGCGGTTTTAAGAAACCCACACATGGCTGTTTTGCCCCTCACCCTTCAGTTTGCCAGGAAAACGCCAAACCAACAGGTGTTGCAGAGATGGACGCAGGTAAGTGAACTGGTTCAGATATATCTGATTCTACCTGTACTATAAAGACTCAGTATGTTTCTAATAAGCTCCATGACTGCTGGTGAGTGAGGAGACGACTACTGTAGAGATGAATCTGAACATTCACATCAAATAAAAACAAAAATCTGTATGAAGCTCCAGTCATCATTTGAGAATACTCTGTGTGTTAACTCGATGATGTGAGTGGAGGATACTCTCTCAGAGTCTCTTCACTCCTTCAGTGTGGAGCTGCTGTGTGACTGAAATATTTCACAGGTTGAATTTACAGCTTTCACTTGTTTGTTTCAGTGTTACAGCCGCAGCCCTCCAGCTGTCACAGTTTGATATTGCTGCATTCACACCTTTCATTTCTCACATTTAATGTCATATCAGCAGAAAAGATGAACTTTTGCTGCATTGTGTTTCACCTGTCTGAACCACACCTTTTGTATTCCATTACAGCTAATGCATGAACTCCCTCGCTGAGTTACACGGGCTGTTATGTCAGCTGCTGTGCTGAAACACATGGCTGACTCCTGATTACAGTAGAGACATATTTGAGGAGCCCGTATACGTCTGACTCTACAGGTATGTCTTCTATTTTACCCTGAGTGACAGCACGGGGATGGAAGTATGCTAATGTGACATTATCCAGAGTGTACTCTCACTCTGCACACACACACACTTACACACATCCAGATTAGAGAAACTGTTACTGATGAATCAATAAGACGCAAAGCCTTCTGGGTAAATGAGGGAGTTCTTTTGGTAAAGTGTGAGGAGTTTGTTTAACATGCTGCATGTACATCCATGAGGTATAAAATAACATGTGTATCATCTCTCCTGAGCCGTCTTCATAAATGTCATCAGCTCTGATAGTTCTCCTGAAGGATCTACTTCTTTCTGTGTGTGAGTGACTCATCTGACACCAGCTTGTGACTGTTGCTGCTCAGAGAGCTGCTCAGTATTCATCTCTTTTTTTTCTCTCTCTCTAACATCTCGTCTGTCTCGGAGCAGTGAGCTCCTGTGCAGCACGCCGGCTCTAAATGGAGGCCTGTCATGGGTGAAGAGCAGTCGCCCCTCTTGTAGACACCTCTGCATGTATTTGTGCAGGATGTGTGTGTTATTGTGACAGCATTTGTACCTGCATGTGTAGGTTCATGTCTGCCTCAGGCTTATGGGTGATGATTAAGTACGTCTGGAAATTTGGCAAAAGTTCAACCAATTAGCTTCTACCAATTATGTGAAGAAATCCTGTGAACAGCTTCAGCTTGCACATTAGCATAATGGAAGCACCAGTGGAGCATACTGTGTTAGAATGGGAAGACTCTCTGTACACAGATACCTGCCTCTTGTTTTTCTTCTCATTTGAATCAACATTGAATTAGCATGTAAGTATTACAGCCTGACACCCTCACATACAATATTTAGCGCTCTGTTAAGAACAATAGATCAGGGGTTACAATGCTTCATTTGTGCTGTGCAGCAGAGGCGTCTGACTCATGGCTCAGTCATATTCTGATGCTGCTATAAAGAAAAACAAAGAGGCTTTATTATACAGCCAGAAGCCGAGTTACAGCTGCATCTTAGAGCGAGGAGGTCATAATGTCTGAGAGAGAAAAACACAAGTACAATAAGCAGTGTGGAGCTGATAAAAGACAGAATGAGAGAAGAAGAAGAAGAAGAAGGATGAGAAGTGAAATGATGACTTTCTCTCATGCAGACTCTCAAGACTTATTACATTACAAGTTCACAATATCATTATGAAGCTCCGCCTCCACTCAGACTTTATTACATTGAATCAGCATCAGTGTTGGTGTTGCAGTGTGTGATTTAACGTTCTGTTTCTGTTATTCCTCTGATTCTATCTCTAATACAAGCTCAGCTTTGAAACAGCCTCATCTCAACATTATGTTATTGTCATATTTTCATCGATGGTGAGACGTTACAGGATCGTTAAAGTCCCTCTTTGAACTGGTAATATCAAAGGAGCTTCTGACTCTCTTTAGCTGTGATGGTTTGAGATCTAGAAGTCTGTTAATATGATAATTGTGTGAGATATTTTTAGATGTTCCACCTGACAACACAGCAACTCCAGAGGTAAAATTACTGTTTTGGTAAATGGAGGCTTTCAATACAGAGACACAGTTATAAGGGCGGTAATTAATCAAGTTTCAATTTCAATAACAATTTTGTCTTCCCATGATCATGAAAACAAGAGAATCGAGATTACAAAGCAGCCAGAACAAGTCAGTACGACCCCAAATAAATGTCTGGAATTCCCCTTAAATGAACAAACATCTGATTATCTACTAAAATAAACTTTTAAAATTCAACATCCAGCGAATGAATCCTCAGTCAGCTATGATCATGACCAATCAGAGGAGAGTCACTGTGTGTGTATGTGTGTGTGTGTGTGTGTGTGTGTGTGTGTGTGTGTGTGTGAGTGTGTGTGTGTGTGCCCTCACAGACACAATCTAATCCTTCATTAATGAAACTGATTGAAGTCAATGAGGCTGCATGACACACAGACAGAGAGAGTCAAAGAGAAACACAGAGACTTCCCCTCAGAGCCAGAGACTGCTACGACCACTGAGAGGAGGTCAACGTGGTGAACACACACAACATGAGTGATTGTAAACTACAGCAAAGAAGACAACAAGAGAGAGAGAGAGTGCTCATAATAAAGAGGTGCAGCATTAATGAAAGAAGTTTGTTCATCTCAGTAAAAAGAGAATCAACACGTTCAATATCACTCTGGAACATGTTTTGTTCTTAGGGTCAATATGTCCAAAGAGTTTTTTTACACTTGCAGCACCCACAACCTCAGTTTCACAGTGCTTCTCAACTGCAATCATTGTTGCTATATACATAAGTTAACTTCTGCTTCCCTCAGTAATGACCGTTAGGTGTGTTTTAGAAAGCTCTGTGTGATTAATATTTGATTTTTAATGTCAAGATGTAAAGGAGTCATGTCTGGCATTAGCAGCCGCTCTACACCTTGAAGTTCTTCCCTTTCTAAAAGATGAGTCAGATAAACATCTCCTCCTTGTTGTTGTTGACAAAGCTGATATCAGAAGTCCCGCCCCTTTTTGATTTTGATTGGTCAGTGAGGGAGAAGTGACATTGACTTAGCTTCTTTAAAATGAGAGCGCTGAGAGCGCAGCGACAATAAACAGCTGAAGCAAAGAGAGTTTTAGCACTCAGGCTGGGTGGTGGAAACACTGAACTACATTAGTTTTGTATTGAAAACTGGAGCTGACTTTGCATAAAATGTTGTCTGTGGACACAAGCCCTTAATCCAGCTCTGCTCAGAATCACAACATTACTCTAAATGTGGTTTGTCATCTTCTGCAAACAGTTTGAGCCTCAGTACTTCTAAGATCAACACCAATGAACTTCAACCACAATCAAGCATCAAAAAGTCCTTCAAACTTCAGGAGTTCTTCCAAAGTCAGCAACATACTGTGATCAAAAGGAGCGTGTAAAAGAGAAAACAAAGGTCCATGATATGTTGAGTCAGTGTGTGATAACAGAGAGAAACAAAGGCTCTGCTACTGTACCAGAGCTGGCTGTGTTGGTGACAGTCCACTTTCAACCAGTCTGAGTGATTTGTTTCACTTACCTAGAGAGAGAGAAAAGAGAAACACTATTAGATTCTACATTCAGAGTGTACGCTGCATTAACAAGAGGAGAGGATTCATACATTCACTCATTGTGATCAGATTTATCACTGACTGACAAAAGGATTTGATTCAACTGAACAATCAGACATGAAGTGATAGTATGACACACACAGATATTTGAGCCTGGAGAAACTCATCAACTGTGTTTGATGAAGCACTTATTCAAAATTAAAGTGAGCAGACAGAAGACAGAAACATCTCATGTGTCCTTCATCAAAGTCACACATTAATCAGTGACTATATCTGAGATAACAACACAAACTACACTCATCTTTACAAATGTGTAGTAACACAAACACACAAACACAGCAGTCCCTAGAGATGTGAGGTGACACACTCATCATGGGCTCATGCTGGAGGGAACCCTGCAGCTCTGTAGTTTTCTGTGGATCTCACTGTTTTCAACATTTATAGTGGAGCTGCTTCAGTGTGCTGCAGTCAGCAGTTTTCAGCACTCATACAACACAAGAGGTTCTTTTGAACACTTTCACAGTAAACTTTGACTTGTTCAAGAAATGCTGTGGACACACTGCTGTTTGACAGATGGAGTAATGCAGTGTGGGTGGTTGTGGCTCAGGGGGAAAGGCGGGTTGACCTCTGAGCAGAAGGTCTGCTGTTCAATCCCCAGCTCCTCTAGTCAATTTATTGTTCTCAAAGGAAGACACTGAACTGAAAACTGAAAACAAACCCTGCCTTCTGAGTGTCTGAATCTGTGTTTGAATGGAAGAACATGTAATGATACACTGAGCAGTGTGAGAACATAGAAAGGGATTTAGTAACTGTAACGTTTGTGACAAAGACAGAGAACCCAGATGCAGACCAAGGATGATTTATTATAACAAAAAGACCAAAAGACAAAAACAAAGGCTTACTTTATCCAGTAGAAAACAACAGAGTCCATCAAAACAAGGAGCAAACACGATTAGATCCAAGAGGAGACAATGATGGAGCCAGAGATGATGACCAGTTAAACAAACTATTACAGAGGGGAATGAACTCAGAGGCTAAATCCAAACAGAGTTATCAGACACAGAACAATAAGGACAGGACACTCTTGTTCAACTCTCCAGTCCAGTCAGTGGAAGGACGGGGCACAAAACCACAAAGGATGGAAAACCCTCAAAGAGCAGCAACATGAGGGGATTAAATGATAAAAATAAAACATGAAATAATATGTGAAACTAAACTAACTAAACTAAAACTAAACAAAGGAAAACTCATAAAAAAATGTCACTACATGTTAGAAATCAAAGAGTGAAAATAAAGAGCACTATTCAGAGATCAAACAAGTTGAAGTAAAGAAGTGTGCAGCTTTTCTCTCCATCACTTGTTTGAAACACACACGAGGTACACAGCAGAGTTTCTTCTGTTCTGCTCACATCAAGGTCACACTGAATCAAACAGCCTCTGCAGGTGATTAATGCACAGAAGAAATGTCAAGCTAACTTATTAGCTGCTGCAGTAAAGGAATAATATGAACCTTTAACATGAAGGATGAGTCCATTCAGCTGCTGCTACATATTAATGACTGCTGCATGAGCCCCGAGCTGCTGAACAGCAAAGACTCATGGGAGGAAACTTTTCATTTTCTCTCTTATGATTGCATCAAAGAACTAAAGTTATTTTACACTTTATTGTGCATGTTGTACAATGTGAAACTAACCAATAACTAATAAGATTCATACTTTACATTACAGTGAAATCAAACAGAAGCTGTTTTCTGACAAACTCAGGACCTCGTTGTTTATTCTTCCTAAACTTAAATGTCAAAGCAGATTTGATGTTCTCTTGAGAAACAGCAGACTGAATGAGACTCTGCACAGACTGATGAAGAAGATCTTCTTTAAATACAAGATGTATTTCTCTCTGTGTAGATTTGATTCCTGCTGGATTGACTGACCTTGAATCAAGCTGTTACACTTCTATTGTGATGATGATGCACTCACTTCTCCTCCATGCTATCAGTGTAAATGTGAGCTCATACAGCCTCTCACATCCTGCATTGAATCATCTTCAGCTGTCCTCTGTGGGCTCTCAAAGTGAACTCAAAGTTACCCATAATCCTTTGAGTCAGCAGCATCTCCACCACAGATTATATATCAAACAATAAGCACTTTAAGAATCTTTGATTTGATGCTTTCAATCCGTTCCTCCAACATTTGAAGCTGCTTCATGTCCTGAGGGGAACAAGATTAACTTCTATTAGAGACTATTAGTGCTTTCATATGAAATATTCATTATGAATTAAAAGTCAGTTTAACAAAGAGAGCAGCAACATGTAATCTGAGGCTCGATGCATTCAGAGGTCTAACTGCTCAGTGTTTGATCATCACAGTGGGACAGATGTGGACTTTAAAGTCAGAGCGCAGCAGAGAAATCATCTTTAAAATGTAACAAACAAAGTCACACAGCACAGTGAGCTCTCTGTTTATCTTTGTCCATTCAAAACTCCACCAGCAGCTTACTTTAATATCAAATATGTATCTATAATTTGCTCTCATGGCTTCTCATTGCACTGCTATGCTGACGATACCCAGCTCTTCCTGTCATTCCCGCCAGACGATGTTACAGTCTCCGCAAGAATCTCACCATGCCTTGCTGATATCTCTAAATGGATGAATGAACGTCACCTTCAACTCGACCTTTCAAAGACTGAGCTCCTTGTCATCCCAGCCAGTCCCTCTATGCAACCACAGATCAATATCCAGCTTGGAACAACCGAACTCATGCCCACAAAGTCTGCCCGGAACCTGGGTGTCATGATTGATGACCAGCTAACATTTAAGTTTCAAGTGGCCTTACCTGTCAGAACATGCTACACAGCTCCTGGTACAGGCTCTTGTGATATCACACATTGCAACTCTCTACTGGCAGGTCTTTCTACATGCACTATCAAACCCCTGCAGATGATACAAATTGCAACAGCACGACTGGTCCTCCCTAAAAGAGCACATGTCACTCTGCTGTTCATCTCCTTACACTGGCTCCCAGTTACTGCTCGCATCAAATTTAAAACTCTGCTGCTCGCTTACAAAACAGCGACAACAACGTCTCCTCCTTACCTAAACTCTATAATCCAGGTCTACACTCCCTCCCCCCCTACGCTCTGCCAATGAAAGGCGTCTGATCCAACCTTCACAACAAGATCCTAAGACGCTGACTAGACTCTTCTCCTCTGTTGCCCCCCGGTGGTGGTATGAACTACCAAACTCCATGTGATCTGCAGAGTCCCTCTGAACCTTTAAGAAAAAGTTAAAGACCCAGCTCTTTCATGAATACCTACTAACTTAATGATGATGGTCTCCATATTATTGGTGATGATGATGGTAATGACGCTGGTTTTTGTTTGATAACGACGACTTATCAGATGGTTTCTGTACTGATTAGAGCTTTCAAGAACTGCCGTCAATGTTGTGCTTTGCCTCTGTGCAATTTATGTCCAATCGGACTTACTGACTGTTGAAGCCAAATAGTTGATTTTGTGATTTATTGGATATTTTGCATTTGTTTATCAATTTTGAGTTGTTTATTGATTATTTATTATTGAAATGAATTTATTAATTAATGCAGAGTGGAGGAAAGGACGGTGCGTAATACAAACTCCGCCCCACAATTGAACAAGCTAGAGCGGCTGCTAATGAATATCAGCTATGCCCAGTCGGGGAACTGGGTTCCCAGGTATGCAGTCACACTGTTTTTAGACCGCAGCAAAGCAGCCACTGCAGCAAAGCAGCCACAAAATCTACACAAAAGAATCTATCGCCAGGTAACGCACCGGCCTGTGTCTCCTCCATCCCGGTAAGAAAAGAATGCTAAAATTGTCTGTTAAGAAGAGGAATAAACAACGGAAAACTTGTGGTTAATTGGGCGCGTATTGCACTTTTACTGACATTGTTCCCTTTTCCCTAGATCCTTGCATGTGTTGTACTTACTCTCTGATGTACGTCGCTTTGGATAAAAGCATCTGCTAAATGAATTATAGAATTGTAGAATTGTAAATTATCCAAGAGTGTTCCTTTTTTGGCCTGGTGCAGATTTCGTATATATGTTTTACCCTATCTATGTACGATTGTAAAGGCCTGGGCTAGAGCCGAGGGGGTGCATCGAGGAGGGGCATGAGACGAGAGGTCTCCAGGCTGCAGCCACACACGACTCAAACTATCAGAGAGAGAATGGAGCAGCACAAACTGTGTCAGCGTTTATAAAACTTGATTTTAATTCAGTTAGATAAAGGGTCCTTTATGGAATCACTGCATATATTACAGTGTTATCAAGACTTATTAAGACAAACAACATACAATCATACACACAAACATTTCCACTAGTTCACTCTCCTTATGTTTCAAACATCAGATTTGGTTATTGTGTTTGAGTTGATGAGTTCAGTAGTTCAGGTGATGTGAGGAGAGGATTGATCATGTAAAATGTGGAGCACAGTACTGCTTATATAAGAGCTTCACATGATCAGGTTACTGTTTGACCTCTTTTTATTCTTCATTATACAGTCTGAGAGAGAACATCTTTTTATCTTCACACTTCAGAATTAGAGACCTACTTAAGCAGAGCTCTTTGATATTGAGTAATGTTGAACAAATTAAGGTCACATCAAGTTTAAAATCTGCCCCAAAAAAGTAGTATTTGTTCCACACTTGAAGTTTCTGAACAAATATCTTACAAAATAGAAATCCCTAGGCTTGTATTCCAAAGTGAATCATTCTCTAATTAGTCTTATATTCACTGTATTCACACAACAAGACAACAAAGCTCTTAATTAAATTCTCCTGATACACTCAACATGTAGACAAACAGTCTGCATCCCTACATCCTATCATCCCCTGTCTTCTTTCTCCTCATTATAATAAGAATGAAATGTTCATTTTTCATCAGTTGATGCACTGACCATGAATAAAAAGAGACAGAAAACCAAAGTCAGTGCTCTTTGAGGGCTCTGCCTGGCTCCTGTTTGTCCTGCTTTCACTCACAGAAGCTTCATGATAAATCATGTTTCAGTGGACTTTGTGTCTCTGAGAGCTGCTCTCTGCAGGTTAGAAATGAAGGCAGCTTTGTTCATATCACTCACCTGCACCTGCAGCAGCTTTCATTATGTCTACATTTCTTCTGTTGTCTTTGAGTCTACCTTTCTGTCTGCTCACATTCATGTGATTCCTAATAAATCAGAGCTGAGGAGCTTCCTCAGTTTTGGCAACAACTCATATTTAAAGGGATACTTCACCCATTTGCATTAATAATAATAATAATAATAATAATAATAATAATAATAATAAATTTGGTTTATATAGCGCTTTTCTAAATACTCAAAGACGCTTTGACAGGAGACAACAAAAAAAACAAAGCAAAAACTAAGAGAACAATACAAAATAGAAATAGTGTCAAGGGAAGAGGATGAGAGTCAGTGGTTGTAGGCGGTGATGAAAAGATGGGTTTTTAGGGATTTCTTGTCGGAATTGAGTGTGGGGGAGTCTCTGATGTTTTTAGGGAGAGAGTTCCAGAGGGTGGGAGCTGCAATGGAGAAGGCCCTGTCCCCCCAGGACCGAAGGTTGGTCCTGCAGGGGGGGGACAGGAGGTTTGCATCCGCAGACCTGAGAGTGCGGGTGGGAGTGTGTCGGTGGAGGAGGTGAGACAGGTAGGGGGGAGCCAGGTTGTGGAGGGCTTTGTAGGTGATGATGAGGAGTTTGAAGTGGATACGCTGGGGGATGGGAAGCCAGTGGAGGTCATGAAGGACAGGGGTGATGTGATCTGGGGTGCGGGAGTGTGTGAGGAGACGAGCAGCGGAGTTTTGAATGTATTGAAGCTTTATTAAGCTTTGTATCATTAGAAACCTGGTAGTATTTTTGAATGGTCGTGCATCCCACCCTCATTTTCCCCTGAGAAGGGAAATCTTTGTATTTCTAAGTCTGAAAAGGAGCTTCCAGTGACGCAAAATTACAATTTTTGCGTCACTGGAAGATGTTGCGGTTAGCGGGGTGAAACTACAACGCTAGTTCCTCATATTTTCGATTACTGAAGCTACAGACCAATCACAGATCAGTGGGTGGGAACTCACTCCCAGAAACTTAACGTCTGCCATATTGCTTGGAAGCTATGCTAACAGGCTCTATGGAGAAAGCTGATAATGGCATAAAAATATAAATATAGCGTCGAGATGGCTGCTGCCGACAGGCCGGTCTTGTGTTTTGGCTGCTGCGGCCGCTGGTCGCAGGGGCCGCTGCCAGCTCAGCAACCGAGACATAATGCACGGACCCAATATCCCTCATCAATACAGACATAAAAATAATGAGCAAAGCACTATCCACAAGAATCGAAATGGTCACTACATCCATAATCCACATTGATCAAACAGGTTTTATTAAAGGTAGACACGCAAACATTAACACACGCAGACTATTCAACATAATTCACCAAGCAACACAGACCACAGAAGAAACAATAATAGCTTCTTTAGATGCCGAAAAAGCATTTGACCACGTAAACTGGACATTTTTACTTGCCACACTTCATAAATTTGGATTGGGAAAGTAATTTATCACCTGGGTCAAAACACTATACAACTCACCAAGAGCAACAGTCACAGTCAATGGTCTAACGTCATCAAGCTTCACACTGCACAGAGGAACAAGACAAGGATGCCCACTCTCTCCCTCTATTTGCAATATACATCGAACCACTTGCTGCAGCAGTCCGCCAGAATAAACTCAATCACCCAATGTAACCCACAAGATAAGTTTATATGCTGACGACATCATACTCTACCTACAAAATCCACAAATCTCACTACAAGAAACAATGAATCTTTTTAAAAAATACTCCAAAATCTCTAATTACTCAATAAACTGGACCAAATCAACACTGCTTCTCTGTAAAGAGGTGGAACCCGGCAGCCCTACCACTACCTATTCCCTCCACCACTGAAACTATAAGATACCTAGGCATCAATATCTCCCCCAAATTGTCAGAACTTATATCATTGAATTTCAAATCACTGATCAGAAATATAGAAGACAACACGACCAGATGGATGAATCTACTGATATCACTCATAGGAAGAATAGCAATCACCAAAATGACCATACTTCCCAAAATAAATTACATTTTCTCTATGATCCCAGCATGTCCACCCCCCACATGGTTTAGTTCCTTAAACTCAACAATAACCAAATTTTACTGGAAAAACAAAAAACCTAGAATAAAATTGACCACACTTCAAACACCAAAAAATACCGGAGGACTAGATGCACCAAACTTTTATAACTACTTCCTGGCAAACCAGTTACAAATCATAACAAAATGGACACACCCCACGAACAATCCCACCCATGGCTAGACATAGAACAGGAACAATGCAAAAACATACCCATATCAACCCTACCATTTATCAGCACCTCAATTAAATGTCATAACTCCTTCAAAAATCCTCTCATTGCTACAGCCCTAACAGCACGGTGGAAAGCCCACAAAATAATGAACACAACACCCACACCCTGTAAGAACACACCAATATGGAACAACCCAGACTTTCTTCAAAACAAAACACCACTGAATCTCACCACCTGGAAGGACAAAGGCATCACCCAGCTTCAACATATAATTCAAAACAAAACCTTCATCCCCTTCAAAGAAATAACTCAAAAGTACAATATAAACAATAAATCTCACTTCCAATATCTCCAAATCCAATCTATCATAACACATAAATTTAACCTCAAACAAGACTACATCGAAAATTATACACTAGCACAGTGATTCTTAACCATGGGGCCACGGCCCACACTTGGGCCGCGAGCGCCACCTAGAGGGCCGCAAAAAACTTTCCGTTTTGCACCTGTGGGCCGCGGGGGCCGCGGCACCGCACCGCAAACCGCAGGTTATCCATCAGATGCTCAGTTACAATACCGCTTCCCACCACTTGGTGGCGGTAATGCGCCAGTCAGTTGTTTAACAAGCTCCAATAAGCAGAAGAAGACACTCGGTGAGCCGTTAGCCTGTAGTGAAGTCAGAAAGTGATGGAGAAGTTTTTGAAAAGAAAAAATGAAGAGGAAAGTGGTGCCAAACCCCCCACAAAGGCAAAAATATTGCGCAGGTACAATCCGGACTTTATAAAGTAAGGATTTGTGAACGGAGGTACCGAGGCAACTCCAAGAGCTCAGTGTGTTGAGTGTGGACTTGCGCTATCAAACGAAGCACTAAAGCCTTCAAAATTAAAGCGGCATCTTGAAACCAAACATCCAACGCTCGTGGGAAAGCCGGTGGAATTTTTCAAGAGAAAAGAAAATGGACTTCAGATGCAGAAAATGTCTGTCGTGTCACTGACAGGTAATTCTAAATGTGCTTTGAAAGCCAGCTACCTCGTAGCCAGACGTGTGGCACAGAGTAAGAAAGCGTTCACCATAGCGGAGGAATTGGTTCTGCCTGCCGCTGTGGATATGTGCCGTGAGATGCTCGGAGAGGCTGCTTCAAAGAAGCTGCTGACCATCCCACTCTCAAACGACACTGTGAGTCACCGTATCGCGGACATGGCCTCAGATATCAGACATCAGCTTCTGGAAAGAATACAAAGTAGCCCATTTTTCTCTTTGCAACTAGATGAGTCCACTGATGTTACAAATGCTGCACTGCTGCTGGTTTTTGTTCGCTATCGCTGGGACAGTAGTTTGCACGAAGACATACTGTTTTGTGGAGAGCTACCAACACGAACTACGGCTCAGGAATGTTTCCGCTGCATGGATGAGTATTTCACTGAGAACGGCCTGGACTGGCAGAACTGTGTTGGGGTGTGCAGTGATGGTGCAGCGTCAATGACTGGCAGGCATCACGGCGTCATCAGGCAGATACTTGATCGTGCACCAGAAGCTAAATGGACCCACTGTTTCCTCCACCGTGAAAGCTTTGCATCAAAAAAGATGTCACCAGAGTTCAACGAGGTGATGGATGTAAGTGTGAAAACCATCAACTTCATTAAAAATAATGCTGTGAACTCCAGATGTTTTGCCAAGCTTTGTGAGGACATAGAAGCAGATCATGTCCAGCTGCTCTATCACAGTGAGGTGAGATGGCTCTCAAGAGGACAGGTCCTCAACCGTTTGTTTGAATTGAGGAATGAGGTCTTCTCTTTTCTGACTGAGAAAAAATCTCCTCTTGCACATTACTATGCCAACACGAAGTTCACAGCTAAACTTGCCTACCTCTGTGACATTTTTTCATTGCTGAACCAGCTGAACATCTCACTTCAAGGGAGAAATAGCAACATGTTTTTTGTTGCAGACACAGTTCAAGCTTTCAAGAGGAAACTTGCTTTGTGGACTAAGAGGGCCCAGGAAAAGAGGATGGACATGTTTCCACTTTTGTCTGACATTTTGGAAAACTCCCCTCAGGTGAAGATCAGTGACTCGGTCTCTCAGCACCTCTCACAACTGGCAGAGAAATTTGATGAGTACTTTCCTGAGGATCCCAGAGAGGGACACATGTGGATATTGGACCCATTTTCTGTGGATCCCACTGAAAATGATGTTGCTTTGCCCTCACATCTGGAATCCGAGCTTCTGGAAGTTTCCACCGACAGCACTTTAAAGTTGCAGTGGGGCAAACTGGACCTGGGCTCCTTCTGGATTGCTGTCTCAAAGGAGTACCCATGTCTAGCACTGAGGGCTGTGAAACTCCTTCTCCCATTCACGACTACATACCTGTGTGAATCAGGATTCTCCATTGTGGCCACAACTAAGACCAAAGCCAGAAACAGACTCAGAGCAACACTGGAGGCTACTCTGAGAGTGAGCCTTTCCCCCATTCCACCCAGACTGGATCTGATCATGTCTGAGAGGCAGGCCCAAGTGTCTCATTAAGAGATGATCATAAAAAGAGTTTATTGTTGTGACTGTTGTTATTGTTCATTTGTCACCGATATGAAGAGCAAGTTCTGGTTCTGCAATGCAAAAATGAAGACAGCTGAAGCAATTGTCAAATTATTTAGCAGTTTTAAAGCTATATTTTCGTTTGCACTTTATTTCAATTTCATTTACAGTTTATTTATTTATTTAATATTAAACTTTTATTGTTTGAATTTATTTATTTTATTACCACATGATTTTATTTATCAAATTTCCTATTTTTATTTTTATCAGTAGTAAAATCTAAAATCTAATTCTAAATTATTTTTGTGTTTTTGTGTTAATAAGCCTGACGTTAGCCTTGTTAATTGTGTTGTGAATTGTTGGCCTGTTCGGCATCTTGTTGTATGTAGAGATTGACACTACACATTACAAATAAATGTCTTTGTGATGATCACATTGTATAATGTAATTTATTTCACAAGCTTTTAGTTTGTTAAACTGTAAATTGATTTGATTTAGTTATTGAATACGAATCAAACCAAGAGTGAGGTCAATTATTATACCAATACAGTTTTAATATTTGAATGGGCCCTGGGCCACTTTGTACTGGAAAAGTTGGGCCCCGAGGTCAAAAAGGTTAAGAACCCCTGCACTAGCAGACACAATACTAAAACTCTATCTAAACTATACAAACTCATAAACATTGACCATACAATATTTCTCCCCACAACAAAATGGGAAAAAGATTTATCAACAACAATAGACCATGACACCTGAAACATAATCTGCAACAATACCTTCTCAATGACAAATAAACCTAAACTCCAACTAATTCAGTATAAGATTAACCACAGAACTCATATCACACTTAAGAAAAAACATCAAATGGGACTTTCTGATACTAATAACTGCTCAGTATGCCCCCCTAACACCCTGGATGACTACATGCATGCAATCTGGCACTGCCCACCCATACAGCAATTCTGGAAACAAATCACAACTAAACTCTCTTCAATACTGAACTGCCGGGTTCCACTCTCCCCTTCACTATGCATCCTAGGAAACACTCTTTCAATCACACTTCCCAACAACCAAAAAAACACAATACTCATTGGGCTCACTGTCGCCAAGAAAGCAATCCTCCTCAACTGGAAAAGCAGAAAAAAACTAAACACCTCAGTATGGATAGATCTCTTTGTCGAACACATCACCATGGAAAAACTTACAGCATCCATCCACAATAAAACACACCAATTTCTGACAACTTGGGAGCCAATCCTCACCTCACTACTTCCCGAATAACATAGTTCAAACCCCTGATATTCACTACCACAAATATAGACACATACAAATACATACACACACACACACATTAAGACACACACACATATTAAGACACACACACACACACACACACACACACATAAAAACACATACACAAAGACACACAACCTTTTTTATTTATTTATTTATTTTTCCTTTTTGTTTCCTTTCTGTATAACTATTACAACTTATTTGTGAATTTATTTTCCTCTTACCATCAAATTTAATCTTTTTTTTATTACTATTATTATTATTATTGTCCTTAGCCACCATTTCATTATGACCTATTTATTGATTTATTTCCTCTCCCCCCCTTATATTCATATCATATTTATCATCATAAATTCTCATCACAGCCACTCTCATTTTTCATGCATTTCTTTTTATTTTATTTATTTCTTTTCTCTTTCTCTTTCCCCAATCCAGATGATTGTCTGTTTTTCTTGTCTGTTTGCCTTGTTTTATTCGTCTCCCCTGTCTCCTACATACTTTTGTTCTTGTCATATCCCTCACTTGTCTTGTATTGTTCTGCATCACCTAATAAAAAATAAATAAATAAATAAAAAATAATGCACGGACTGTCGGTGGCGGTGAGGACAAGGAGCCGGGGCCGGCTCGAGCTGGAGTGGACTGGTAGTGTAGGTGCTCTCACTGTTTGTCTATGGACACAGACATAGAGTCTGTTTGCTGCCAGGAATTTCCAAGATCAATTCCTTCTGGAAGAAATCTCTGAATTAGTTGAGGAAACGGTCTTATGTGTTGAAGTAAACATGTCTGTAAATGTTTTTATTACTATATTTGTACTGCTATACTGTATATTTTGGAGAAACTGTAACGATCGAATTTCCCTCTGGAATTAATAAAGTATTTCTGAACTAGAAGACCTTAGTGGGAGTGGCCTGCGGTGCTGTGCATTCTGGGAGTAGGTGTCTTTCATCCACATGAGCCAAAAAGACACTTTCCGTCTTTTCTCGGCCAAGAAGGCACCAACTGCAAAATTTATTTCACATTTCTACTACATATATGACCCAATGTCAATACAGATTCATGTTTCAATGGGTGAAGTATCCCTTTAAAAAGACTTGAACATAAACATGTTTTGATTCTCTTCATGCTGTGATAATGAGATGTATTTTTACCCTCTGAGAACAGAAAGTCTTTCTTATCTTTTATGATACCATGCTCTTGATCAAAGATAAATTCCCCTAGGGGCAATAAAGGTTTCATTCATTCAAGGAGTGATCATGAAAACACTTTAAAGATACTTGAACAAAAGTATTAGAATCACTACCACTCATCTCTCTGAAACAGTCCCAACATTTAATAGAAAGTTTGACACAAAGTTAATTTTACTTTGAATTTAGGGTTTCTGTTATTTTTCTTCCTTTGTACACATGTATGTTAGAGCTATAACTTTTACTTTAAAGTTTTACATTAAATCTGCTGCATGTCTTTCTTACGGAGCCCTGGAGGTGACATGGATGTTTTTTTTTTTTTTATCTTGCACGTGCGAGTTACTATCTCGCACGCGTGACTTATAATAAGTGAGGAATTTTAAGGAGTAAAGAGGAATTTTCCTTCCTTTACTATCTCGCAGATAGTACAGAAAAGCAGTAGCAGTGAATGCAGGCCTATTGTATTGGATCGAGACAGTCTCATCATTTTTTTTTTCAATTTAGGTATGCGTCATAAAGAAATACTTAGAAGCATAGCCTTATATGGTTTCATTTTAAGCCAGAGGCATCTTATCAGAATCCTTGGAGAATACAGACTTTGTCGTTGACAATTTTCGGACTTGCAGGAAGTAATTGATTTTATCAGTGTGCAATTGAGAGGCCCTGGGAGACATCATGGTTACCGGTGGATGTACAGAAAGTGTCTAGGACATGGACTTAAGGTACGAAAAGAGGATGTGAGATTGATCCTGTCAGAGCTCGATCCTGTGAGTAGCAGAATGCGCCAGAGACGACGACTAAGGAGGCAGTATTTTTCTGAAGGACCTAATTTTATTTGGCACATGGATTCCTATGACAAGCTGAAACCCTATGGCATCTGTATTAATGGGTGCATTGATGGGTTTTCAAGAAAGATCATGTGGTTGAAAGCAGCCCAAACAAGCAGTAATCCCCATGTAATTGGAGGCTACTTTGTTGAAGCCATGGAAGAAGTTGGAGGTGGCCCAAGGATTGTCCGCACAGATCAAGGAACAGAAAACGTCGTTGTTCGTGATATCCAGGTACAATGCTGGAAGAAATAGGCCTACTCAAACCCTTTAAAAAAATTTAAATATTCAAGTAAAATAAAAGCACCTCATAATTATACTTAACTACAGTGCTTGAGTAATTGTACTTAGTTACTTTCCACCTTTGTCTAGGTATTCATGCGTCGAGATGGTTTGGATAGAAGAGCAGCCGAACAAAGCCACATCGGAGGAGCAAGCACTGCTAATCAACGAATTGAAAGTTGGTGGGGTGTCATGCGAAAGGAAGGCATTGAATACTGGATCCAGCTACTGGGAGAGCTCAAAGATCAAGGTCTTTTTTGGGGAGATTTCCTGGACAAAGCACTGTCACAGTTCTGTTTCATGAACATCATTCAGGTATGTCAATTCTTGATAATATTGATTGAATGATTGATTGATTGATTAATTGATGTAGTCTACTGTATTAATCCTAGCCTGTCTTTTATTGTTTGTTTGTTTTGTTTAGTTGGAATCCCATTAACTAATATACAGTATCATTTACAGGAAGAAGAATATTACATTAGGATATGTAAAGTAGATCTACCTATCTATCTGATTGCAAGAGAACTGGGTCCTTACGCATGTGTATATCTGTATGTATCTTTGTCTTTAGCATTACGTTAAATTCATTAATTAATTACAATATTTGTTAACCAAATGTATATGTGGGACAGTGGCATAAAAGGACACCCCCCCTATATATTTGTTTATTTATTATTTACAACTAATTATTGTGGCTCAAAGGAAAAGATTTAGGCATTGTAATTCCAGAGTTTCACCACAAGAGGGAGTTTGTGGTTAACGGTCACTCTTGGTCAGTGCAGGTCAATCATTGTGTTGTTCTGATGAAGCTCAGAGAGGAGCATATGATTTACAATGCTGCTTTATGTTTATGTTTGCAGAAAAAAGTAAAACAACATACAACTCCAAGCGCACTGTGGTTCATTCAAGTGTGCTACATATACCCTTATATACCCTTATACCTTGAAATACTCACCTGTGCAGTTGTAAGCAAGGGGAATTTGTTTAGAAAATATAATTTGAGAATAAACTTTGACCTGTAATCCATGTAATGTGTACACATATGTAAAATGTATATTTAATGTGAAATACTGTTTAGTTCTCCTCCACTGTCTCTCTCTCTCTCTGTCTGTGTGTGTCTTTTTTTCTCTCGCTCTCTCTCTTTAAGAGTAATGTATAACCTGCATCTCTCTGCATTTTTTCAGGAGGAGTTAAATGAGATACGAAATGTCTGGAACACACATCGCATCCGACCATCTAGGAACCCTACTGTGCCCAGTGGGATACCTAACATCATGTTTTCAGCACCTCATTTGTGGGTTGCAGATGACCACATAGTCCATTTTAATGCCATTGACCTTGCTACAGCCAAGCAGACCTGCAAGTTCCTAACAACCATCCCATGTGATGAGGACATTTTTGATGTCTGTACCATCACCATGGAAGAATCAGGGTTAGGCTTTCCAAACAACACATCAGAGGCACTGGATTTCTACATGTCATTGAGGGATGTTATCCGTCCTCAATTGTTTGAGTAGTATTTTGTGTTGTGTCTCTCTGTCTATGTGTAAGTGGGGAGAGGGTCCCTATCCCACCATGTCTGTCTGAGAGAGGAGTGGACACTGGCGTGCCCCTATCTCCAATCATACCTTGCCTGGAATCATTTGAATAACATTTTTGTAAACATTTTGTAGTTTTAGAAATACTGTATATAATATAACATTCAATTCTTTACCTACACCTTGTAACTTGTATAAAGATTTACATGCCTTTGCAACTTTCTTAACTGACTGAATCTTTCCCTGCAAGTGTTGCAGAGGTACAGTTTCTCACCTGTGTGAGTTCTCATATGATTCCTAAGAATTCAGTAGTAGTATTTTTTGTTACTGAGTGACACATTGTCCATTCAAAATAGTCTATTTGTCATAAATATATTCTTTAATAAGTTCTGATCAGTGAGGAATACAGTAAGTAAACGTGTAAACCATTGTTTTGTGAATGTGTAGCGTGACATTTTGTTGCTGAATGTTGCCTATAGCAGCTTTTAAGGAAATATAAGAAAATGGGAACAATGAAGGCTAATGGTAATTTCATTTATTGAAGTACTTTCCTTGAAAAGTAACTGCTGCTTCAGTTGCTGTGACTTCACACCTGTAACATGCAGCTATGCATTACTGTAAGACCTTGAGTTGACTTGTTTCTGAGTGTCTACCTCTGGATTTGTCACTGTATAATGTGTTTCATACTTTTTATTTCATTAATAAAACATTGTATGTAATTACCATACATGTACCCTCACCCATTTGTAATCCATTTGGTTCAGTTTCTACACTCTAGAGGTACGGAAATAGCGTTTAGTTAACTTGATACTTTATCTTCATAGGAGACACCTCCAAATACTGAAAATGTGCTAGTTATATTGTATTAACACACTAGACCATTCAGACCGGTTGAAATAACATTTAAGTAAAAAAGCTTAACTCAAAGCCAAGTTAAATAACATACTATTGAACAGAGTGCTATTGGCAGAACCGCAGTAAAATAACATGCATCCTCCAATCCTTCGAGCCAGAGTGCAAGTGAGATACAGTAACTCGCGCGTGCGAGATAATAAAAAAAAAACTAAAAAAAAACATCCATGTCACCTCCAGGGCTCCGTACTTTGTTATAGGTCAACTCTGAAAATGTTTCAATGAGTACCAGGGTGGAGCTAAATGAACAGTATTTGGTTTGTAGGCTGAACAAGAGCTGAACTTCCTCTGCTCTGATGTCTCATATCAGTTGTATCCCAGCTGTCTCCTCTGTGACTGAATTCATTCAGAGCACCAGAACTACAAACCCCAGAGGACACTCCCTCCTGACTCACACTAAATAAGACTTTCTGTTCAGCTAACACAAGCTAACAGCTAAACAGAAAGGTGACATCGCCCAAGGCAGGAGAAAATGACGAGTGCTCTTTTTCAGAACGTGTCCTCCAGCATCATACATCCAAACCCAGAGAGCTACTGGACCTCTGTGTACACACACACACACACACTTCCTGTGACTGATGGATGCACATGTCTGTGATGGAGGCTTTGTCACACCTTCATAACACAGTGAAGATACTGAACCCAATGAATGACAGAGTATCATCAAGTCCATGGAACCAGACCACACAGATCTTTGTTTCTGTCCTCTAAAACAGCTGATACTGCTGACGGACAAACACGTGGAGGAAAGGTGAGAGAAAACATAGAAAAGCCAACATGGCTCCAGCAGCCTTTAGCTCCTTTCTGCTCATGTCTTAGCTGCACATACAGTAACTATGAAGCTAACATTAACCTTTGACTTCAGTGTCACTTTAACTGTTTTTATACATAAGATGCATAAACACTCCTATCGATTATATTAAATTATCATCCAAATCTTTCTACAACAGTAATCAGGAGAAGAACTTACAAAATGTAAAATGTAATGAAAACAGATTTTCTGTCCTGTAATCAACCTAACAGCTGGCCAAAGAAAAGCAATCAAAGCTAGTGGAGCAGGAAAGGCCTTTAAAAAGCTTTAAAGAAATAATGCACAGAGTGGGAGTGAGATTCATTCTCAATCCTCAGGCTCTGTGTTCACATGATTAAAGAAACTAGATAGAAATGACAGTTTCAAGTTGTTCTCCGTCCCTGCCTGTAAAATATCACACCTCTTCTTCTAGAACAAATGTAAAAGCCTCTACAAATCAGAGCGTGTGCAGCTTCTCTTCTTCATGATGATCTCAGCTTTGAGCCATGCTCGTCTCCTGCAGACAGCCTCCTTATTCTAACTTCACTGTTACTGATTTGAACAGCTGGTCTGAAGGCAGGCGGAATATAACACTGATGATTCAATTAAAACGAAAGTTACGTATGTAACTACGGCTCTATGAATCCTGGATGACTGCCAGAGGTGATGCTTTAAGCACTGAATGAAACCATATCGCGCATGTGCAGGTCGAGTAGCTATACCAACAAAGTCACATGTGACCCCTGACCCCGACAGGTCTATATCTTCCGGTGTCATCAGAGGATCTGTTCCTTCAGAATCTTCTCATGAGACACGATGATTCTGAGTGACCAGAAGCTCTGGTGGTCATCCAGGATTCATAGAACCGTAGTTACATCCGTAACTTTCGTTCTATTTCATCCTTCCTGACCGCCAGAGGCGGTGCTTTAAGCACTGGATGACTCATATCAACATTGTCACGAGGAATCCCCACATACCAACCTCATTGCATTGAAGCTGATGAATCTCATAACAGGACCATACCCAGTGGATGGGGGTCGCCGATGCCCAAGAGGCCGCGGCACAAATGTCCTCCAGGGGCACCCCTCTCAGGGCTGCCCACGATGTGGAGACACCCCTCGTGGAATGGCACCGCACTCCAGGGGGCAAAGGCCAACCGGCTGCCTGATATGCCTGGTTGATCACGTCCACAATCCAGCGGGACAACCTCTGCTTCGAGAGAGCACAGCCTCTCTTAGGACCACCATGACACACAAATAACTGGTCTGATCTTCGCATACCGGCAGTACAGTTGACATATGCTCGTAAGGCCCGAACAGAGATCGAGCAATCTCTCAGCAGTGAATCCGGCCCTGCGGAGGCCACACCCACAACTGAAGGCGACCGGGGTCGGGGTGCCAGATCTGACCCCCCCATCTGGGACAGGAGGTCCATCCTGTCTGGGAGGCGCCATGGTTAGCTGTGACAAAGTCTGCAAAGTAGGGGAAACCACATTCTCCCCGGCCAAAAGGGGGCAACCAGGAGCAGCCTGTGGCCCTCCTGGAGAACCCTCTGAAGCACCGCCTGTATCAAAGGAAGCGGGGAGAAAGCATAGAGGGGACCCCCTGGCCTGTCGTGAGCCAGGGCGTCCTGACATAGAGGGCTGTTTCCCTCTGTGCGGGAGAACCAGAGTGGGCACTGAGTTGTTGCCGCTGAAGCAAAGAGGTCCACTGTTGCCCTGCCGAAGTAGTCCCAGATGCTGAGCACCACCTCCGGATGTAAACGCCACTCTCCCGGAGAAGGCTTGCCCCGAGACAGAAACCTTGTTGGTTTCTTTCCTGGTTTCTTTCTCCGGGTAGGTACATTGCCCTCAGACTGGCAAGGTGGGAGGCTTCCCAATTCAACAGGTCCCGGGCCACGCACAGCAACCCTGCGGACCTGGTGCCCCCCTGATGATTTATATGAGAAACTGCTGGGATGTTCTTCCAAACGCACTAGGACATGCTTCCCCCTGAGGCATGGTACAAAATGCCTCAGAGCCAGGTGCACAGCCCGTAGTTCTAAAATGTTGATGTGGTCTGTGCAGGCCTGAGCAGACCACTGCCCCTGAGCAGTTCGGTTTTGCCATACTGCGCCCCACCCTGAGAGGGAGGCATCAGTCGTGACAGTCTCACGACAGGCTGGAATCGAGCCCATGGCCATGCCACTCAGCATGAAAGACCTCTTCCTCCATGGGGCCAGTGCAATGGGGCACTGCTGAGACACTGTGAGTGTCCTGTGCCTGTGCCACTTGGAAGCTGTTGAGCCACCTTTGGAGGGGGCGTAGCAACAGCAGACCTAAAGGCACCACGGTTGCGGCTGACGTCGGCTTCCCCAAGAGCTGAAGGAATTTGACATAAGGCAGCTTCCTGCCCCCACAGAAGAGGGGAAGGAGGCCCAGGATGCTGTCCACCCGCTGACGCGATGGATAAACCTTCATACACGCAGTGTCCAGATCCACACCGAGAAAGGTGATGGTCTGGGAAGGAATTAGGCAGCTCTTCTCGGAGTTCACCCTGAGGCCCAACTGGGCCACATGGGAAATGAGGGCTGCGGTGTCCCGGGATACCTGTGACTGCGACGGCGCACACACCAGCCAGTCTTCCAGATAGGGGAGGACCTTCACGCCCTGGGATTGTAGGGGAGACAGAGCTGCTGCTACACCTGGTGAACACCCGGGGGGAAAGGGAGAGGCCGAACGGAAGAACCCTGAACTGAAAATGACGGACCTGAAAGGCAAAACAGAGGAATTGCCTGTGTCGAGGAAATATGGGGATGTGAAAGTACGTGTCCTTCAGGTCGATGGATGTAAACCACTCGCCCCCATCCACAGCACGCAGAACCTCTGCAGTGCTGAGCATATGGAATGGCATGACCTTTAGGAACCTGTTGAGACCCCGCAGATCTAAAATAGGGCGAAGTCCACCGTCCTTCTTTGTAACAAGAAAGTATGTTGAGTAGTATCCCCCGGGCTGAGCCACAGGGTCTACCGGCTCGATGGCACCCTTGACAAAGAGGGTAGACAGCAAGGGCTTTTGCCGGGTCGCCTATGATAGTCATCTTGACCCGGCCAATGGCTGGGGGCCGGCGTCGGAACTGCAGTCTGTATCCCTGGGCTAGAGTGGAAACCACCCAAGCATCTGGTGTTGAAGCAGCCCAGTAGCTGAGCTGCTTCTGGGAAAACGACAGCCGGCCCCAAGGCCTCAGGGCCTGGCCACCCAGCCTCTAGAGCAGGGGTGCCCAACCTTTTTTGAACCAAGATCTACTTTTAAAGTTGCCAGTCTGCCAAGATCTACCAGTCCACATAATGAGCCATAGCCTTTACCGACAGCCTACAAACGCATTTAATACGCACACAACAAACAGAAAATAATTTCAGATATAATAAATGACAGTTCTGTGAGTCGTAAAAAATAATACAATATCGACATACTTTTTTTTAAACTCTTATTTTAGGGTACATTTTAATATTACGTTTGTATTTATATCACATATGTTTTTCCCTTAATTTAGTTTACAACAAACAACTTTAATCTGTGTGGAGATGTTGACAGACTACAGCAGGCTGCTGTGAGATGATGTTGCTTTTGTTAAATTAGCTGCAGACACCGTTTGACCGGATCATGTGTGTTCCCACCTCGGTCCGTACGGATCACGGAACAACTGTGTGCTGTAGCACTAAAAGTAAAAAGTAAAAAGGTTCGTGTGGTGGCTGGCGCTGCAGTGCAAGTGTGTGTGTGTGTGTCTGTGCGTTTGCGCTGTATGTTGATGTGTCTCAGCGTGCCCCGCGATGCTCACAGTCATGACAGCAGAGAGGAGCAGAAAAAAGTAGCTGCAGCTACATCAAATGCGCTTAATACTCATAGCATAGGAGCGCGAACGCCGCCTCCACCCTGAAAAAAAGGGCAGGCACCAACAACAGGTGCCACCGGTAGTAACAGTTAACACAAGCGGAAACGCTATCCTTAAACGATAAGTGCTGTCAACAAAACAACACGGGCGCAACCGAGTTGCTATCCCACGCTGTTAGCGGTTAGCTCCGGCGGACACAACGTTGCTAACCGCAACAAACAGAAACTAAAGTATCCTGGATGTGGCGAAAACATACAAACTTCAGCAAGAACAAAAAACTGTGATACTCACAATTATGTCGGCGACAAACCTTAGGGATCACTATCCAGGGAAAAAACGCCAAAAGGCCAAGCTCGTCACAGCCCTTGGAGGGCTAATCACATAAATACATATTATATCTGCATGACACCCACATGATGTATGCATTCTGTCATGGAAATAAAGAACTATTATGCTTTGACAGCTCATGTTAAACAAAGAAAGTGCTGCATGCATACACACATTTATTCACCTTGAATAGGCATGTGTGCTTCACTGTCACACAGTCACATCAGTCTCCATTTGTTCACTTCTCTCTCTGCTGCTTTTCATTTAATGCTTTATGAGCTTTCAGACATTTATTCTAATTTTTGAGCAGAAAGAAAATATGTCAGATGAGTAATATCATCACTTTTTTTCATGTTGTCACTTTATTTGATGGTACATCTACTAAGCTCTGAGTTTTTGTATAACACTCCCTAAAGCTAAACCAGCACTTCAGTAAACCTCCAGACTGTTGGTACTCTGATATCAGACATGAAACTAACAATATAACTATTTACTTTGTCATGGTACTTATATAATGTAAGCAGATGAAGGTGTGAAATCTTGCTTTTCTGTTGGTAATAAAGTACTACTAAAGACATGTGCCCAGCATTAACATGTAGTAAGGCATTCAGTGTAAATTAATAACTTTCACTAAAAAGAGAAATCCCCTCACAAAGACAACCTGACTTTTTTACATGGATATATTAATGTGAATAACAAACTCTCTCAGAGCAGAAAATCTGTCTCTGACTCTGTTTGGAATCAGCTGACATTTGACCTGATAACAAACTGAGGAGAACCTTGTTTTCATCGCCCCATCAACAAGATCCATAGAGAAAATATTCTCCATCTTTGCTCCTCTGTCTGCCCTGAACCCTCCTCCATCAGTCACTTTAATATCTGACATAATAATCTTGATGCTGGTATGATTCCTGTCATCATGACAATGGTTATACTGGTGCTCATTTGGTTTTATGAGGCCTCTCATGCTCCATCTGCTCTGTGTGCACGGGACTCCATCTGAACTCCCTCCCTGCTCCATCTGGACTCTTCTGATAATCCCTCCTTCACTTCTGAGCCCTGCTGAGCCCTCAAACACCCTCATCAAAATGTCTCATTCCTCCAATTAAAGACATGTTTTCATTTGACTTATTTATAGTTTAGTATAGCTCATTTGTTCTGAATGTGTTCAAAAGTTAAAGATCCTCACAGTGACAATGGATCATTATATATGATTATATTTACAACATCTTTACAATCAATAAAACAAACATTATTGCAGTCTTCTAAGAGAATTGTTAAGAACAATGAATAAATCTGTGTTAAATCAAAGAGGGTATAGTTTGTCTCTGTGTAAATCTCCTGTTGTCCTGTTGTTGTCTCTTTATTGACTCTGTCATACCTCTTGTGTTGGAGGAGGTCAGCTGTGAGCTTTGGTTCAGACTAACAAGCTCAGAAAGTCACAGCAGCAGGAAGACTCTTAATTTAACATTTCTCTTACTAGGAGGAAAAAAACACTTGAGCCTCACTGCTCACTCGTTTGTGACCAAATATTGACCGGCATGGAATCCTAAAATGTATGAATTCATCCAGGTCAAGAGCATCCTGATAATGAGGAAGGTTTGAAGAACCCACCACAATCAAACCCAAGAATCAGTGTCTTAATTCTTCTTCAGACACAGGATGTCAGGTCAGAGGACTGATATCCTTATCTTTAGAGAAAAGTGGGAGTTGATGTCTTCTGTTGCTTTTCTGCAGCTTGGTTTCATCTGTTTGTCTTTCTATCTGACTTCCACTTTCTTCACCAGCAGCTCAAACTAAATTTCACATGTAAGAAAACACTGTTGACTAACTGGCTTCTGATTGGCTGGGTGATAGTCTGTTAGATCAATCGAGATCATAGAAACATGTCAACAGATTTTCATTCTAGTTGATATCAAACATTTAATTAGAGTTATTGTGAAGCAACATGAAGTGAAGTGACTCCCTTTGTCCTCTATTAATGGTAGGTGACTCCATGTTCACTCTGTGTCTCTGCTGGAGAAGAGAAAGACAAAAGCAGCTCATACAAAGTAGTATTATTCTGTGCTGCTGGTGTGAAGGTGATGTCTCTTTGTTCAGCTGCACAGAGGAGCCCACAGTGGCCTTCAAACCAAAGGTTTACAAAGAACAACACAGAGAGTTTCACACTTTGGAGCTGTGTGCTGCTGCTCTTTGTTCATGTGTTTAATATGAACGTGTGTATCATTTCATGTTGAAGAGAACACGGTCTAATTTTCCCTTTAACAGAATCAATGATTGTACTTTCCCTCTGACCCAGTTTCCTGACTATTTCTAAAGAAGTCTTCACAGCATGAGCTCTGTCTCTGAATGTTTCCCTAAATGTAATTTCTATCACACACACAGCTAGCATGTTGGGTTACATGTGAAAATCATGGTGCAGAGACTGAAGCCTTTAAGAGAGATCCCTTTAAGAAGAACTTTAGTGTGAATGTGGAGGCCAGTGGAGCCCAGAGGAGATGATGAGACAGATGCTGATTGTTGATCACAGAGGGCTCTATAGGAGGAGACCACACAAACACTCTGCACCACACTTTGGACCACTTGGACTTCAGCTGTTCTTCACAACACTTGAATGAGTTTCTGTAATTGTGAGTACTGAGAGTCTTCTGACTGAAGCCTCTAAAACTGGCCTCTTTGAACACACACACAGAAGAAGTGCTTCAAAAGACTGTTGATGTCTGAGAGGCTGAAAAAAAGTCAAATCAGTCCAAAGTCATTAGTCTGAACATAATTTATTCTAAATCAAGGGAGGATGTGTGCTATTAAAACATTTGAAATATTCATGGCATACTTTGGGGATTCAACAGGTTTTGATCTTGTGATGATCGTCTATGGAACAAAACGTTTTCTGACAGTGTATTTGGTTTGATTTTTAGTTTGAGTCTTCAGCAAAAACTGTTTTTATAAAAACCTTTGCTGAGAGCAGTTTAAAGTCATTTAGATATTATTTATATGCATTGCACTTGCTAACATAAGCTGACTCAGCAACAGCTGATGTGAGATTTTGCATCTTCAAACATGGACACTAAACCAAAAGTACTCCAACATTGAACTCTGTTCAGGCTACAATCTGAGAGCTGCAGAGACTGGAACTGATAATCCTCTTGAGAAATGTACATGCAGAGAAATCCTCGGACAGAACCAAACATAATCTGAAGAACCGAGAGAGAGAGAGAGAGAGAGAGAGAGAGAGAGAGAGAGAGAGAGAGAGAGAGAGAGAGAGAGAGAGAGAGGTTAAAGCTGCATGGAGAGATGGACAGATTGATGGATTTTTATAAAAGAGAGGAGGAGGAGGAGGAGGAGGAGCAGGAAGAAGAAGTGGAGGAGACTATTTGTGGAGGTCTGCAGAGCTCTTTATTTATTTTTTCAGACTTTTCAGTGAGAGAGTGTTCCTCTTGTTGGTCATCTCTTAAAGCCATCTTTCAGAGGGGATTTGGACAGAGAAGCTTTTGGCAGCAGCAGTAAACCCGACTAAACTGAGACTGATGTTGAGCTCTGAATGAGTTTCACTTTGACCCTGAACACACAAGATGACTTTAAACTCCCATCAATGTGACTTATTACAACAACACATGGTGAGACACAGCAGACAGAACTGGAGACATGTTCTGTTTATCCTTCACACACAAACACTGTAAACACTCAGAATGTCTTTAACTTGTATAGTGAGAAGCCATCGTGTCTTAGAGATAACTTTAAATATAAACTGAAAATAACAAAAGATATTTCAAGTCCAATAGTATTTCTTTAATGTTACTGACTGTCAGAAGAGATGTTCTTGAGTTGATAATACAGGACTTTGTTGCCCACAAAAACAGATGCTAGTTATTGACAGACTGTATGTGTGTGTTTGTATGTTTATTTGTGTATGTGTGGGTGGGTGCAGGGATCAATAGTGCAGATGCTGTGATTCATCCTGACTGTCTGAGAGAACTCAATAAATAGAAACTTTCATTACACAACTACAACGATGACAAAAACCTTCAGCCTCTGTCCATCCACACAGGTGTTTTTAATGATTCTGTCTGATTAGATCAGGACAGGTTGTAAAAAGGTCGAGCTATGATGAGAATTTATGATTCACTTGAAGTTTGTTTATGTGTCTAAAATCTTCTGATCCACATGTGGACTCTGAGCATTAAAAGTCTGGAGGTGAAGAAGGCTAACTCTCAAGTGTTTCACCTTTAACCCACCCAGACTGCTCTTACTTTTAGTCTGAGCAGAGTGATGGCTGCTGGGAAATGGAGTGTGAGTGAGGCTGTACATCTGACTGCTCACACAGCAAAGTGAGGCTAAATACGTTCATGATCAGATCACAAGGGACAGAAGGGAGGTATAAAGGAAGCAGCAGCTCTGCAGAAGACAGCTGGTGACAGAGTTACAAATAAATAGTGTTTAACAGTTTGAAGAATCCAGAAGAAGTGATGTAGAGAGTGTGTTTTATCCTCTAAATGTAAAGCTGTGAAATCTCACCTGAAACCTTCCAAATCATCTCAAATTCACCTCGGTGTAACTAAACTTACAGACGACTGACAGAAAATACAGGATGGAAATCACAGCAGATCTTCTCCTTCACACACAGCTCCATGTGTTTCATTTTAAAGCCTGAGAAAATATATTTTCCCCGAGACTCTGAGGATGTTCACTCCCTGTTCTCAGCTGTCAGTCAGTCACGACTCTCTGGATAATAATCTGAGCAGGTAGCTTTTTTCATTTCAGGCTCCCAGCAAAGCAAACAAAAAGCAGAAGAAAAGAAAAACATCACACATGTCTGCTTATGAAATTCTGCCCAAACCTAATATTCAGCTTCATGACGGAGCTCATGAGGCGTGTGAGCTCGCCGTGGTTCACATGAGTTCATCAGTCATTGTGAAAACTGTGACAGCTGTGTGGTGGGAGATTTCCTCTCACAATCTCAGAATATAAATCAATGTGAAGCTCAGACTCTGGAGACAGAGATGATTCATTTAAAATCATTAAAAATTGGGTAACAACATACAGCAGTCCCCATTTCCTCCTGAACTAATGCTGCATTCATGCGCTCCTCGGAAATATCGTACTTCCCACTTGTGCAGTCGTAATGACGACACGCATTCAAGTGCTCTAGTCAGAAAAAAGCAACAAATATGACACTAGATGTAAGGTTGTTTTTTGTGGCTGATGTGTAAATACCAAAAGCAGGTAGCACAGGGCTGCTTTGTGTTTTAGCGGCAGAATGAAATAAAATAAAACGCTCATCAGGTAAATGTTACTATCAATGTTCATATACTCGCGTGGCATGCTTTATGATTAAACGTTTGCTTGCCACAGCTAAAAGATATCTAATACTAAAATTTGCAACTAGAAAAAAATAATCAAAGCTTCTATCAACAAAATAAATCTAAAAAGAATATATTTTTTAAATCAGTTGTTGACACTGTTCCAAGCTTTCTACCACTTTTGCTGCCCGGAAACCACACACAATCATCAGAGGTCGGGTATCACTTCCAAATTTCCAATTCGTAATTATGACTTTGGAAGGATGTTCCTGTGTTCCTAACTTGTAAATACAGTAAATATGATATGTCCGAGGAGCACCTGAAGGCAGCACCAGTGCTGCAGCTTTGAAGCTCTGAGGCCAGGTGCAGCTTGTTAAACAATCAGTATCTTCACCTGGGCAGAGATGGAGACAACAGAAGGGGAGAAGAGACAAACAGCACAGGGAACAACATACAGCCGTAACCATGGAGACAGTTAGGAGTCTCAGTCCCATCATGTTCTCCAACATGATGGATGAGCTCAGCAGCACATTGTTCATGTGAAACAAGCTGCTGTGTTTACTGCTTTCTGTGGAGACAACACCTCCAAACTGGTTTAGTCTGAAAGTCAGAGAATGAAACAAATAAACAGCCAACATGTCTGACAGTGTGTTTGTATTTGTCCTATGGGTAATAATCTACATGTATTACTGTCACAGAGGGACTGTAAAGTTTGATTACATCTTTGTTGATGTGCCATCTCATCTCACCAATAAATGTTATTTCCACAGTGAGACCACATGAAGACACTTTTATTATTTGTTCTCCAGAGGTAATGTTGGAGTTATGTCATAGATTAAATGTCTGATCCTATAGGAATATTCTGATTACATTTTGTTAAACCCACTATTAAAAAAGTTTGATGACTGAATGATCCGTGTTTGATGATGGTTTGATCTTTTTACATCTTTTATTTCACTCCCTTTGTTCTCAGGTTGTAAAGTTGCTGCAGTTCTTTCTCTCCTGTGTGTTTCCTGCAGTTCTTATTTAGTTTGAATATTTTGAAATGCAGCATGTTGTGTCTGTGTTTGTCAGTGTGGTTAGCATCAGTTGTATCTGGTCACCATGTTTGCTGTTTGGGCTTTGTAGTAATCTGGACAGCTTGTTCATTAAAATGTGCACAGATGGAAACATGTCACCACAATCAGAGACTGTTTAGTTGGTCTTAGCAGCAGAAGAAGAAAAAAACTAACTAAATACAAATAATAATGTGACAGCATGCTCTATGTGAGAAACAAGTGATTTCATGACTTTCTTTATGTTCAGCCTCGCTCTCTCTCATCTGCTCCTCAAATGCAGCAGCTCCATCAGTGACCCAGAACTTTAAAACATGACTCTGTAGTTACCTCTCTACCTTCCTACTTTAGATTATTGTTTACATCTGTTACTGTACTCAGTGGACATAATGAAAAGAGGGGTAAAGTCTGCTTCAAGACAGACAACATGTCACCTGTAATATATGTCTGCACTTGAATCCATTTCCAGGTGAGGAGCGAGCACTGACCTCATTTACTCGGAGAGTCCTCAGGATGGCAAACAGCCGCTCCACATCAAACAGGGGATGTAAGATGTGCAGCATAATAATAATAAGACCTGAGGCTCATTGACAAAGGGAATAAGGTCCCTGCTATCAGCTGCTAAATGAGGAACCATCAGATTAAAACTGTATTTTACCTGGAAGAAGTTTAAAGAAAAGAAAAACTTTAAGGTGAGATCCTTGAAATAAATTCAACTTGTGATCATCAGCCGGTTACAGACGGAGCAGTCTGCTGATGTTTGACTCACTGAGCTTCAAATCTCTGCAGAGTGAATTTATAACACAGGAAGGATTTATTAAAAGATGATAATCTATGACATTACCCAAGTGAGCTGCTCGTACAGATAACTTAATAACCTGAATATGTGATATGCTGCATTAGAGATACCTGAGTAACATTTTACTGTGGGGGAGATTTTCCTCTGACACAAGGATTCTTAGAGAAGTTAGAGCTTTACAAAATAAAATATGTACAGTGACACTTCTCTCCTCTTTTAAATGTCTTGATGATCCTGATAAGTCAAACATTGTTTCCATCTGGTGTAACATTCTCTTTAAAGAGTCTCTTCAGTCTTTTTTGCAGACTCAGCAGGAGCTGAAAGCAGCATTCAGACAGTTTGCTGTGGTGTTACTGTCCTTCATTGATGTGCTCCTCTGATTCAGCTCAATTCTCAGTTCGATCATTAAGATGGAAAGACAAAGTAATGAGCACAACACTAATGATAATTCAATGCTGCAGACAGAGACAGAGAGTGATCTATATGCTACAATATGTTGAAGTGAAGGTCTAAAGAAAGCTTTAATGAAGCAGAGAAACCTGATGGAGAAATGAGAGCAGCCTGAGCCCATGTGTACGAGATGATGATGAAAAAAGGAAAACGTCTGTCCTCCGTACACGGATGTGGACGTGAGTCTCCTTGTGCTGCTGCAGGCGGTGAGCTCATCTGCATGAACACCGTCATGCCGTCTTTCACAGGTACACACAAGAGTAAATGAGAGTGATTGTGATTCTTGTTGTGTTCTTTGTCAGTGTGCTTTTCTGTATTTTTCTTGTGGGTGGTCTCACAGTAACAAAAACACAAAGTAGCCTGGGTCCTCAGATCACTTTAAAATGTTCACAAAATGATTCAGTGGGTTTATTTAGACTCCCTGAAATCCAACTCAGCTTGCATACTTTAAACACCTAATGCTAAATGTTGTGTTATTCTACAATTCTACAATTCATTTAGAAGACGCTTTTATCCAAAGCGACGTACATCAGAGAGTAAGAACAACACAAGCAAGGATCTAGAAAAAGGAAACAATGTCAGTAAGAGCAAATGATCAGCTTTGAGTCTGATTGGACACACAGGTGCTGACAGGCATTGCACAAACACAACATTGAGGGCAGTTCTTGAGCGCTCTAATCAGTGTAGAAACTGAAGTGTATTAAATATCTAGGACAGAGATATTATAGTGATCTTTAAGTGTATATTGGACACATCTGTTAAAGGAGTTTCCTTCAGTGGAATGGTTGTTTAGAGGTGTTGTTTGCAGGATGAGTTATGAGTGTCAGGAAATGCTAGAGCAAAGCTAGGATCCCCCGCAGTGGAATGTGAACAAATGGACCCTTATGTCCAGAGGGTTTCCCGGGGACATCTAGACAGGAGATTGTACCTGTGACCTGTGTTGGCCTTTAAGTTTATGACATACATATAATTGCAGAGACCCCTGCTGCTGTTGAAGTAGGAGGGGTTGTCCTAAAAAACAAACAGATAAACAGATGTCCTCATGTGCCCTGTAACATTGTGTATAAATAGCATTCTCAGTGTATGTTCGGGAGAGATCACTTTTGGCTGTCTCTCCCAGGTCGAACCATGGCGAGCCTGGCGATGCTGTAACTTGTTTGTCAATAAAATGATCATTATGTAAGCAAGTCAGTGTCAACGGCAAATTTCTTCATCATCAAACATATCAACAACGGGAATCCACATCAAAACCATCTTAAAAGTCGACGTTATCAACAAAATCATTGTCATTACCATCATCAATAATATGGAGACCATCATCATCATCATCATCATTAAGTTAGTAGGTATTCATGAAAGAGCTGAGTCTTTAGCTTTTTCTTAAAGGTGCAAAGGAACTCTGCAGATCGAATGGAGATTGGTAGTTTGTTCCACCACGGGGGGGGAGGAAAAGAGTCTAGTTAGCATCTTAGGACCATGTTGTGAAGGTTGGATCAGACGCCTTTCATTGGCAGAGCCTAGTGGGCAGGAGGGAGTTTAGACCTGGATTATAGAGTTTAGTTATAGAGTTTCGGTAAGGAGGAGCCGTTTTTGTCGCTGTTTTGTAAGCGAGCAGTAACTGGGAGCCAGTGTAAGGAGATGAACAGCAGAGTGACATGTGCTCTTTTATGAAGGTTGAAGACCAGTCGTGCTGCTGCATTTTGTATCATCTGCAGGGGTTTGATAGTGCATGTAGGAAGACCTGCCAGTAGAGAGTTGCAATGTGTGATATCACAAGAGCCTGTACCAGGAGCTGTGTAGCATGTTCTGACAGGTAAGGTCTGATCTTCCTGATGTAGTACAGGGCAAATCGACATGACCGGGCAATGGAGGCCACTTGAAACTTAAATGTTAGCTGGTCATCAATCATGACACCCAGGTTCCGGGCAGACTTTGTGGGCATGAGTTTGGTTGTTCCAAGCTGGATATTGATCTGTGGTTGCATAGAGGGACTGGCTGGGATGACAAGGAGCTCAGTCTTTGAAATGTTGAGTTTAAGGTGACGTTCATTCATCCATTTAGAGATATCAGCAATGCATGATGAGATTCTTGCGGAGACTGTAACATCGTCTGGTGGGAATGACAGGAAGAGCTGGGTATCGTCAGCATAGCAGTGCAATGAGAAGCCATGAGAGCGGATTATTGAACCAAGTGAGCTTATGTATATGGAGAAGAGAAGGGGACCAAGCATTGACACACATGTCAAACTCAAAGCCCGCGGGACAAATCCGGCCCGCCGTGTAATTTTATTTGGCCTGCCAGATAATATCTAATGTCTATGAGAGTTGGCCCGCCGGTATGTTGCATGCACCGCTAATACTTCAAGTCCCACAATGCACACTGCGTTGGTAGCCAGCGCAAGCTGTGTGAGAGCCCTTGAATTTGTCAAAAACTGCATGATTGCGACGTCGTTTGCCTCGATAAAAGGAAAGCATTTTTAATGTGAGCCTGAGCAGAAACACCGTTGCTGATCGTGTATCTGAGCTTGCCACCAATCTACAACAACAGCTAATGGGAAAGGGAAAAGATTTCATCGCATACTCCCTTGCTGTGGATGAGAGCAGCGACACATCTGATACTGCCCAGCTGTCAATCTTCATCCGTGGAGTGGACTCGAGTCTGTGTGTTACAGAGGAACTTTTGGGATTCAAATCAAGGCATGGCACAACTACGGGAAAATATCTATTTGAAGAGGTATCTAAATGTGTAAATGAAATGGGACTGCCTTGGGATAAACTTATGTGACTGACAACAGATGGAGCGCCTGCGATGTGCGGACAAAAGAATGGATTGGTGGGCAGGATGCGGGAGACTATGCGGGAGAACGGCACAGGTGAGCTGACAGTTTATCACTGCATAATACACCAGGAAGCGTTGTGTGGCAAAGCCTTGAAAATGGATCACGTAATGAGCACCGTAACACAAGCAGTTAACTTCATAAGAGCCAAAGGTTTAAATCACCGCCAGTTCAAGTCTTTTCTGGAGGAGGTGGGTTCGGAATATGGTGATGTGCCCTATCACACAGAGGTGCGGTGGCTAAGCCGGGGGAGAGTGCTTAATAGATGTTTTGAGTTGCGTGAGGAAATCTGTCAGTTCATGGAAAACAAAGGGAAAGTCACGACAGAGCTCCAGGATAAAAAGTGGCTGTGTGAATTGGCGTTTCTGTGTGACATTACGAGCCATCTCAATGCACTCAACCTGCAGCTTCAGGGGCGGGACCATGTGATCACTGACATGCACGCTGCAGTGAAGGCATTTAAAACCAAGCTGCGCCTGTGGGAGACGCAGATGCTGCAAGAAAACTTGGGCCATTTCCCGTGCTGCCAAATTATGAAAGAGCAGGTCTCCCCGCGTTCCCAACTGCACAATTTGCTGAAAAACTTGGCTTACTTAGTGCCGACTTCACACGGCGATTTGCCGACTTTGAGGCACAAAAGAGCAGGTTTGAACTGCTCAGTAATCCGTTTGCAGTTGACGTGGAAAGCGCACCAACCAACCTCCAAATGGAACTAATCGAACTCCACAGTTTCCACGTTTCATCCCTGACACAATGCCCCAGCTGCGTACCCAAGCTGCTCAAATGCTCTCTATGTTTAGCAGCACATACCTGTGTGAACAACTTTTCTCTTTGATGAAGATGAACAAAACATCACACAGGAGTCGACTTACTGATGAACACCTTCACTCAATCCTGAAGATTTCCTCAGCTCAGAGCCTGACCCCGAAAATGTATGAACTTGTATCTAAGATGAGATGTCAAGTATCTGGCTCAGGCATTAGAGCAGAGCATCAGAGTGCAGTAAACTGAGATTCTATGTAGCCTTGGTTTCCTTTTTGCACTTTTCTCTTGCTACTGCAAGGCATGGTCTGTTAATAGTTGTATGTTTGGATTTTCATTTGGTCTGTTAATAGTTGTATGTTTGGATTTTCATTGAAGGAAATTCGTTTTTGGCCGTTTGTTGGCCTGTGGATGTGAAATGTTTTCAGTGGAAGTTATTGGAAAAGCTGCAAATAGAAAGAGAGGCATAAGAAATGAATGCCACTGATGTTTCTTTTATTTTGAAAATGGATCTGTGTTTAGGCAATAACTAATAGGCCTTAGCTTTGGGCTACTTGTTTCAGATTCAATATGTTTAAGTAAAACTTAAGTTCATGTTTACATGTGAAAAAATACATTATAACTTTATTTCAATAAATATTGAATATGCACGGCCCTCGACATGGACCCAGTTTTTAATTTCGGGCCACTGTGTATTTGAGTTTGACACCCCTGCTCTAAAAGATCGCCTGGAGAGGTAGGACACGAACCAGCAGAGGGCAGATCCTGAGATGCCAAGTTAAATGGAGAGGAAACGGTCAGCAGGAGGCTTAATGGTATTGGGTCCAGAGGACAGTTGGTGGGCCGAGAGTCTAGCACAAGCTTAGAGACTTCGTCCTCGGTCAGAGAGGAGAATGAGTCGAGTGAGGCACTTTTGGTTGGTGCCTTTGGGCTGCCTCTCCTTTTGATGCTCAGGGAATAACATTTAACTGCTCAGCCCAAACAAAACCTGACAACGACCCACTATGAATCTCTTCTCAAAGCAAGTTTCGCTTCACCCATCTAAACTGACAAGACCTTCCTAGTTTCAAATCAGAGCTTGTTCTGCCTTGCTCAGATCTTTCTCTTGTTTCAGAAGAACCTTCACTCCCTCCAGCTCATTTCCGAGATCTTCAACTACCTGCCATTTGGGTGGCCGTCTCTGAGGCAGAGCATGATCGAGTACATCCTGGTTCTGTCAGTGGTGCTGTCCGTAGGCTTACTCCCTCCTTCGGTGGAAAGTCTGACCTTCTGGCTGAGTAGGACGCTGCCTATTGTGGGTTAGGCAGCTGGTCCTGCGGTTTGCTCCTTGCATGGGGTATTTAAACACCTCAGCTTCAACCACCTCATCTCCTATCTCCTTCTCCATGATATCTCCCAGGTCTGGGATTGTTCCATTGCTGGTCTTAGTTGAATCAGTGTCTTGGATGTTGAGTTGTTTGAGTTTGTTGTCTTCATGACAATATCTCAGATCAGATCAGTGAACTGTTGTAGTCTCAGACTGAATCTGTGTACTGTTGAGAGTCTGTGGCTTGTTACCCTTTAACTGACGTTAGATATAAAGACTCTGACTCAGGCATCATTCAAATCTTTGCCTGTTATTTAAAAGAAACAAAATGGCTGCTCCAGCATTTAACATTAAACACAACCCAACAAGCTGAGGCGGGCCTTAAGCCTCCTGACAAACAGCTACAACAGTTTTCAGAAGTGTGGTCAAATGAATGCTCATTTAGATCTATTAGTAATGTGAACGTGAACATTTCTGGTTGGGGGCCGATAGATAAAAAAAGGAGACCAGTAGACTAATCAGTCTGAAAAAAAATCAAGGCAAACTTCTAAAGTAAGATGAATTAACTCTTACATCATGTTACCATCACCATAGAAACCTTTTATTGAAGAGAGGAAATCACAGCTGATTGAGATTTGCTAATTCGTGCAGTTTGACAAACACAAACGCACACACACATTCAGACTTTAAGATATTTGAACACAAAGGCTTTTTTAAAGTCTTATCTACGTAGCCCACATATATAATTTAACTAACATAAGTCACATTGTAATACCTAAACCATGGACATGTTTCTGAACTGAAGCTGTTTTAAGTGTTACTGATCTATCATTATGTTGAATAGATACTTTTACACTACATTTCACAATCACTCATTCATACTGTGATGTCAGAGGCTGCTTTGTAAAGTGCTCATCAGTATTAACTAATCCATTCATACTCATTACAAGACAACTGGTGTGATTTTAGGGTTCAGCGTCTTCTTCAAGGACACCTGAACATGACTGCAGGAAGAGGGATTGAACTGCCAACCTTATGATTAAGAGACGACTGAACACACCACTGATTGAATTAACAGAACATTTATAAAATACCACTAAAGCTCATTGGTTGAGACTGAGGTGTTAAGAAGTCTTCATAGAGGACCAGGCTCTCTCTGGATGCTCAGGGTAGAAATGAATAAGGAGCAGGAGGCTCACAGAGCAGTTTACTCAACAACACTCAAATAATTGTTGGTGCTTGAGATGAAGAGCGGAGGGAGTGAAGACAGAAAGAGTGTAGCAGGAACAGTGGTATTACAGAGGTTATTAGAAATCCTCCAATGAGCTCCATTCTGTGCAGATAAGGAGAAGTCACAGTGTTTGTTACGCCCTGCAGCACCTCAGCAGGCCACACACAATACAAATGAATTTGACTTTGAAAGAGAAAGAGGAGAACATAGGAGGAGTGTTTCATGTGTTGGAGGCTCAGCAGGCTGTGGACAGAAGCTCTGAGCTGCTCTGCCTGTGTCTCTGTCCTGCTCAGTGAGGAGAGGGTCAGTGTTTGGAGAAACTTTGTGTTATCAGGGCTCCGAACAGGAACATTTTTATACTTTCTTATTTTATTCTGGGGAAAGTGCTCAGGAAAAAAACAACTGAGAGACCTACAATCACTAATACAAATTCCTTCCACAGCTCAGACTCATATAAAGACACTCATTTACCCTCAAAGTGATGCTGTAATATTCAACTTCATTTACCAATTATATGAGAAACATCTTAGCCTTCATTCAAAATATTTCATCACTTTAATAACTCACAAATAATCAGCACCTGGAGCCTTCTGCTCCAAAAATATTACATTTAGTGATATTTTTATACAAATTCCTCAAAGTCTGTCATCAGCTCTTCATTTACCACTGGATCGATCTAACCAAAAGGATTCATGGTCACCTTCAGCCTTCACTGATCTTGAGTTATTTAACTAGTGAGATCAATAGATATTAACCCTTTACAATATTACATTGAAATGAGTCTGCTAGTGCATACATCTGTATTTTAGTGTAATTTGAAAATGTTCCTTGAAGTTTGTTTTAAATACTTCATGTCCCAGGAATCAGACTTGAAGGTTTTTTAAGTCAGTAAGTTAAAAACCAATAATACAATTGTGTCATACATTTAGAAGTTATGTAAGCTGTGCTCCTGCTGACATGTTCTTCATTAATATCAAAGTGGATAATGTTAGAAAACGATCGCCCTCAGCTGCTCACATAACTTCACTCAGTTTGAAACCAATAGTGAAAGTTAAGTGACGATAACACAAAAGACAGAAGCTGAAGCTTTCTGATTCAACAAGGACGAAGACTGTGTTACTGAAGGTTTTTATGTTTGATCACTTTAAACAGGTTCACTTTTTAAATGTTAGAGTGGACTTCTCACAGAGCTGTGGATCTGTATCACAGTGAGCTGTTATACTGAGCTTAATGCCTTCCTGTATTAAAATAAACAGGTTTAATGTTAACCCTCCATGCAGTTCTTCTGTTTACTTTGTTTATCATCCTTTGAGTCTCTTACAGATGTTCCAGTTGTTTTTGTTGATGATCTTTTCAGCAGGTGCTCATAGAGAATTGGATTTTGTTCTGATCATCATTAATTCTCCTATAAAATAATAATAAGTGCAGATTAAATGCAAAGTGATAAATGATCCATGCTGTCGTTTCTTTTCTGTCTCGTCCTCTCTGTGCCGTTTCTCACACTGAGCTGTTGTGTACAAAAGTTCACATCTGTTGCTTATTGAACATCTGGACTCATTTACATATTAATGAATATTTATGTTAATGTGATTGTTATTGGGCCTGCAATGTGAAAGACTGGAGATCTACTCAAGCAGAAATAACATACTTTCACCTTTAACTAAAAATAATGTTGTCTCCTCCGTCTGATAAAAAGTGAAACACAGGAGAGAGGAGGTCATGAAACAAGAGTGTTTTTTATTTGATTAAATCAGCTGAAATAAAGATGAATAAAAGATTACATTTCACCGTCTATTTAGGATCTATTCAGTGATTCAACAGGTCTTAGAGTATATTTTCAGTTCAGGGTCACACATCAGTTACTTCTTGTTTTCCATCTGTAGTTACAATGACACATGATTTAGTTTGATTATTACTCGTCCTGTCCTCACACTGACATCTTCTAAGTGATTCTCATTTTAAGTTCCCTAATGTTCTGAACAGAAGGAGTGAAGATACCTGCACAGATGTTATGTAATGTGTTAGCCACGTTACAGCTGTTTATTAACTGATAGACTTCAGAGTAAAGAGAGTTAGGAGGTGAAGAGAAATGTAAAGCAGGGTTCATTGAAAAAAGAGACACTCAGTCTTCCCTGGATAAAGAAGAGCTGAAATAGAACAGCCTGTTTGTATTTATTTGCTGTTCTCACAGGGTCAGATGTAATTAAAGAGAAACAATAAAGATGTCCTTCAGTCATTTGTCACTGGAGGGAGGATTGACCTCCATGTTTGTCACTGATGGTTCAGGGAGGTGGAGCGAGTCAAACAGAAGCACTGCTGCAGATTTCATTCCCAGCTTCAAGGTTTGACCTTCAGACAAAAACTCACAAATCTAAAGATTGAACATCTGCTCTGATTTCTACAGTTTTTATAAAAACACCTCTCCATCTGTACCAAAGAGAGCTGACACAGTGTGAACAGAGAAGTTGTGTTTCAGGTGGTTAGGGCTTGTTTGTTAGCATGATGTAACTCACTCTGCAGCCGCTGTTCCTCAAACCTTCTCACACACTCTTTTTATGTCACTGCAAGTTGTGGAGGAATATAAGAATACAAATATAAGAGACATCTTTTTCTCTGCTCTCTGGATCTGAACAGAGGGTTAAGAGAATGTCACATCTAGAAGACAAATCCCTTCAGGTCAGTGCTATAGCATATCAATGTAATGTAACATTTCTTTCATGGTGGAAGAATGTAAAGAACATTTTCTTCTCCCTCCAGTGCTGTTCTGGTGAGGGAGCAGCTGTCCATGCACGGATCAAAGTTAACGCTCTCCATTTACAAAATCTACTTATTAAAAAAACATCTTCATATTTACTTCTCTCTGCATCAACATTTAATGGTAATATATTTTCATATTTCATAAATAAAGCTGTTGGATCAGTATAACTCTTTAAATATGAACAACATCAAATTGACAAAGAGTGTGTTTGTGAGTGAACTTAGACATCTCTTTTCTCTCTGATCATGATGAAGTTATCATTTCTAAATTTCTATTGTTTGCAGATAGGATATCAAAGCCTTCTTAATGTGATAAAAGCTGTTTTTTGTTGTTGTTGTTTTTAAGTCAGAATAGAGAAATAAGTGAGTATCAGAGACAGACTGTAAAACATAAAAATAAGTCGACACAAAGAGAAATCTAATTTCCGGATCAGAAAGGATGTCAGTGAGTAAAGAGTCAGACTTTGTCATCTCTCTCTGGTCTTGACATTGAGAGTTCAGGCTTCAGGTAAACTGAATAAGCTCGGTTTATCTCCAGCTCGAGACTGAAACCATAAAGTCACTGCATTGAATTTGTGATGTGTCCACAGATCTCATGCTGCATTAGTCAACAGCAGACAGGAGAGGAAGGTTTTAGTGTTTTGTGATTCAGGTGATGATACTGAGAGAACTCAGACTCATCCTGTGAAATGGAGCAGAGAATTGACCCTGAAGGGGACCCGTAGTTCTACAAAGCCTCTGAGGTGAAACATCATCCATCAGAACGAGAGCCTTCCTGCTCTCTTTGTTTTTTCTTCATTTTTGTTGTCTACCATTTATCCAGTGATGCTCCTTTCAAACTGTGGAGTGAGAGAGACAGAAAACATGAACATCCAACATGTTCTTCCTCATCTGTCCTTCAGACTCTCCATCACTGAGTCGTGCTGTTTCATTGGCTGTGTGTTCAGTACAAACAGGAAGTGTGTGTTCACATTGTAGCATGTTGGAACCCCCTCCTTCCTTCTCTCCAGCGACACTTTAAACCTAGATAAGTGTATCAGCACAGCCAGGAGGATGAATCCCAGCCTGACAACAACACAAGCTTCACTTTCTCATCAAGCAATCTGTCAAGAGCAGACACAGAGCAGAGGCTTCAAGAAACCTGCCCCCTCCCTTCATCCTCCTGCAGCCCACTCCTCACTGCATTTCTGAAAACACTGCATCACCGTGCTGCAGCAGAACAAACATGAAGGAGAGAAAACAGGAAGAACAGATGGAGAGACACGAGTGAGGGGTTCATAAAGTGGATGTTAGTGACCTCACAGAAAGAAGGTTAGAGACTCTAACAGCAAGAACAAAACGCTCTGTGACCATGTTGACACTGTTGCATGCTGGGAACAGATGAGTGCTGAGACTGACTATAAACTTGTGAAGCGTACTGCTGCAGGAAGCTTCTTGTGGTGACAGTCGACTGTGAAAGCAACAAATGTAGTCACAGTGACGTCACCCGTTTATTTATCAACTGATTTTTTTGGATCCTCAAATTTGACCAATAAACACCATGTTGGGTTTTCAGAGGCAGAATGACCCTTATTCAGACTAGAGGGTTTTACCCTAATTCATTAACTGACTAATGACCAAGTTAATCATTATGTTATAACCACACAACCAGATACAGTAGTATAGTGGGAGCTAAACAGAGTTGTTAAAAAGATAAGACAGCTAGCATAACTTCAGGGACTCTCCCACATCTCCAGTTTGAAAGTCAGCAGCAGGTAAACAACACAAACAGAGTAACCTAACATTTGAAGTCATCACTGCAGACGACTGAAACCGCTGACTCTAAAACTCATGCAGCCACAAACCAGACAATGATAAACACTGAACAAACAAACAAACCAGACAATGTGTGATAAACACTAAACAAACAAACAAACCAGACAATGGGTGATAAACACTGAACAAACAAACAAACCAGACAATGTGTGATAAACACTGAACAAACAAACAAACCAGACAATGTGTGATAAACACTAAACAAACAAACAAACCAGACAATGGGTGATAAACACTGAACAAACAAACAAACCAGACAATGGGTGATAAACACTAAACAAACAAACAAACCAGACAATGGGTGATAAACACTGAACAAACAAACAAACCAGACAATGTGTGATAAACACTAAACAAACAAACAAACCAGACAATGTGTGATAAACACTGAACAAACAAACAAACAAACAAACAAACAAACAAACCAGACAATGGGTGATAAACACTAAACAAACAAACAAACCAGACAATGTGTGATAAACACTGAACAAACAAACAAACCAGACAATGGGTGATAAACACTGAACAAACAAACAAACAAACAAACAAACAAACAAACAAACAAACAAACAAACCAGACAATGGGTGATAAACACTAAACAAACAAACAAACAAACAAACCAGACAATGGGTGATAAACACTGAACAAACAAACAAACAAACAAACCAGACAATGGGTGATAAACACTAAACAAACAAACAAACCAGACAATGTGTGATAAACACTGAACAAACAAACAAACAAACAAACAAACAAACAAACAAACAAACAAACCAGACAATGGGTGATAAACACTAAACAAACAAACAAACCAGACAATGTGTGATAAACACTGAACAAACAAACAAACAAACAAACAAACAAACAAACAAACCAGACAATGGGTGATAAACACTGAACAATCAAACAAACCAGACAATGTGTGATAAACACTGAACAATCAAACAAACCAGACAATGTGTGATAAACACTGAACAAACAAACAAACAAACAAACAAACAAACCAGACAATGTGTGATAAACACTGAACAATCAAACAAACCAGACAATGTGTGATAAACACTGAACAAACAAACAAACCAGACAATGTGTGATAAACACTGAACAAACAAACAAACCAGACAATGTGTGATAAACACTGAACAAACAAACAAACAAACAAACAAACAAACAAACAAACAAACCAGACAATGTGTGATAAACACTGAACAAACAAACAAACCAGACAGGATGAAGCAGACACTGAAACCTGCTGGTTAGTGCTGAAATGTCAAAGTTCCTTCTAGACAGTCTGTGGGTATAAACCAATCAGCAAGACAGATTATTTGTCTGATAGTCTCATAGAAAAACATTGCAGAAAGGAAAAAACAACTCAAACAGTCAAGAAGTCAAGTTCAGAAACTTCACTTTGGAGACACCTTGAAGGCAGCTGTAGGCTCCGACTTGTCACTCAAAAAGATTACAGCCCATTGAATGCACCACTTTAAGCATTATTATAATTTAAATGATTGAAATGTAAGTATAATAAAATAATAATAATAAAAGTTTTCAAGGATCTGAAAATTTGCTTTAGAGCCAAAACTGTTTATTGTCTGTCATCATAAATAATTAAATTCTACTCTAAATGTTTTAACATGGAGGTTTATGAGGATTTGCTCACTTTCGTAGTCAGCCCCAAGAGGTCATTCAAAGAACTGCACATTTTCTCATTTCTCTTTGTCTTCAAGGTTTTAGCTTCATGCAGCACACACATGCACACTGTATCTGATGATGATGTGATATTTCATCAAAGATATGTCACCTATACATAGGTATGTGGTCCAGGATGAGACTGCTATCAGGTTCCATTAGATCCTGTGTATTTCTGTTGACAGCTGCAGGAGTAGAGCTGGTATAACTGGAGGGCTGTATGAGATGAGAGAACACTTCTGGAGTAGCAGAAACATCATCACACAGAGGAGACTGCTGGCAGGTCTGTGTGCCCCGCTGACCACAGATAATTCAAAACATGAGGCTGTAGTAGAAATATAGACGAGTTATCTAACAAGCAGCAGGTAGTAGTCACATGGGAGGTAAAGCTAAAATAAGAACAGCTATCAATGCAGGGAGTATAAAAAAGAGAGAATATAGTCAGATTGGTTTTACACACAGACTAAATACATAAATTAAAATTGAGTGTTTAAGTAGCCTAGACAAGATAAAAGGTAAATTATGGGGCACCAGTAGCCTAGTGGTTATTCTAATATGTTTGTGTTTGAATCATTCACATTCATTCCTGCAGGCAGCACAATCCTCTTTACTGAACACACTGAGGTTTATGCTCTCGTCATGATAAAGTTTGTAGATCATGATATTAGCAATGATGCTAAGCAGTACAAAAAGTAAACTAAGGTACAGAGAGGTCACAGTTGATGTGATTTTATGGTACATATTAGTTTATAAACATGAGTTATGACTTTATTAAATTGAAGGACGATGATTAAGTTGTTTATAAGACAATAGTTTGAGAGAAGTCATCTTGAAGCTATGGTAGATTAATAATTTTGATTTTACATACTGATTGAAATTCTGGTTAACACTCTGTTATTTAGAGACATGCTTCTCACACACATCGGCCTGAAATACACAAACAGGGGCCATGGCGTCGACTAATGGAGAGAGATGTGAATTATTGAAATGTCACGAAAGTCTGACCCTCACAGTAATAGAAGAGAAATGATAGAAATCCATTTGGACACAGATTGTCCTTGGTGTATTTTAGGATTTAAAGATGTTAAAAATTCAGAGTATGGCTCCCTTTCAAAAAGATTATTTCTCAGAGTTTCACAGGATGATTGAATTCTCTGATGGTAAGATGTGCCCGTCATACAGAAGCTGTTTTTTCTCTTTCATTGGGTATAAAGTTTGAAAATGTTCCCAGTCAGGTGTTGTACCTCACCTGGAACTCTACTGTACAGATTCAGACTTCATCTTAAACATTTCCTCATTCTTCTCTCATGTTCTGCTGCCTGTGAAGAGTTTGGATGAGTTCAGGTTTTATGAAACACCTGACACAACAAACTTCATTTTCTCCAAGTGTAGAGACGTCTTCTGAACTCTGCTCACCTCCATCCATACCTGAGCTGTTTGAACCTGAAATATTAACAGATTTCTATTGAGAAACACTAATCTGAATCAATAAAAAGATACATGAAGAAATGATGAAGTGAACTGTGATTTCTGTTGTAAAAAGCAGCAACAGTATTCCTCATAAACTTGACATTGTACTTGATAAGTGTGTTAAAGCCTCCACATGATGAGAACTATTTCATATTCAAACTCTCTCTTTGTTTCTCATCGTATGTCACACAGCAGGGTTTCTAATTTAAGATATCGCTGCAGGACCTCAGGAGAGGAATGTCTGACATTTCAGCAGACAAACCAACCACCACAAACACCTGAGTTCTCCCCCTTCAGAGATGACCTCCTCACACTGACTCAGGCCAGATTTTCACCTGGTTTTATAATTCTTCACTTCTATAAACATAAATATATAAAACATAAAATAATCTGTTCAACAAATATTCTCTGAACTCAACAGGAACATGAACTACAAAGTACAAAAATAAACTGATATTGTTAAAGTTGTTCTCTTAAATGGATGACTGTGATCAGAACATCTGTGATGGATCTCAGAGTCACCATGAGCCAGATTCAGAGAAGAACATGAAGGCTTCCTTTATGATTAAGTTGAACCTAAACTGTCAAATAAACACACTGAAAAATGCTCAATGTTGAGTTGACGGATAGAGCTCATCGAGTAGTTACATTATGTTTCCTGTTGCCACTAGGGGCGCTGTCACTTTAATCAAATACTGCCATATTAATATGTTCAGGCCAGGACCCTTGTATTTATATAAAGTTTGGGTCAGACTGAAGAATGCATAAAGAAAAACACATCCATCTGGGGAAACCGCCTCCAAGGGGCTATACTTTTGAAAACTTTGAAAATAGGGTGGTATTAAAGGCAATTTTCCACGTCCATGTTGGAGATCAATAAAGTAACACATTTCTCACCCGTCTGAGGCAGGTAGCAAGTTAGATGAGTCTTGGAGCATGATAGACACTGACAAATTAGGAAATGAGCTCTGAGGAAAAATAAAATGAATCCTAATTCGAATTTCTTAATTCAAATAAGAAAAATTTGAAATGTGAATCTTAATCCACTGCTATCCTCAAGTTTGTCATAATGTCTCATTAAGTTTCTCCTTGTGAAAATCAAGTATGATTATCTCCTCATAAATTATTTGTGCAGACTGCAGACTATCATCCCAGTGTTTCCACACAGACTTTTCTGAAACAGAACACCTAAATTGTTTTCAGTTATTGTTCCTTTGTGTTTAAAGCTCAGAGGAGATAAAACATGTGATTCAGTGAAGGTCAACAGATGAAATCAGCTGATTGATAAAGGTGAAGAGATAAAGAAGAGTGCAGCAGCTTGGACTTAATAAAACAGAATGATAATTAGTGATCAGAGTCTCCTCTCTGTCTTCATCTCACACCAAGACTCTTTGTCCTTCTGCTAACACACAGTTTCATGTTGAGCCAACATGTTCATCATTAAAGCATCAATAATGAGACAGTTTCATATTGTCATCCTGAAACAAGAGCTTATGAACAGGATGTTCAATCCTGATGCTCTCAGAGGACTCACAGGTTGTCTAAACTCAAAGAGCCAAATCAACCAATCAGTGTGTAGCAGCTGCTGAAGTGTCTCCAGATGGATATATGTCATCAGAGCAGTAGTCAGAATTATTGTGTTGCTCTCATACGTTTCATCTGTGTGTCTCCAGTCCAGTAGGTGGCAGTAATACATCCATAAACAGCTTTGTAAACAGCCATTCAAAATGTAAAGAAGAAAAACACTTTCTTACCTGAACGTTTGCAGCGAGAAGGAGAGCATGTGGAGAAAGGAAAGAGAGACAGGAAGAGATCAGGTTAGTTATTTACATGGTACACTTTTTATTTTGATCACTTTATTACACTGCCCTCCTGCACATCAAATGTTCCATCTGTTTGTTTATTCTGATGACCTGTTTTTATGTGTTTGTGTAAGATTTACATTTTAGAAACAAGCTGACGACTCAGAGGAGAGGAGCTGTAGCCTCCTGTAAAAGCAAACTGCAGGATCAAAAAATAATTAAATACATAACACTCCTTAAGTGCAACAACAATGCAAAGCAGAAACAAACAAAACTACAGATGCCCAAAGGGACACACATCCTTTTATTTTACTTCACTCTGTTTTCTTTTGTTAATAAAAAAAGAATTCTTGACATCTCGTCTTATTCATCTCATTATCTCAAGATAACAAAGCTGGTTTTTCCATTGTAATGAGTGAATTTCAGTTGTTTTCACGAGGTCTTGAGCCATTAAATTTTTTTTATCATAGGCAGACGAGGGTTGTTATCTTGAGACAAAATCATAAATATGTTGAGATCTCAAGAAAATGGCCGAAATTCACTTGTTATAACAGGAAAACAGAGTGAAGTTAAGTGTATGGATTCATAGCTGTTCCATAAAAAAAAAACATTGATTTTGTTAAGATAAGTTAAATTAATATATATACATGAATTATAATGAATATTATATATATTATATTAATATAAAGGTCACAGACGTAACCCTAAAAAGAAATCAATGATGTAGTGGAGAGCATCCAGAGATGATGCTAGAGGAATAACTACAGAGACAGATTTTGAAGCATTGGGCAGCGACCAAGCTGCAGAAAAGTCACATATTGATGTATTTGAAGAGTGTAGGGATGTGATGATGGATGGTTCATTCTGTGTAATAAACTTGAAGTTAAAGAAGACAGATGCTGTTGGCTGGAGAAGGTAAATGTTTTTCCTCCCTGCTTCCTCCACTCCAATAAATGTAGCAGATACCTGGAGGGCTGTTCCTCATAATGACACATTACCTGGGCTCTTATCCACACCACATGGATGTGATTTCAATTTCTCTGTGTGATCAGACCACACGCTCTTATCACCTTTTATGTAGAGAAACCTCTGGAACATTTCAAACACTGGTGCAGATTGAGTTATTAATCATGATCAAGTTTTCTTTGAATCATTCAATACAATGTTCACAGATATAAAACAGTTCTTATCAATCAGCAGTGAATTATAACCCTTATTATTAGTGCTTTGAAGGTCATTTTCAAGGACAAACTGGGACTGAATCAAGCTGAATGAAACGTGGTGTGAACATGAAAAGCTCCATGGTGGAGGGTTCAGGGACATAATTATTTTGAAGGATAAAGAATAATTAAACTGAACCTGAACTTTAACACTCAATATGTTTACATATTGAAAAAACAACATTTAGCTTCCTGCTTTCTTACAGTGCAGACACTTTTCTTTTTGCTCTCTGCTTTGCTTGCATTCTTTTGCTGATATTTTCTTTTTTCTAAACCTAATTTAATCGACAGCTGATCCTGGACATTTCCAAATCCTCAGGACTGCATTTTTTGATAGATACAGGAGGTCTTTAGCCATATTTTTAACATTCTTTGACCTCTGCATTGCTACACTGTGACTGTGGCCTGACAAGAGCACAAGCCTGTGCCGAAGTACTTTGAAACGCTGTACACAGCTAAAGCTAATCAGCAACAAGATGCCTCCCTTCTCCAAGGAGAAGAATCAAGAGGGACACAACCGTGGACAGCTGCGAAAGGGAAGGTTAGGAACAAACCTCCCCCACAAATGAATGTGGAACTACAGAACAGATATTCCCCTCTGTTGCAGAGCCCTGGATCTTCATCTGGTTCTCCATCCTCAGACATCAGGGTAAGGACTGAAAACATATCAAAAAGTAAAAGGCTACAGGGAAAGCTAAAGCCTGGGCTCGAAACTCTGATTGTGGGTGACTTTGCTGTTAAAGATGTACAATGGATGTGCAGTAAAAACACAGAGGTACTGTGTTTTCCCAGAGATATGGTCTCTGATTTAGCAGAAAGGATCCTGCATATTGTGGCTGAACACCCGACTGTGAAGAATGTCATACTGCACATTGGGTCAAATGATGTTACAAAACAACAATCAGAAGTCTTGAAGCAGGACTTCACTGGTCTGCTGAAGATGGTCAGCCCCTTGGATGTGGATATGTTTATCAGCGGCCCCATACCACCAGTCAGAAGAGCAGAGGAGAGATTCAGCAGGTTGTTGAATAACTGGCTTACAACTGCATGTAATGCCCATTCATTGAATTTTATTAACAATTTTAACATTTTCTGGGAACGCAGACATCTTTTTAAGGCAGATGGATTTTGCCTGAACATGTCAGGGGTGAAACTGTTCACCTCTAACCTATTTTAGTCCCTGCCTCAACCATCAGTTCTCTCTGCCAAGGACAAGAGACAAAAGAAAACAGCTTTCAAGAAAGACAAAACACAGCGTGATGGAAACCTTTGTCAAGAATCACTTCTGCCAGTATCTGAGGAGAGACCTAAAGAGGAGAGACATCGGAACCAAGAGGAGGGGTCTCCATCCACCTTCGACCCCCTCACCAACACCTGTGAAGTCTCACCGCCCTTGCCCCCTCGAACCCCGATCAGATCATCATCTTCCTCCCTAATCACCCTATCTCCCTCCTCCCCCCACCTGGAGTTCACTGACCAGATGAAGGAGCTGGTCAATGCTGGATTAAAAAGTACCCCCTGCCCTTCTCCCTTTTTCTCTTCCATAAACACCCGGCGGCGCCCACCATCGCCCATTCCGACACGGCTCTCACCCCCCCCTGTCCCTCCATGGGTGCGTCATGTTTTGTCTCCTCAGCTTGATAAGGATGAAATGCAGAACATTCAGAGGTCAAACTGATGTGTTTTGGGTCCAGGCTGCAAGGATATCAGCAGTCATGACTCTCGCCAGGAAAATCTCTGTGATGATAGCTAATAGAAGAATAAAGGGGACTCTGCCAAGAAACAAAAGGCAGTTATGTGATTTTGCAAACTTGTCAAACTTAGCAGCCATTCCCTTTGAGCCACAACCTGTCCCAAAAAACGTTAGCAGATGAAGCTTCTAGGACCCTAAAGCTGGCTCTACTAAACATTAGATCACTGGCAGGGAAATCATTTTTAATCAATGATTTTATTATTGAGCACAAGCTTGATTTTATGTTTTTAACTGAAACTTGGTTAGATCAAAATAACAGTGCAGCTGTTCTTATCGAGTCAACCCCTCCCAACTTCAGTTTTGTAAGCGAGGCTAGAGTGCATAAGAGAGGAGGAGGAGTTGCAGTTTTGTTTAATGATTCCTTCCAATGTAAGCAATTATCTTTTGGAAATTTTGCTTCTTTTGAATATGTGGCCTGTCAGTCCACCCCCAGAGCCAAATATTTACAGGCCACCTAAATACTGTGCAAACTTTTTCGATGATTTCACTGAACTGCTGTCTGTGATCTGTATTGACTCAAAGTCAATACAGATCACAGCAGTTGTGTTATTATTGTTGGTGATTTTAACATCCATGTTGATAACCCCCAGGACAGAGGGACTAAAGAACTGTTTCACACTCTTGATAGCTTTGGGCTGACTCAGCATGTGACAGAGCCCACACATAACAGAGGGCACACTCTGGACTTAATCATCTCCAAGGGCTTGGACATCTCCAAGGTTGTTGTTTCAGATGTTGCCCTCTCTGATCACTCCTGTGTTTTATTTGAGAGTACTATGTCAGTGTACAAAAGTATTCAAACAAAAGTGATCACAAAACGGTGTATCACTGAAAACACCAGTGAAATATTTAACCAGGTTTTCTCTTCCACAGCTGCCCTGTCCTGGGGCTCAGTCAGTGAGTTGGTAGATAACTTCAATTCTAAAATCACAAATGTTATTGATTCCATTTCTCCCACTAAGGTGAAGGTTGTCTCTGGTAAGAAAAAATCTCCATGGAGAAATTCGACACTGGTAAGAAACGGAAAAAGAGATTGTCGAAAAGCTGAAGGCAGGTGGCGTAAAACTAATCTCCAGATTCATTATGACATCTACAAAGAGAGACTTCAAATTTATAATTCACAACTGAGGAATGCAAGGCAATCTTTCTTCTCTGACATCATCACCAGAAACAATAATGCTCGTTCCCTGTTTGCTACTGTCGACAGGCTAACAAACCCTCCTGTGTCAATAGCATCTGAATTTCATTCTACCAGGGCCTGTAATACATTTTCCACCTTATTTACTGAAAAAATCCAGAAAATTAGACAAACTGTCAGTAACTCATCATCAGGATCAGGATATGTGCTGTGTCCATTTAAAACCAACTTAAGCACCATGACACAATTTAATCAAATCAATCTTAAAAACCTGGAGGACATTATACAACTATTACATTCCTCGTCCTGCTGTCTTGATATTCTGCAAACAGGTTTTTTCAAAAAAGTCTCCCAAGTCATGGTTCCAGATCTGTTACAAATTGTAAACCTGTCTCTTCCCACAGGCCCTGAAAACAGCAGTCATCAAGCCACTATTAAAAAAGAACAATCTAGACAAGTCAATAATGAACAATTACAGGCCGATATCAAATCTTCCTTTTTTAAGTAAAATATTTGAAAAAGCTGTTTTTCAACAGTTAAATAACTTCTTGACATTGAGCGACTGTTTCGATGTCTTCCAGTCAGGTTTTAGACAAAATCACAACACTGAGACAGCTCTGGTTAAAGTGTTTAATGACATCCGTTTAAACACAGACAGTGGCAGAACCTCAGTCTTAGTTTTACTTGATCTCAGTGCTGCGTTCGACACAGTTGACCACAATATATTACTCGACCGACTGGAAAACTTGGTGGGAGTTTCTGGCACAGTACTAAACTGGTTTGAATCCTACTTAAAGGACAGGGACTTCTTTGTGTCTATAGGTAACTTCAAGTCTGAGCAAACAAAAATTACTTGTGGAGTTCCCCGAGGTTCCATCCTGGGGCCTCTTCTGTTTAACCTCTACATGCCCACTAGCTCAGATTATAAAAAAAACAATAAAATAAGTTATTATAACTACGCAGACGACACACAAATATATATTACAATATCGCCAGGCAACCATGGTCCCATAAAAGCACTGGGTAAATGCATAGAACAAACCAATGAGTGGATGTACAAACATTTTCTCCAGCTAAACGAAGACAAAACTGAGGTTGTTGTTTTTGGAGCAAAGGAGGAGCGACTAAGAGTCAGCAATCAGCTTCAGTCAGTAAGACTTAAAACCACAGACCAGGCAAGAAATCTGGGCGTAGTGATGGACTCAGACCTCAATTTTAAAAGCCACATTAAGACAATTACAAAGTCAGCCTACTATCACCTGAAGAACATATCAAGAATTAGAGGACTTATGTCCCAGCAGGACCTGGAAAAACTTGTCCATGCTTTTATCTTCAGTCGTCTTGATTACTGCAACAGTGTCTTTACAGGTCTGCCTAAAACATCAGTCAGACAACTGCAGCTGATCCAGACGCTGCTGCTAGAGTCCTCACCAAAACCAATAAAATGGATCACATCAGTCCAGTTCTGAGGTCTTTACACTGGCTCCCAGTCTGTCAGAGAATAGACTTTAAAATCCTGCTGCTGGTTTATAAAGCGCTTAAAGGTTTAGGGCCAAAATACATTAGTGACCTCCTGATTAATTACGAACCATCCAGACCGCTCAGGTCGTCTGGGACAGGTCTGCTCTCTGTCCCCAGAGTCAGAACCAAACATGGAGAAGCAGCGTTCAGTTTCTATGCTCCTTATATCTGGAACAAACTCCCAGAAAACTGCAGGTCTGCTGAAACTCTCAGCTCTTTTAAATCGAGGTTGATGACACACCTGTTTACAGCTGCCTTTAATTAAACAATTTTCATAAGATTTTAAATTTTAACTCTGCACTGAAACTTTGAACTATTTTTATATTTTTACTTTATTTATTTCATTTGAATTATTTTTATTTGAACATATGTTCAGATTTAATAATTCCAGTGATTTTTTTTTTTTTAATGTTCTATTTTAATGTTTCTTTTCTTTCCTCTGCCATGATGCTTTTGATGTCTTGTGTGAAGCACTTTGAATTGCCTTGTTGTTGAAATGTGCAACATAAATAAACTTGCCTTGCCTTGCCGTTCAGTGAAGTCGAGCTACAGTTAGAGCTCTATTAGTTTAATTGTTCTACTATCCTTGTTCCAGTATACAAGCACCAGGAGAGAATCTATTTGTTGTAAGAACTTTGTCTGACTTCACGTCAGTAGGTGGCTTTTAGCTAGTTAATATTGGACCTTCTTCCTGTTGACCTTTGAGGTCGTGTACCAACCAATCAACAATCAACGTTCATCTTTTTCCTTCCATCCTTGTTGTTGAAAGACAAAACATAAAGTGTGTCTCCTCCTCTGTTCTCATTACTATTGTATGTGATGTATTGTATGTCTGCTTGAAGCAAACGTCTTGACACTATTCTAATGTAATATTAATGGGTAAGGTTCCTACATGGCAGTATATGAAGTTTGTCTGCAGCCTTGTTACTATGACTGAATCATAGCCATGCTGATATTAAGTAGAACACTCTCTCGTGTTGTTTCAGTGTTCAAGTGTGTTATGTTGTGTTGAGATCTATTCACTTATTGTTATATTATTATTACCCTCAGAAGGTCATTTTTCATCTTTCACATGTTAATAATGATGTAATCAATCTTAAAGCTACAGGCAGGTCCATCATGTAGAAAACACACAGTCACATATTTATTCATGACTCAGCATTGATTGACAGGTGACCTCCTGGTCGGTGTTGTCTTTAATGTTGCTCTGCAGATTCTCATCTCTTGTCCCTATCTCTCTCCAGCTCCCCTCGCTCGCCCATCATGTGTGTGATACTAGCTTTGGCATGAGAGAAAAGCCTCTGAGTGTGCGGTGCTAACCCATGCCAGGCTAATCTGCAGACACACTGCCAGCCTTCACAGCTTCTCCTCTCTGCTCTACTTCTCAAAGTTTGACCTGCAGCTGACTGATCTGCACGCTGACTGCAGACAAAGTGTGTCTGTGTGTGTGTGTGGCACATCAGCTTTTTGACACTTTGTCAATCGAGATACAACAAACTGTGATAGACGTAGAAATCAAACTGTCTGAACGAGGTTCTGTGAATCAACTGTTCTACTATTATTGTATCTTCACTGGTGATAAAGGGAGAGCTGCTGATGTTTTCTGGGGGTCTCACTGTTTTCTTAAAAGTCCTTTAAAAAGGCTCCTGATACTAATGACATGACCAGAAGTTTGAGACAGAGGCAGAGCGTGTCATATTAAACATTTGAAACATTATTAAACATCAGCAGCAGAAAGCACCTCTACCTGTCTCTAACAATCTCTGTTTGTCAATGAGCAGCTCCATCAACAGTCCAGGGTGTCTCCTCTCTGCACACACTGACTTCTGCTTGTTCACAATTCTTCACTTGTTGTAATATTTAGTATTTGCATTTTTAGAGGATGTTTCCATCCTCTGGAATTTCTTCCTCCAAAACACTGATATAATCCTTCTCCTGTGATGTTGGAGAGCTGAGACTAAGTGGTGAGTCACACGTTGATGATGTCATTTAAACAGCAACTAGAGACAGCTCCATTATGACATAATGCTTAAGAGGTTTAAATTAGTCCATAATGTAACGCTTATAGAGATCATGGAGTCAGATCATTCAGCTGTCATGCATCACACTGCTGAAGCTGTGGACGTATTTTACCGTATTAAAGTGTGTGTATTTAAAAACACACACACTGTGTATCATCTGAAAATCATTTTAGTTCATTTTAATATCTTAATGACTATTAGGTAAAATAGTTTTAATAATTGTTTGAAAGATCATTTGTTTAGAGCTTTCCTAATCGAACTGTACACTTTGAATTTCAATGTGATTCAGGCTGAAATATGAACACAGAGAAGTGATCAATAAGAGCTTTAACTCTGCTCTGATTTACTTCTTACTGTGGATCACTTTGGACAAAGTTCAGATTTGAAACATTTCAGATGAACTGAGTTTTTCTGCCTCTCTACTCTCTGAAATGTAGGTTTCATTTAGTGTCAAAGTGAGCAGCAGACAAACACTCTGATGAACTCACTCATCACTAAACACGTCTGTAAGCTCTGAGTCAGAAAATAAGATCATGACAGAGGGGGATGTGTTTTTAAATAGAGGTCAATCAGAGTCTGAGCTTCACTTCTCCTGCTGCTGATCTGTATTCTACACCTGACTCCCCAGCTGATCTCAAAGTCTCCCAGCATGCCCCGCTCTGAGGAGAACACACAGTGAGGGGGGAGGAAGAGGAGGAGAGTGTTCTTTTATCCTCTGTGCTAATATCCCTCTCCCATGTTAGCCTTTCTCAATCAAGTGCACATGAAGTCATGTTGGAGGTGATCAGGAAATAAATGTGTGTCAGCTGGAGTGGGACAAAGAACGGTTGACAACGTGTTGCCATAGCAACTTTGTTTGTCGTTCTGTCACTTACGTACCATGGACATGGATCAGGGCGCTCTACAAGGGACTGACTCGCTTTCTTCACTCAACAGAGCTCGTTAGCTTGTTTTACAAAGTGGAGATAGTGGTGCATAAATTATATCCATATCTGAGTTAACTGTGCTTTGAAAACACCGGAGAAAAAATGTTTTTAGCTCACTGCAAGCTTTTATCAATGAACCTTTTAGTGTGGTGATTTGAGCCAATAGCTTGTGAAAACAAAAGCACCACATGTCACACTGTTTCCAAGTGGAAACTGAAACTCACAGAGCAAAGAAGGAAATATTGAACAGATGCAGTGTGGACAGTGAGCAGGCAATCAGCTGTTCAGACTCAGTATGAGACATCAAGTTTCACTGAAACAACGCTGACAAGAGCCTGTTCATGTATTTCCTGTTTTTATCCACTCAGACAAAAAGCAATACAAATGTAGGATCCTCTGAGCTGACAAACAGGAAATAGACGTTCTGCTTCTCTTACAATAAATCAGAATCAGTGCCTTTCTGTTTTCCCTCAGGCCGTGGTAACTGGAGGAGGTCAAATTAGGAATTACAGTGTTTTCCATTTTCTATTTTTCAAACTCCACTGGTGCAATATGCTCAGGTTTGGAGACTCGTCTTCAATTTGGGTCAATTTATTCAAGAAATGGTTGTAATTTGTTTCCTCCATCAAGTTGCCATTTGCATTTAAATTCATCATTACCATGTTTTACAGAGATTTCCCCAGATCGTAGGAGTCACATTATGAGAGCTGCTTTTTTACAGGAGGTTGGGCTGCTCAGCAGTTACTCCTCTGAGGCACAGAGAGGAGACTTTAGTGTCAAATGTCTGCAGAGGCACAGCTGAAATCACCTGACATATATAGGTGCAATATTCTCCCTTTTGTGAGAATTAACTGAAAACGTTTACTTCAGAAGAGCCACTCATTACTTGTTAACACCTGAAGGATTGGTATAGGCAGCTCTATCAAGTGTGGTGTTATATGACAATAAATATAAAAAAAAGTATAATGCACTCGACTGTGAGAAGGCAAGAGATCTGCACCTTTTTGTGAATTCAGAGAAAATTGTACTCAACACACATTTTTCACTCATCTTGGACATCATTTAAAAATCGACATACTGTGCATTGCCCCTTTCTGCGTTGTGAGTTTAAAACTAACAATTTTAAAACCTTCAGTTCACACCGGAGTAGAAAGCACAAAAATACAAATGAAATTACAACATGTTTGAGAGTGCATTCTGAAAATGAAGCATGTGCCATTGAGACTCAAACCAATGACCTGCCATTAGATGACTTTGTTGAAAGTGAGACGTCACAGAATTGTCCAAATCAAAATATCTGGGGGAAACCCAGTAACAGGATGGAAATATGACAAATGCTTACTGAGAACACAGGTCTGTTTAACACCATTCACACTTTTTTATCACTAGATTCTAGCTCCTCCAAAAAGGTGTTTGTTATATCTCCACCTTATCTGGGTGCCTGTATAACAATTAATAGTCGTACTCCGACTGAACGTGTTACCGTTTATTGGATGAATACAACAGCGTGGTGTAACTGCGGCATGACTCGTAGTAACAAAGTAACATAGCCCAAGTCCCAACATTCAATGCGTGACTCTTCTACGGAGGTCACAGTAGGCCAAAATACATACACAGTTCTTAATTGACAATACCTTGCCTCAACAGTTTTAATTTGGTTTTGACTGAGACAACAAAATCTGCAAAATCTTTCAACATTGAAAGATTCAAGACAGGTTTTTTTTTTAATATAATAATAATAAATATTAAGTAGTCTGTTTCTGAGTGCTTTTCACAGCAAGGATGCACAGTGTCATCCATTGGATTATTCAGAGTGTAAGCAATAGTTTTATGACATCAAAAGTTTAGCTGTTTTTGCTGAAACATTTTCATACTTCATACTTTTTGCTGCAAGTGTTCTCAAATGAACTGGATCTTGAACTTACTATCAACTCAATTATTAATTATATCTATGCTTTTGCTGTTATGCTTTTGTTTTCCACAGATTTGCAGGGAGTTCTATCGTGTCACTATGAAGGACCTGTTGGGGAACTTTAGAGAAGCCTTAGACGAGTACTGTCCTCAACTGCTAAAACTATATCGTGCCAGGAAAGGAGCCTTTGGACAAGACATGGAAAGCCTCTTGGATAGGCTCGATGAACAGGTAAATTCATCTACTAAACATCAGATTTGTTTATGGATATTCACATTGCCATGGCTACTTATTTTGTGTTTGGTGTAAGGTGAAACATTATAGTAACATTTTCTTCTAGTTCTGAGAATTTACAGTGTCCATTGCCAAATACAATAATTATAGCTGATTTTGTCAGGTATGAAAAACTTTCAACTTATTATACTGTAGAACTATATGGTGCATTTGAGCTAATCATGTCACTGTGGCCTTATCTAATTTCAAGAAAGCTTAACAAAGTCATGCTTTATAATTTTATTTACCTATCCCTGCCCAATAAAATTCAAACAGAGCCTGCCTTTTAATTGGCACGTTTCTTAATTCTGACATTAGGCAAAGTTTTGGTATTAGCCAAGACACACCATAGTAAGAAAGTAAAAAATAAATCCTAACTTCAAAATAATAAATCATCACTTAAAACATGCCATTTACTAGAATGTATTAGATATATTTTTTTGTAGGGTTTATGCATTAATTGTAGAGGACAACAGATCAAGTCGGAGATTAGAGAATAGAGAATGACGTGCAGTTAATTTGAGGACTGCAGCCTCTGTAGAACATAACCACCAAGCCGTCTGACATCCTGGCCTTTCACTTTAACCAAAAGTCCTATTTCTTTTTTTTTTCTGATTTCAAGACATTAAGCGTAATGTGAATGATGTGAATAGTCTTCTATGCATTTAATCTTGGATAAGTAAATTTGCTTTAAAATATAACCACAATCTCAAGATAAACAATAGACCTGCTACCAAACTATTGATGGGAGAACTGAAAGGTTTACTTCTCTCTTCCCAATATTTATTGGGATTAATGGCTTACAATAAAACCAATGTTTTCCTAGTTACAAGTTATTATAGTGTTTCCTTTGCAGAATTCATATTTGATTTTGTTTAATTTGTGGTTTCAACAGGACACTGATCCAGAAGACAGGCAGATCGAAGGTGTCCAGATGGGTATCCTGACTGTTATCGTAGATGATGGTGCACCTACCTCATTTCCAACAGTCAACAGTGTTGCTGTTGTGTTGGAAGAGGCAATTGTACTCACAGATCTGCTAGACCTCCCGACTGTGTTTGCCTACCTTTTTGGCCTGCTGTATGCCTTAAACATTGAGTTTCCAAAAGACCTCAGGTACACTTTTGAAACTATTCAGCTCTCACATCAGGCAAATTTCAAGAACTGCCTATTTTCACCTTCGTAATATATCCAAGATCAGGAATATCCTGTCGCAAAATTATGCAGAAAAACTAGTTCATGCATTTGTTACCTCCAGACTGGATTATTGTAACTCTCTTTTGTCAGGGTGCTCTGGCAAATCTCTAAAGACTCTTCAACTGGTCCAGAATGCTGCAGCTCGTGTACTGACCAGAACCAGGAAATGGGACCACATCACTCCTGTCCTGGCTTCTCTGCACTGGCTCCCTATACAGTCTAGAATAGAATTCAAGATCCTTCTTCTCACCTACAAAGCTCTAAATGGCCAGGCACCATCTTACCTGAAGGAGCTACTAGTGCCGTACTGTCCCTCGAGAGCGTTGCGGTCCCGGAGTGCAGGCCTGCTGGTGGTACCTACAGTCTCCAAGTGTACTATGGGGGGTAAAGCCTTCAGTTATCGGGCTCCTCTCCTCTGGAACCGCCTTCCAGCCGGGGTCCGGGAGGCAGACACAGTCTGTATTTTTAAGAATAGACTTAAAACTTTCCTTTTTGATAAATCTTATAGTTAGGGCTGGTGCTGGTGTAAACCAGCTCTTAGTTATGCTGCTATAGGCTTAGACTACCGGGGGAACTGGCACCCTGAGCTCCTCTCTCTCTCTCTCTCTCGCTCTCTCTCTGTATATACAGTACATCATATTACTGCATGTATCTATCTATAAATCTCAGTCACTAACCACCTACTTTCCTGGGAGCTCTTGAGCTCTCCTAGGCTCCTCAAGATCGTTGGTTGACGGCCTGCCAGAACATCTTATCCCATCTCTCCCCCTATCCCTTTCCAAGCCCGGCGCAGTCTAGGCCTGTGAAGGCTGTTTCGTCATGAGCCGGGGATCCGGCCGAAGATTTCTGCCTTTTAATAAGACAGTTTTTTCTTACCACTGTAACTTTTGCTGCTTTGCTAAAGTGCTCATGATGGATAGGCCGGATCTTTGTAACATAGCAATAAGTAAGGTCTTTTACCTGCTTTTTGTAACATAACAATGAGTAAGGTCTTTTTACCTGCTCTTTTGTAATGTTAACAGACAATGAGTAAGGTATTTTACCTGCTTCTTGTAAAGTGTCTCGAGATAACACTTGTTATGAGTTGACGCTATACAAATAAAAGTTGATTGATTGATTGATTGATCTTCATGGGACTTTCTACTAGTTGCTCATAGCGTGTCAGGAGCTTGAAAACCAAGCTCTTACTATAAGTAACAAGCTGATAGATGCCCTCACAGATCTACCAGGTCTGTGTGCCCTGAACATGGGAGTTCCCAAAACAACTCAAGTGCACTTTTGAAGCTGTTACGCTCATCTTCATGAAACTTTCCATCAGTTGTTCAGTGTTTTAGGGGATAGAAAGCCATGCTATCACTAAGTCACAAGCCCATCTTTTTCTTTTAAATATTCATATATTCTCATACTAGCTGGCCTGCTCGACCCATGTAACATGCCAAGGACTTAGTATTTTAGCATGGTCAACAATTAAGCTGTTATTGTTATTGTCAAAGTTGGGTCTTTTTTATTTATTTTGTTTAAAGACATGATAGCTTTCCTTGTTGGAAGAGTTGAATATGTTTTGACCCCTCAGAGTTGTTAGGAGCTATTGTTTAATCACTATGCGTTAATTAACAGTTGTTGAACACTGACTTCGATGTACGGAGTAATAATTTTTTATTACACAAAGTAAGAAATGTTTTATAGTATTACCAGTCTTTTAGAAACATTACACATGTTACCAGTAAAAAGCTAAAATGCAGCACTGTAGCACCTTTTTTTGTTTTTTTTAATTCTGTTGCCGAAGTCAGAATTGTTATTTCTGATTTCAGGGTCAGCCTGCATCTTTGTTTTCATTGTGCTGTCTGCTAACTTTCAGTCATTGGTAAATACAGAAAGGTCAGTTTACAGTTATATGTACCAACAATGTATCCAATCTTTATTTTATTTAAAAAAAACAATAGAGAGGATGTTTATTCTGTGTCTGTTTGGCAAGTGCTTTACATTTTGCACAGACATAATCCTGAACATTATCTATAACTTTGTCTATTGTTTTGAAAGTTGGCTGGTTCTGTAGGTGGTTTGCATTGTACATTTGTGGATTTTATCATTGTTGATAATAATGTTCTATCTACCCTACACTTTTAGAAGAAAGTAAAAGATTTGTTAATGTATAGCCTGTTTTGAAAGTGTTACAGTAACATGATAAGGCTAGTTTATACTTGCATGTTAAATCTATGCAATGCCATAGCCAGATGTGCTCCTTCACAGATATTTAACTATATGTCTAGGGGACGCAGACAGAGAATAACTTTTTGTTTCAATGTCTCTCGGTGGCTTGGCATGACAAAAGTTCACTGTTGGAAAACTTGTTGTCATTTAATGTTTAAATAAAACATTTTACTGAACTGGTTATGATTGTAATTGTATGAAAGAGTATGATTTGGGGCAACTTTCATTATCTGGAATTCATAGTTGGTAGAACTTTACATTTTAAGTTTTTATAGATAAGAAATAAAAAATAATCTGAATAAAAGCTCATTAGTTAGCCCAACTTCTAATGTTTACAATTCATAGTATGTAGAACTCAAAATTTGAAGTTTTATTTTATATGAAAGATAAATTATCTGAACATAAATGATTTAGTTGCCATGAATTTTATTTGTTTGGAACTCAAAACTTGAAGTTATATTACATATGTTCCTTAAGTTATCTCAACAAACAATTATTAGTTAGCTCAAACTTAAGGGTTTGAGTTGGTCTCAAAACTCAAAAAACATGTACAGACAGTTGCCTTGAAATTTTGAGTTTTGCTAGCTTTTTTATTTTTAAAGTGCATCTCTCACTAAATCACTTCTGTAGTCTCACTTCTTTCATTGTATTGATCCAGCATCTTTTTCTACCTCACTGTTCATTAATTTGTCCTCAAGACCAAAAACAAGTTTAGAGAATTTACAACGAGTTCAGCAGAGTGAGAGAAAAGTGGATTGAATATTGAAAACATTTGAATTGTTCTGAACTTTGAGATTCAATTCTGTGCTCAGGTACTTAAGGTGTAAGGAAATGTTATAGTGATACAATTAATCTGTTGACATTAATGTGTTAATTACCTCTAATTGAAAAGAAAACAAAAACATAGTTTTGATATATATTTAAAATTTTCTTCTGATCGTCCTCTCTCTTCCTTGTTGCTACTTGGAAAGAAAAAGTAATGTCAACCAATTGTAAGAATGTGTGATTGAGTCAGGTGTAGGTGTTGTTTTGAACTGAGAGGTTGTTCTGTACAAAGATTGACGGCTCTGACTGATGCAGATCTCTTTCACCTCCTCACCTCCTCCACATCAGCTCTCTGACCTGCAGCTCTGCAGAGGAGCTCAGACACACCCACAGGGAGCAGAGACACATGGGACTTCACACCAGTTTGGACATGTCATCTTTTTTTAAGGGCTTTGAGGTAGGTTATGTAATTTATGAGTAGGGGACATCATTTGGATGAGGGGTGTCTTCACTGAGCTCTCAGGTGTCTTTTGTTTATTTAAAAAAAATCACAAATGATGAATCGGTACAAATCAGTGTAAAACTCCTCTAGTCAGAGCTTGGACAAAGTGACACATTATGAGCAGAGAGTGAAGGAGACATATTTTAAATCCTCAAAGAGACATGGTCTTTGTGAAAGAACATTTAAGTAGAGAAGCAACACAAAGTGATGGCCTTGTAAACTGACACTTGACTTAATCCAACGTGTCACAACAAAACAGCACAGATGATGAGTACAGAGAGTCATCATCAGAGGATTGAAAGGTGGAAGCTTGAAAAAACATATTTTTCTCTTTCTCTGACAGATGAATGTAAAAGAAGCAAAGCTTGAAAATGTTTTGAAAGTGAAAGTATCTCTTTGACTCTGACATGATGATTTAGTTTTCAGTTTGAACATGAACACAACCCTTTCATCTGGCCTAACTTAAACTCTTATAAACCTCCTGAAAGTATTTTCAATGAGGATAAACTCTGAAGATCAGATCATAGACTGTATCTACAAATGGACAATGTGCCTCAGCCTCCTCCTGTTGGACACACATGAAGTTATGACAGGTGTGAAGGGAGCTGACTTGTGATTTTTCAACCAGTCAGCGCAGCAGGGAGCGTCTTGAAGAGGTATTGATGTGAACCATTTAACCTACTGCTCAATCATCAAAGATCCTCCAGGTGGGTACAGTCCACAGCAGAACACATTCTTGTTTCAGTCAGAAACAAACACTCACAGTTAAAGTTCAACCACTCCTGCTTTTCTGCTAATCTGGTGCTCACAGGAGACACATTCATCAAGAGCTGTCAATCATGGTAGAACTTTATAAAGCATCAAATAACTCATTCAAAAGAAACTTCTCAGTTCAAAAGATGAACACAACCTGGCTCATTAATAACATCTGAAAAAATAGATCTGATTGACTCCTCTCCCATCTGTTTACATGAAGGAGGCTGAGTTTATGACCTATACTGCAGCCAGTCAGCAGGGGGAGCTCTAAATATTTTGGCTTCACTTCATGAAATGTTTTGTGTCCATTCATTATACAGTCTATTGTCCAGATTGAAAGTGAATATTTGTTATGTTGTTACATATTTCAAAGAAAAATGCAGAGGAGAATACATTTGATCTGGACAAAATGAATTCAAAAACTTCAGAAATACATTTTATTCACACTCAGACAAAAGTCTGTCAGTATTGAGATTCTCCTGACTTAGAAACAGAAAAGGTTGATATGAACTTTATTCCAAAAACAAGCAGTTTAAAGTTGTTTGTGTGTTTTGACTTGGGACAGACCTGACAAACCACAAATCTGTGTGTCATGATGTCATTTATAAAAAATAGTAAAACAATTCTATTGTCCTCAAGCTAAATAATGCTTCACTTAATTTCACGTATCAGACATTAAGTCACAGTCTCCTGTGGGCAGCATTATTTTTAATCTTTGACATCATAGAAGTATTTAGTTTGTGTAAAAAGAACGTCCTCTTTCAGAGTCAAATATTCATTTTACAAAAACAGTTTAAAATCAGCCATGAAGTGTGAAACCTCTCTTTGAATCAATTCAAATCCTCAGTAAAGCCCAGAGGTAAATCCTTCCTGCATAAATCTGACAAAGCTCACTTTCAAAGTAACTGATCCTCAGAAGATCTTTCCAACCGAGTCCACCTGACTTTCTACTTCACCTCCAACCAGATCAATGCACTGATTACAATCCAGAAAAGAGAAGCTTCTATTTAGAAACTATTGTATGATTCAAAGACTAAAGGAAAGCTCTTTTTATCTGTGGATTATTTCAAAGTTAAACAGTTATTAAAAATCTCCATCAGAGTCTTTGTTCTTGTGTGAACTGTAATAACAGAGAAGTAGTTCACACATCTCCACAATCTGAATATTAAGCACACTTTGAAGCAGCCAGCAGCAACAATGATCTCTGAATTCAATATGCTCAGATCATCTCCTTAAAGCCCAATGGATAGAGCAGAAGGCATATGCAGTTACATTTATTTACTGAATGAAGAGCCTGAAACAGGCTGCAGAAAGCAAACAGCCAGAGAGACAAGAAGTCATTAAAGCAGTTAATAAAGCCTCCATAACCATCTGTGTAGTGACAATATGTTTCTAATCCAGATCACACTTTAGTGCTGCTCTCCTCTACACAATCTCTTTTCTCTTTCTGTGCTGCCTTTGTTCTCACACTGAGAAATATCTCATTTAACAGATCATGATTCTTTAAGTTTATTCATTTGACATAAATATCCTTCAGTATCCTCTCAGCACACATGACATCTGGAACAAGTCTTCAATATAAAGTCTTAAAGCATCAGAGGCTTTGTTGTTCCTAAATGCAGAAGAGATTGCATCAAACCTGAAAGGTCAGCCACACATTTTGTATAAATGTCAGTTCAAATGTGATGTTTTTAACTAGATAAATACAGAAAACAAACAAAGTGAACAGAGTTTAAAACTTCTTCCTCCAAACAACCATGAGGTCCTTAAATGTGAGAAAGGATCAGACTGAAGCTGCCATAAGAAGCAGACATGCAGGACCTTTGAGTGCTGCTCTAACAGCCCGACACACACACTTCAAACATCAACCTTCAGCTGGAAAAGACTCAAATATTACAGTAACAACAGTGCAGAGCATCAGTGAGCCTGGAGTGGAGATTTGAATGTAGCTGAAGTGTGCTGCCTGCCATACTGACGACTGTTACACTCTCTCCATAATGGAGGCCTAAAAGGTGGAGTTTTGATCTGCAGGGGAAGGTGAACGAGAGCACAATGAGCTGACACAGGAGGAGAACACCTTTAAATATCCTTATTTTCAGGATGATCGTCTGTCAATTACCTCCAATAATAAAACAATACAATGTCACATTAAGAGCTTTAAAATGATTTCAATGTGCAGAGAAGAAGAAGACATGTACTACAAAGTTTACATCATAACTGCTCACATTTCTACAGCAGGGACTTGGGTTGGGAACCGGAGGGTTGCTGGTTCAAGTTCTGTAGTGGAAGTCGGTCTGTTTGCTGGAGTGGTGCCAGGTCACTTCCAGAGTACTGCCGAGACGCCCATGAGCAAGACCCCAAACCCCCAACAGCTCTAGAGCGACCATTGTGACATCAGCATTAATGCATGTCCTTACTGTAGGTGGTGTTTGTGCATGTGTGTAGTTCAGGCCTTTATGTGTGAGAAGCATGTCTCTCAATAACCGAGTGGAAAACTAGAATTTCCCCTCGGAGATAATTAAAGTATGTAAATAAATAATAATAATAAATTCAGCAGAAGAAGAAAGAGAGAGCACATCAGTCCAGTTTTAGTCTAGTCTTAATTTGGATGGTCTCCTCTGTAAATACAAAGTCTTTTATGAGTCAGAACTAAGCTACATTACAAACTCCCTTGTTAACTATGTGTCTTTAAAAACATTGTGATCTCCTGCAGCTGGTTAGTTGGAGGTTTCCAGAAATAGCTTGAAGAAAATCAGAGATTCAACCTTTGTTCATCACAAGCCATGAAAACACAACCTCTGATATCAGCTGTTTCACACTGTCAGGCTACAAGAACAACACTTTGTACTAGAAGAAGAACCTGTCATGAAAAACAGGAAATAAGTGACCACAGCCATGAATCCCTCATCATGTTTTTAATCTTCACATTAATCAAACTTTGAGCTCTAAATCTGTGGTCACAGGAGACAGAGAGATGATCCATGAATCTGTGATCTACAGCTGGGATTGTTCACAATATCTCTTGAATATCAACAGTGAACAACAGAGACCTCTCAGCTCTCACACTGCTCCTTTTTTAACCACCATACTCGTATTAATCCCACTCTAATCCTCACATACATTTTAAAGTCCAATGTCCTTCTGTGCAGGATTCACCACTGAAGACCATTATAGTCGTCTTTGTTCTCTGAAGCTCTGCTTAAAGAAAACCCACAGATCCTCTTTTCTCAAACTCTCATATCCTCAGAGATCCTTCAGAGACATTTCATTTACAGGAAGTAGATTTTATGATTGTCTGTGTTTACATGGGAGGGGGCAGAGGGGGGCTTCAATGTGAGAGTGACACCAGGTTTCTACACACAACAAGAAATAAGAAAAATGTATATGCTCACAGGCCTTTAGAGGACAAAATGATGGATCGTCTCTTTGAAAAAGCACAAATCAAAGCTCTGGTGTGTTTGCTGTTTGAGTCATAATGAGAGTCAGATTACAGTGTTTTCACCAACCTGCTCTTCACTGTCCCAATCTACAGCTTCTGAAAGGAAGAGGCACATTTCACAGGACCTCTGCTTTCTTCATGAAATGAGGTTTTTTTGTCCTCTCTGGGATTCTCCATCCTCTGAAATTATTACTTTTTCTTTCTAGGACACTGATGTATCTTCACTTTTCTTTTTTTACATATCAGAGTCAGAGTGTTCTCTGGTGAAACTGGAGCAGAGAGGAAACCTGAGTCCAGGGGTCACTGTGCTGTTCATTTATCTTTGTAGCTCTGCTGGTATGAAGAGTCCAGCTCTGACTGATAAAGAACAAACCTGTGACATCACAACATCCTCAGTGTGATAATGTTATGTAGCTTAATATGTGTACACTGTAAAAAAGTCTGTCGAAAATACGGTAACAAACTGTCAAATGGCAACAGGAAAAGATCGTAAAATCTAAAAAGGTTCATCACCGTGGTAAAAACATTGAATTACCGTCAATCAAGAAACAGTACAAAAATGTTATTTTTACAGTCATAATTTGTTGAAAACACACATTTTTACCGTGAAAATTTAAAAAAATTGTAAATTCAATGAGAAAATTCCGTAATGTCATAATCATGTAATAACCCTATAATTTACGGTTTTACTCAGTCTAAATTACAGATATTGCTGTAGTGTACCTTAAAATTTACACTATAAAACCGTTAAACATTAAGCACCAGAATACCTTATTTTCTACAGAAACAAGATGTTAAATAAATGGTACATTTTTCTCTTAAAAGTTGGTTTCAAGAAAGAACATGAATATGAAAATAATATTCATAATGTCTTAGTAGTCTGAATATGATTTTTAATATTAGGCCTCACTCAATGACACCATTAAAGGTATGCCAGGTGTCTGTAGGAACTGTGAGAATAATTTGATACACTCCAAAACAAGGATAATGTTCAGGATGGAAATAATATTGGCCTATCACACAGGTGTAGCAACACTTCTGATAATACTTTCTGACTTTGTATACTACATGTTATGAATAAAAAAATTTAGAAACTATTCTCTGTATCAATTGACTTTGATTTTGTAAAACTGACCCATAGAGCTGCAGGCTCTAAATATAATATATAAATATATATATATATATATATATAAATATAAAATATATTTTTCCTACTGAACATGCAGTGAGGGCCTGGTCTGGTAGTTGTGAAAAACTTTGAGACAAACTATATTGTCGTTTTCCTTATTTGCAATGGAGAAAGAAAACACTGTTTTGGAACTTGAGTTTATGTACGTGTCTGTCAGTGTTTATAACATGATACAAATAAAGTAAGAAAAAGGGGAATGACTTGAGCTGAGCTGCCAGTTTCGGGTTTCAATCCGTCATCCTCCTCTTTGCAAACACCTGAACACTGGCTTTATGCAAATCAGAGGTGTCCTCGCTGCGATCCGCCACTTACGTGCCGTTTTGAAACTAAAAAAATACATATTTAACAACTACATAGTATATTTTTCGCCTCAAATGCTTCCAAAACACATCCATCTGAACTATTTTCGTAATATAAGAGAAAATTAAAAAAATAGCCTCCATGTTGGTTCGGTCTGAGATCTGGGAATGGTAAATGGTAAATGGACTTGAGCTTATAGCGCTTTTCTAGTCTTCCGACTACTCAAAGCGCTTTTACACCAAATGCACACCCACCCATTCACACACTGATGGTAGTGATCGCTATGTAGTATCATCCATCAGAAGTAACTAATGCCATTCATACACCACCACTGAAGCAGAGGGAGCAATTCGGCGTTAAGTGTCTTGCCCAAGGACACATCGGACATGTTGCCCCATTGAACCCTCGACCTTCCGGTTGAGAGGCGACGACTCTACCAACTGAGCCACAGCCGCCCGGGGGAAAAGACCACCCACGATTGAAAGCTTTCATCCAATCAGGTGAAGCTAGGTACGTTTGCGTCACTCAATAGCGCGGTGGTTGGGGTGTAGGAATTCCCCGCTCATTTTCCTGTAGGAGATACGCCGATGAACCTGTCAATCATCCATTGGGAGTCCATCACTGAGGTTGCTACGCAGCATACAGTCTCTATCCTAACGGACACCGACCTAACGGCTAATTTTCTTCACCGCTATTTCTGTGCACCCAGTCAAGATTTCTCACAACGTCCCAACTGCTGGTGACTTAAAATTCCCTGTAAAGGTAAGCAAGCATGTCAACATAATTTGTTCCAGTCGAAGAGAAAACGTTGTTTTGAAGGTTAGTTTTTTGGCGTTATGTTAATGTTACCTCAAGTTTGCTAGGTCACGAGCTATGGCCACGAGGCGTTTTCACTTTAAAAAACTGACTTGCCTAGTTTTGTTCTGGTCATTGACTTGAATTGTCTTTATTTTAGACTTTGAGAGCGTTTACGTTTGTCTCAAATTCGAGTTGGACATTTTCTTAGTAACTAACTAACTTAAGCAGTTACCCAAATCGGCTATAGAAATGTTGAGCTGTAATTTCTGTGGTAAGTCCGTTAAGACACTGAGGGGCTATGTGCTGCATTGCAAACTTCACCGTAATGAACCACATTGTTTATTTAAGTGCAGTGAAGCTGGTTGCAAGCAGACATTTACCAGATATGGAGCATTTAAGGCTCATTTTTACCGAAGGCATAATGTATGTGCTTCCTCTAATGTTACTGTCGGGAGTCTTGGGACGGCTGTTACCGCTTTTAAATGTGCAATGGCGATGTGTGAACGTCAGTGTCAAGGTACTAAGGTGTCCAGTGAGAGGATGCCAACATGTTTTTAAGGTCAAATCTTCATTTACCGACCACATGTCACAGAAACATGGCGATTTTGCTGTTAGCAGTATCAGTGACTTGTACAGAGATTCTGCTTCTCAGTCATCCTATGTTCCAACAACGTCAGGTGAATTTGTTGCTTAAGTGTGTGAGGCAAATACAGAGGCAAGTACAGATGAAGGTGATGTGGATATTTCACAAGATTTTAGTGATCTTTTTTTGAGAAATGTCACTTTATTCTACCTGAAATTGCAAGGTCAGTTTCTATTACCTGCTCAGATGTTTTAAGCGACATAAGTGATGGTCAGATATTTAAATCAAATGATTTTTTTCGTCAAAATCCATCATGTCTCAACCTAGTGCTATACCAGGATGCCTTCAAAGTCGTTAACCTTTTGGGCTCTGCAAGGACAAGACATAAAGTATTAGCTGTCTATGCATCTGCAGCTAACTTGCCAATTCATGTTCGTTCTGACACAGACCATATGTCACTTGTTTTACTGTGCAGAGAAAAAGACTTTAAGGGATTTGGGCATGCTAAAGTGTTCTCTGAATTACTGACAGACGTGAAGGAATTGGAGGAGAATGGGATTGTATTATCGGATGAATTGATAGTCAAAGGTACCTTGTATTGTTTGATTTGATTTTAACTTCTATTTTTATTTTTAATAATTATTTCCCGTCCCCTGTTTTCTGGAGCTGCTGTAATGCACAAATTTCCCCCACGGGGGATCAATAAAGTTTATCTTTATCTTTATTGCATTGCTGGAGATAATTTAGGCTCGCATTGCATTGGTGGCTTTACAGAAAATTTCAGTTCCTCAAAATATTTCTGTAGGTACTGCCTAATAACCCGTTCTGAATTTCAGGGTGACGATCCAAATCTCTGCGGACCTGAGCGCACCATTGAGAGGCACAATTCTGTTTTAAATCGTCTCCAGACTGCAGACACACCTGATGTGGAAAGAGTAAAGTTCAAGTCAGTATTTAATTCTTTGAAGTACTTTAATGTCTGTCAGCCAGGTTTGCCACTGTGTCTAGGATGTATGTGCTCAGAAAATCTCTGTGCCTCAGGTTGCCTATCTTGATGTTCTGATTCAAGAATATTTAGAGTCAAGAAAAACTCTATTCCCAGAAATTAACCTTAGACCAAAGCACCATTATTTACGTCATTACCCAGGACTGATCCTGAAACTTGGCCCTTTGATCAGACTGTGGACAATGCACTTTGAAAGTAAGCATAGTTATTTCAAAAGATGTGCAAGGAATTTTAAAATCTTTTAAAAACCTCTGCCATACACTCCCTGAAAGACATCAGATGTTGCAGGCTTACTTTTCATCAGGATCAATGGGTCAAGCTATCTTGCAAGTTAAGGAAGGTTCTCCATTTTTTTCAGTACTATACAGTGAAGCGATTCAAGATGCAGTCAGAACATTTGACTTCAGTCAGACCAACACAAAGGTCACAGTAGAAATGCTGTATAAAGGCACAACGTACAAAAAAGGACAATTCCTTGCCACAGGAAACACGGACTCAGTAGAGTTTGGTGAACTAGTGCTCATTTTGATAAAAAATGACAATATTCACTTTCTGGTGTCGGTGTACAGCATAGAATTCCTTCCTCAGTACCATCTGTACTCAGTTAGGAAAGACAGTGAAAAGATGCAATGTCAGTGACTTGATTGATTTCTATCCATTGCCATCTTACATAAAGGATGGATATGAAATAATACCTTTGAAACACAGTGTGCTTTTGCACTGTTGGATTAACTGGTCTGTAATTCTGATGTTAACTGAGCATTATTCACTCTGTTATTCCCAGAAATGGATGAAGCACATCAAAGAATTCGCAGTGCCATCACTAAGGTATTGCCAGACCTGTCGGCTTCAATTTTGCATATCTTAGAAGAGACTCTACAATCTTTGGGGGTGGAGACCACTGAGGACTTCCACTTCATCCACGAAGGGGATTTGCTTTTGGTGCTGAGACCAATACAGGCAAGACAATTGCTGGCTGCCTGGACTGAAACCAGTGAGTACATTTAAAAATGTTTTATCTAAGTATAACCACAGATTTTAAAAAAAATGTCATTGCATTGGGTGCAATGTTAACTGAACAAAAGTTAGTCCTACTTTCTGCTGTGCTGTGTCTTAGCCAGTTAGCCAGAACAGGCTAAAAGCCAATAGGAGACCCATGCGCCGTCACATGATGGGCTAAAAGCCAATAGGAGAGCTCTTGATCAGCCAAAGATCGTCTATATACATGAAGATGATTGTTCCGTGACCCTGTATGATCACTACTATGTATGATTTTAAATTATAATGAGTAATTATTTGGTGTATTGTTTTAATCAGATCAAAGAAGGTGAAGAGAGACAGGCTGAGAGCAGCGAGAGAGAGGTTTCAGATGAGCAGGTAGGAATGGTATGCTCTGACAAGGCACAATTTAAATACAAAAAGTCAAAAAAGCAACATCGACATGATATCCTTATCATTATTTCCTGTCATGTTCACAAAACACTCCCCTGTGGTTTCTATACAATTCTACAATAAATAGAATCCAATGAATTTCTCATGAAGAATTAAAATGATCAACATATCTGAGACACCCTGTAAAAAGCTGGGACAGGACAAGCCAACTTGAGTAATAATTATATATATATATATATATATATATATATATATATATATATATAATTATATTATACACACACACACATATTACTGAAAACGCAATTACTAAATTGTTTGCTGTACAATGTGTGTGTGTGTGTGTATCAGATTGAAGGTGAAAGTAGCAGCAAAAGCAGGGAAGACAGAAGGATCAGAGAGAGAGGAGGCACAGGTGACCAGGTAATAAGGTCAAAGAGTTAAAATGTTGTTGTTAAGCAGGCTAAAAACATACAGTTTTAGTTATCCATAGGTGTGATCGTGTGATTTTCCTCACAGAGAGAGACAGGCTGAGAGCAGCATTCCAGTCTGTGGAGAGGTTTCAGATGAGCAGGTAAAAATGGTCATGCTCTGACAAGGCACACAATTATGAATTAAAAAATTCTTAGGTATTTCTGAAGTACTGTATATAGAGTATATTCAGTGTATATACGCGCAACTTGTGTTTTTTTCCAGGAACCTCCTGCTATGCCTTGAGGCAATTCATGTTGAGTGTAGACCACAAGGTTGTGAATGGCCACATCACCAACTTCATCTCGGCCATCTGTTTGATGCTTGGGAGCTATTACTGCCTCAATATCCACTACCCAGTGGAACTCAGCTCAAAACTTGAGTTCCTTCAGAGGTAAAAAAAAAAAAAAAACATTCTTCCTTTCGAACTAATATGTAATGGTTGCCTATAATTTCTTGTGTTCAAAAAGGTGTTTCTTCAACATAAATCCAGAAAAGGGAACAAAAGTTGAAAATACAAAGAAGAAGCAAGTGCATGTGAACCCAAGAGCCCTCACCCTCAACGCAGAACTCTCTGATTATGAGTGGAGAGAGGCATGTTAAAGATAGACATCTTTAATGGAACCGTTAAGTGCTAAGTAATAGTATTATCTTTTACAAAAGATGTGTGTTAAAAGTCATTTTGTGTGTGTGTTAGAGGTCATTTTGTGTGTGTGTGTGTGTGGGTGCGTTAGAGGTCATTTTGTGTGTGTGTGTGTGGGTGCGTTAGAGGTCATTTTGTGTGTCTGTGTGTGTGTGTGTTAGAGGTCATTTTGTGTGTGTGTGTTAGAGGTCATTTTGTGTGTGTGTGTGTGTGTGTGTGTGTGTGTTAGAAGTCATTTTGTGTGTGTTAGAGGTCATTTTGTGTGTGTTAGAGGTCATTGTGTGTGTGTGTTAGAGGTCATTTTGTGTGTGTGTGTTAGAGGTCATTTTGTGTGTGTGTGTTAGAGGTCATTTTGTGTGTGTGTGTGTGTGTGTGTGTGTGTGTGTTAGAAGTCATTTTGTGTGTGTTAGAGGTCATTTTGTGTGTGTGTGTTAGAAGCATAGACTGTAAAAATAATGGACGGGACAAGGTCCCCGGTCTAGTGAAGCTTTTATTTTTAGAGCTCCCCCTGCTGACTGGCTGCAGTATAGGTCATAAACCCCGCCTCCTCAGTGATAACAGACGGGATGTGGGTCAAACTGTAAAGCTAAAATACTCGTCACATCATTTTTTTCCAAACCTAAACTCTGCTGTGATCATTAGTTATTATCACCCTACATTGTGTTCAAGTGCTCATTTTTCTGTGAAGTTTGTTTTAAATAAGTTATTTGAGGTTGAAAAACGGGATTTTACGTCATATTTGACGATGATTGACAGCCACCGATCTTGCGTAGCTCTCTTTGTGAATAGCAAAAGTTACGTAGTGACGGAAAGCCGAGACGCCATTGAATTTTTCTGTTCAGTTTTTTCGTCTTTTTTGAGCTGGCAAAATGAGTTGTTCTGCAGTAAACTGTTCTAACCGACCTGTGGGAGCTAAGGGATCTTTGCAGTTTTTTCTGTAAGTAAAAAAGTGTGATTTATGTGTCATTGGTTAAAGTCGTTATCTAGCTAGCTAAAACATAAGCAGTCTAAGGTTAGCTGAAATGTTGTAAAGCTAGGTTACTTATCCGGCATGATTTATCTTTTTATTTTATTTTTTAAAATGAGCAAACCTAATAACTGACATGCTATGTTTCTTGATATTGTTATATCATTATTGTGATTTAAATTGTATTTAAAACCAAGAATCGTAATATAAAATCCACTCATGCGGTTCATTGACTGTACAGTTATTTTACAGCAAAAATAAATACGTCTGGTGAGGTCTCAAAAAAGTATCTAGGGCAAAAACAAAGTCAAATAATTTAAATCTGGCCTGCATCATAACTAATGTGTACATGTTTACAGTCCGAGTGATAAGTGGGCTATACAAAGAGTAACAGGTTTTACTTTCACCGTGCAGGCTGAAATTCATAGTACTATATACGAGGGTAGAATATTTCTCTATGTATCCAGATAAAACTAAAGGTAAGATCTGATTTAATATAATTGTTACTGATTTAAGAGACTAACTGAAACGTGAACACAAACATCAACAACCTGCGGTGGTGTAATGTAATATTAACTGAGCATCATGCTGCTTAAACTGATAAATATTCTGCATTGTCTTCCACACACTAATTCAACAGTCACAAGTTGATCATATTGTAAATTTAATGACGCTCATTGAGAATTTGTACTAAAAATTGACAAAACCTGACAAAACCTGCGGTGATTGTGACGGTGTGTCTGTATTTAACACCTTTCAAAGGAAGGTGTTAATACAGGAGACCAGTGTTACACACAACATGCTGCTGTTATGTTAGTTAGGAGGAGACATAGGTACAATAAAAGAAGACATAAAGATTGCGTTTTTCCCCACATATGTTAATATGTTTTAAATGTCATGCATTTATTTTTGATTTCGCTTCAATAATCGTCAACGAAGAGAAACACCATGATTAAACTACAGGCTATTGTTGCCTTTTTATAGCCAAAGAAAACTGAACATCCACAGCCTCTGCATTCTAAAGAATTTCAACATTGACATTTATGTCGTCCTATTTCCCTCTTTTCACCAACATTATATTTTAAACTGGGATTTCCTTTTTCTCAGGTTGCGCTCCTCTCCATAATGCGCTCGTCTCCTCCCTCTAAATCCTGTTGCTGCTACTCTGTAGGACGCTTTGATTGGGGTACCTCACCAATAAAATACTATTTTATATTTTATAAGCAGTTTGCCACCACACTGTACTTTTACTCTCCAAAGACATATGAGTATGTGCGTGACAACTTTAATAAAGCTTTACCACACAGTCACACCATCCACACAGCTGATCCAGGATTTACTGTAGCATCTTTTACAATTCTTAAAGGTCATGTACAGGCAAACAGAGAGAAGGGAAAAGAAACAATCTGTGCTCTCAAATAACAAAGCAGTCTCAAATCTTTTTGAGGAATTACAGCTAAAAAAAATTCTACTTTGCATACAGTACATCCTCTGATAAATAAAGTGAAGTACTTTGATTGTATTTCTGTGATGTTCCTGTAGGTGACCATGATGCAGCAAGACTGAAGCAGCAGGTTGTGAAGGTGGGCGCCATCATCTTGTCTTTGCAGCGCTGATTCTGAAGAGAACGCCTTCACATAGGACTCAAAGGTAAAATTATCTCTCATATGATTGGACCGTGTTATTGTAACTGCTATCAGCATCAAAGTCATTTTAGTAACAATTTATAATCCTTCTTAAAATGTAAGGAAGACTAGCAGAAGATTTTAACAGCCTCTATGGTTCTGCAAGAAGTCTAGTTCATGTTTAAATTGTTCTTCTTTCTGTCTTCAAGGAAATCAGTGCTTAAAGGAAACAGCAGTCCAGAGTCTGATTCCAGCTCCGGTGAGGTTCTGCACACAAATCTGATTATATGAGAATATTTAACATTAGTTTAATTTATCAGGCTGGCCCATGTGATGACAGTTTAAAATAATCTTCAATAGAAAGTGGCAGGAACACTTTTGTCTTAAAACATAAATTCATAAAGCTGATCATATTATTGGATTCATCATGTCTTATTATATATTTTGTTTTTCCTCTTAAATAGTTCTCCTGTCTTAAAAACAAACTTTAGAACCTGAAGTTTAGCAGAACCTGAGGACAGATCTGATTTCAGGTCTGAGGCATAAACATCACAGTAAATTCATTATACTTTACATTTAACTCCATGATTGTTTTTATTTATTACAGAAGATGCCCTCAGATTCAGATCCATCAACAACCCCTGACAACATGGAGGACTCGTCCCCTGAGCGTTTCCTGTCCCCTCTCGATGGAGTTCTTCTCTTCAGTCATTAACTCTTGAAAACAGCAGCACAACATGCCAGACTGTTTGACAAGTCTGTGATTGAATAAATGGAAATGGAATCTCATGCATATCTTGCTATGCTTATTGGCTTTAAATGTTTAATATTAAATAAGTTTGAAGGCCATTCATCTCAGACCGGCTGTGACAAGCTGAGCTCGTCTGTTAGCTTTGCTGTTGTTGGTCAAGAAGAAATTAATGTCAGTTCAAAGCCTTTTCAAATGTGAGCTATAAACTTAACTGCTAAATTATTTTACTGTGACCAACACGTTGTAGTGCTCCAGTTAATCAGAGACAATCATGTCAGATTTAAAAAAAGTTTATTTAAACATTTTGTTAAAAAAAAAATCTTCAATAAACGACCCCCGGCTTCATTAACCATGTGGAAAATAAGTAAGGGAGACCATCAGGTCAAACTGCTGGAACATAGGAGAAAGTATGAAAAATAATTTAACAAAGAAATCCCAACAAAAATCAAATAAATTATAAAGATCCTGGATGATTGTTTGACTGTTAAAATATGACGGAAAAGCAAATCCAACACAACCCTCCAGCATCTGGCCTTTTAAACACAGGGCAACATCATGGAAAGAAAAATAAATTAAATATTGACCAGGATCTCTGTGTTTTCTCTGAGGATGACTGTGGTAGCCTTCTCACTGTTCACTGTCACAAAGCACCAGACTCTGTCCACCTTCTCACTGTTCACTGTCACAAAGCACCAGACTCTGTCCACCTTCTTCAGTTGTGCAGACGTCGATCAGCTCCTCTGGGTGATGGCAGAGAGGACTCTTCATCTGGGAGAGCTGCTGGTGTAAGGTCATTTCTACCACAGTGGATGAGCAGGGCGTCTGGCACAGCTCTTAGTCCAAGCACAGGTGAAAGAAGGAGGAGGTTCCTTCAAACTATGTGACCCCAGCCTGACCTCTGTAACAGGTGTGCAGACAAAGGTTGAAATCAGTCATTTCTAGGTTCTGTTGATTGTAAAATGGAAAAGAAAACATCACCTTTCTATTTAACATTTAGCTGGTGTATGACTCAGTGTGAGTTTTATTTTAGAAAACTGTATTGTTAACAATAGCTTGTTTTTACAATCCTCTTTTACAAACTTAAATAAAGATCACAGGATATATAACTTTTAACAGATGATTTTAACTTACACTTCACCTCTGTGGAAGATGTCAGACCAGCTGCTTTTATCTCTTCTTTGCCTAAATGAAGACACAAAAAACAATTGATTTACTGTTCAGTTAAATATATTAGAAAAGCAGACATGAATCACATTACAGACTATCAGTTTCTAACAAAATACAACATATCTTACCACCTGTAGCCTACGGTCTGTGGTGCTAACTTAGCTTAAATATAGAACGATTTTGTTAAAAACAGAGGACCCAGCAGCCCACGTATTTTCAATAATGATCTTCTGATTTTTTAAAACACTGTGTTTAAATATTAGACTTTGAATACGGTGGTTTGTTGTACTTACACATTTCTTCATAAGACTCGTAGACCGGCGGAGCACTTTCGGCGTAGCTGGGCTGCGTAAGTCATCAGGGCAGTACGCTAAGTGGGCGGGGCTTGTTACCAGGGCTCCTGCCCCCGGACCCTACTGCGCAGACTCTGGCTCCAAATGACGTCAAAATCGCAAGATGGAAGTGCCCCTAAGCGGCATATTTTGGCTTCAAGAACGTTGAGTGGGAACAGCTACAGTGCGCTCCCACTGGTTAGAAGTCATTTTGTGTGTGTGTGTGTGTGTGTGTGTGTGTGTGTGTGTTAGAAGTCATTTTGTGTGTGTGTTAGAGGTCATTTTGTGTGTGTGTGTGTGTGTGTGTGTGTGTGTTAGAGGTAATTTTTTGCGATATGCTGAGAATTGCGATACTATATATTGCGATTTCACAGTTTTAACTGCATATTATTTTCACTATAATAAACTAAATCAACAACTGTTTTGTGAAATAAGAAAAAACTATCATTCTATTAATCTCCCTTCAGTCTTTTTTATATATAACTGTTGGTTTTTCAGTCTAAGCTAACTTGAACATCAATTTTTGCTTTGTGAGTATGTTGGCAAGTTATCCAATCAGTTCAATCTGTTTTTTACATATATTGTGCAAAAAGCTTGAAGTAGTTTCAATAATGTACCGTATTATTTATACAGTGGTACCGTATTTTTTACTGAGATAGACTGTGTTTAGGTATATGTTGTTTTTACACGAATTTACCGTAAGCAGGTTACATCTATGACTGTTATTTTTACAGCAAATAACTGTATAATGGTTTATAATATAACTGTAATCCGTAAATTATACAGATTTTTTTTTACAGTGTAACACACAATAATACAGCTTGAATGTAGTACAGGGTGGTAGAGGATCCACGTGCAGAACCAAAATGATTTATTTAACAAAAGACTAATTCTACAAAATAAAAGCTTTCTTTTCTTTTAAAGTCCAAATGCAAATGAGACAAAGTTCAAAGTAAAAGTCCAAACGCGGGTGAAAACAATAAAAACACAAGCTCAAAGAATAATCCAGACAAGAAGACATGGAGAAGGTTTGATGACAGACTGACACCAAAGAGAAGTAACAGAGACTAAAAAGACACTGAGGTAATCAAGACAGGTGAGACTAATTACACAGGTGAAGACAATCAGGGTGTGTTATCCAATCACAGTGGAGGAATCAAAAACAGGAGGAATTAAAAATAAAAGAGGAAAGACAAAGAACTATAGATACTTTGAAATTAATAATCAAACCAATAAATGTATAAAATCCTTCAAACTGGCTGATGTTAGTGTTTACATTACTGTAATAGTCCATTACAGTGGGGCTGTGACTCACAGTAAATCTTATATGTTGTGGTATATTTCTGAACAATGAGCCTCCTGTAAAGTCTTACATTTGATTCTATCTGGAAGGAATTTTCAATTTATTCATTTCAGGTGATCTCATGATCCGTCTGTGGTGCACCAAAGATCAATACATCATTTTCTTGAGAGATTAATGTGTGTAATATGACACAATGTTCCTAACCTTATGGTCTGCATGGAGCCTCTGTGCTGAATGTTTATGAGCAAGAAGACACAAGTTTGAACAAACAGCTAACATGAAGAGAGAAATAGAAAAGATGATGTGAAGTCATTTTAGAGCACATGTTTTACTAACATGTCCATCCATCTAATGAAGCTCCAGTGGAAGTTCAGACAGGAAGACTCTATTTTACATCGAAGCTTGTTGATGACTTCTCACTCATCTCTTTCATTGCATGCTAACTCACACTTCATGATGTCATCGTCTGGCTCTGTTATTGGTTAATCAGCTGTCTCATCATCATGTGATTCTCTTCTGCCTTTAGTTCCTTCAAGCTGCTGTTTAGTAGCTCAGGACAGTCACCAGTCATCTGTTTCTAATGCTCAGTGCATTGAGCTGCATGTCTTTTCTGATGCTTCTGTCAGAGCCGTCGCTGCAGCAGCATACCTCAAGGTGTTTGACAATGACACGCACCATGTTGGGTTTGTCATGGGAAAGGCCAGATTATTTTTATTAATTCATTCTGTTCTTCTGTCTGTCTTTTTTGTTGTTTTCTCATGAAATCACAAATGATACTTTTAATATGGATTTGAACTATTTTCATATTGTATTAATTCAGTGTCTATTGTTAATATATTGATGATATATTGCCCAGGCCATAGTGTGAATACAGATTTGGCAACAATAGTTTTCATCTGCTTGTCTTATGTACTGAAAAATGTTCAAACTATACAGAAATAACTTATCTACAAACATCACGTGCAGAAACATCGTTTATACATGAGGCCCCTGGTCTGTATGGTAATGTTCTTATTTTAGAGGAATGAGCGCCATATTAGTTCATGTTAATAAACATGAAAAGTAAATGAAAATAAAATAAATCAGAAACAAAAGACGCAGAATGTTTAAATTCATTCATTTATTCTTCATTCCTCATTCTTCTTTTTCTTGATCCTAGTAAGGCCGAGAGCCGGATAGTATACCCCCTTGATGCAGTCTAGACCCTGGTGGAGGTATGCAGAATTTGATGAGGAGTGGGATTCTGAGGCTGTGTCTGAACTCTGCTGAGCAAAAAGCCGTGATAAATCAAAGGTTACGAATGTAACCACGGTTCTATGAACCCTGGATGACTGTCAGAGGCAGTTCTTCTCACTGAATATCTCATCTCGTGCAAGTGCAGGTCGAGTATTTAAATCAACAAAGTCACGTGTGACCTCAGATGACCCCCGGACAGGTATAACTACCGGTGTCATCTGAGTGCTCACTCCCTAGAGACTTTCTTGCTTGCGTTGGCTGTAGGTTAAAATATGTTTGATGTTGTGTCATTTCTTTCAAAGCTTTGCTATTAAAAAGTCATGAGACAGTTTGATCAATTTAAAACATTCATTTAGTGATTTGATTTGAGCAGATAAAGTGACAATTTAAAGTGTCCAATTGACCTTGAAGCGACATGTTTTTGGGGATGTGGGAGGAAACCGGAGATCCCCGGGGAAAACCCACGCAATGTTAATATAAGAGAAAAAATATATACCCACTGAAACAAAGTACAGCCTTTTATGAGTGTATTTATTATATGTTTTGTAAAAACAGGACAAAGGTTCTTATAGTTTTTTATTCTTAAGGTTCAGCTGTGATGATCTGCTGAATGTGTCACAGAAAGTGTAGAGAGGATTTTAAAGTATAGACACACAGCGCCCTCTGCTGGACAGACTGTTTGTTGACTCTGTTTCTGAATCACTCTGAGCATTGTTTTCTGTGTTGTGTGTTTTTAAACACTGTGTATTGACCGTTCTGCATGTTTCCATGTAGAACGCAAATTAAAAAACAACAGCAGAAGAAGAAGCAGAGAGAACAAAAAACATGAAGGAGAAGAAGAGTATTGCAACATGACAGAGTGGAGCTATAAGACCGGTCTGCTTCTTCATCAGCTGTAGAAACTTCATGTTCACAGTAAAGTATGTCATATGAAACACGTCCAACATGCTGATTAATATAAGACAACATCACCCAAAGGTGCTAATCACTGGAGCTAAAGGTAAAAGAAAACAGGTGTTTTTAGGATGTGAAAGCAGAGAGGGTAGAAGACATTACTGGAGTTCATATATTTTGAAGACTATGCTCACATATGCAGCAGTCGAGGAGCTCGTCTTCAAGTGAGTATTAAAAGTGTTCAAGACTGGTTACAATGTCACATCCAGTGTTCACATAGTCACAGTAGATCAGTCTGTGGTCCTTTACTGAAGGACATGAGATGAAAGAACACCTGAACAAGTGAATGACCGCTGCACCCGCTGTTTGAATACCAAAGCATGGATAGACCTCCCATCACACCTAAAGCTGTATGACCCCACACCTCATCAACTAGAAACATTAAACATCTTTAAGAGGGGCACCGGGGACCTAGTGGTTAGTGCGCGTGCCTCATGAGCAGAGGCTTGGTTCTTGACAGCGGGCAGCCCGGGTTTGAATCTGACCTGTGGCTTCTTTCTCGCATGTCATTCCCCACTCTCTCTCTCCCCGGTTTCTCACTCTATCCACTGTCACATCTCTTAATTAAGACATCTATGACCTCTGTCTACGTCCAACACAACATTGTTTCTGTTTTTCTGGCCTTGCATCGATCATTAAGATTCATATGTGTGTAAATGGACATAGGTGGTGAAATGTGTTTAAAGAATTCCTTGAACACCAGAACACAATCTGTGTCAGGAGGGAGAAGATCCACTGAAAACAAACACTGCAGAGATCTTGTTTGTGTTTCAGTAAAGAGTGTGTGCAGTGTTCATTAGAACCAAATGTAAAGAGAATATACTGGACTTCCTCACACATGTACTTTTCTTCTGCCTTCTTATTTCTAACACTGTTTCTTCTCTCTCACATAATTAACTGTGTGCAGTTTCTCCCAGAGCCAAAAAGAAAACAACATATTTCTGTAAGAAAAAAGAGAAGTGACCATGGAGAAGTTTTAGTTATCATCATCATCACACAAATAATCAGAGCGAGAAACAGGAAAGAGTCTACACCTTCAAAATAAAAGTGTCTCCTGAAGATGATCACTGAGTCACTTTGAGCTGCTGTTGAAATGGAGAAAGTGGTGAATGTTGTTGGAGCCGTTTCCCTCCACATGTTCTGATAATTGGTGATATGGATCTGGTACTTTGTGCTACAGAAAAGTATCTGATGAAGACTGTGTTCACTAATCTGATCGTCTGACACTTTACTCCTTCATCGTCAGAGTGCTGCACACTTTGTCAGGCTGCTTTGTGTTGCTTCAAAGAGGAAAAACTCTGGATTAGCATGAAACACATGAAGAAGTCCTTCCTCAGTGTGACATGTCTGACTGGAAACACAGTTTTGAATCACCCCGAGTGTTCATGACTCGTGTGTTTGTGACCTAAACCATGGCTTCACTGACCAGCTTCATCCACTGCAGAGACTCTGTGCACGGAGACTAAATCCTGTTACAGACACATTTGAAACCTTCTCCTTCACAAACACAGAGTCATTTACTCACTGTATGTTTACAGGGACAAAAACAAGTCAAATAAAGCCAAGAAGAAAAGAAGAAGAGAGGCAGGTTTGTTTTGAACCTCGACACAGACAGCAGGTGTGTAAGAACAGAAAGTGATTCATCAGTGAACCTCTCTTCAGCATTTAGGAAACTAAAGAATAAGTCATGTTTCAAAGATGATCAGTTAGTTGATGAAGATTATTGATGTTCTTGTTTTTGTTTTCTCTTATTGATCAAACAGGCTGTCAGCTCCTGAAAATGACTCCTGTTAGTTCAGCTGCTCTTTCCCCTCCATCTTTTCTCCTTCTCTCTCCTCCATCTCTCCAGATAAATACTGTCTCATTTCAAGTCACATCTATGTCTTATTTTACTGTCATAAAGAGTGTATCCAGGATTTTAGTTACCACTGTCTGGATTTTAAATAATCAGAGAAAGAGACTGAGCTACAGTCAGCAGCAGCTCAGCTGTTAGCCCCCTCATGCCCCCCCTCAAAGAGACACTGACTTCAACATGAAGCTGCTTTATTCTCTGCTTTTATGGTTTTTACACTCAGTTTGTTTTTGAGGGATGGAGAGACAGTTACATGTGGTCCAATCTGCCATGGCATACAATCATTGTCACATTTTTATACCGATGTGTCTGAAGCTTGATGACCTGAAAGTGTACAGGTGTGAATGTCCTTATAGCATTAGCTCTGCTGGGTCTGCTGCTCCTCATCTAATAAAGAAACTGTCTGTGTGGGACGAGACTGAAAGAGAGAGAGAGAGAGTCCACCTCTGACTCGAGTCAGGAAACAGACAAGAGGAGTGATTGCTGAGCATGACACTAAAACCACTTCTACTTCGTCCTCTTGATGGAAGCCTTTGACCTGACGTTACAGATTCACTGTGAAAGGGTCCAGCATCACCACAAACATCAAGCACTGGCTGTGCTGGAGGAAATCATCAGAGCTGGGAGACAGGATATGATGTGATTTTTACTCATGCACATTTGTCCTGCACGCGTTTGTCCGTGTAGGATTTAATGTGAAAGGCAAAATGATGCAGTGATTCATGTGAGCATGTAGGAGGGAGAGACACTGAAGAGAAATCCTGATCACAAGCCCCCCCTCCGGCCTGCTGCGGGGGTTTGTGGAGGATTTAAAATCACAACCACTCAGGAGTTTCTGATAATTCACTTTACAACTAACTCCATCAGCTGAGCTCAAGCACATCAAAGAACTCCTAGTATCCCACATCAAACCAGCAAACTTAACAATCACAGTTTAGCATTCATTCATTCATTTTGACAATGAAAACAGAACATGTGACAAACACAGAGAAACAGTACAGACTGGATTAGAGTTTAATGTGTCACACTGATGGTGTCTCCTCTGAACATGTTTAAATCACAGCCGACCTCTGCAGCCCTGATGGTGTCATCATGTTTTAAACTGCATCTTCTTAAACATAACAACCTCTGGTATCAGTGTGTGAGTGTGAACGGGTAGGTGTGACCTGAGGTGAAAAAGTGCAATCAGTCAGAAGACAAGAAAAGCACTATACAAGCTCAAGTCTGTTTATCATTAATATAACAAAGCAGGAAGGATTCAGCTATGAAAGTTTTCCTGTTTTGAAAATGACAATCTTCTGCCTGTTACGCCCCATCATAAGACGACCCTATGAGACAAACAACAACCCACAAATTAACCCAATAAAACACATCGTACACCTTACCAAAGTCGAAACTAATGGATTGATTATTAACAGACTAAATCATTAAACAAAGATCAACTCAAACACTAATAACACTAAACAACACACAATGCCCCGCTGAGAGGAACAGCAGTCTCCAAAAGCCTCTCCTCCTGAATCCAGCACCGGGCTTTTAAACTCTGAGGCCAGGTGCAGCTCGTTGAACAATCAGTAGCTTCACCTGGAGACTACAGAGGGGGAGAAGGGACAAACAGAGAACATACAGCTGGAACACCCACATGACCTCTTTTCTCTTTGTGTCACACTTCAATAAAAGTTTAACAACTGGTGCTACTATCACTTCTGAATGTTCATCTAACTTTACTTTCAGATTTGTATTTCCACATTTAAAAGTTAGAGTGAATGTTTTTTCTTTTTATCTCCACTGCATGATGTCCCAATAAGAGGAGATAAAAAAAGTCAATTTAAAGACAATCACTGGTAAACACGAAGGTTATTGTCCTTTAATGGGTGTTTATATGTAAATGTTTTTGAGTTAATTGTAGTTATATTACACCATTAGAAAAGTGTGATTGTATGAGAAGTCATGTGACTTGTAGTGAACAGAGCAAACATTCAGGTCTGTAGTAGAACAGCAGCTGTGAGAACAATGAAAGTCTCCCAGCACAGGGAAAAGTCTTCTCAATAAACACAACACCATCACACACTTTTCAAGAACAAGTGTTCACAGGACGAGCGTGGAGGCCTCCCTATCATTACCTGATTGTTTCTCTTCTCACCTTGACTTCTTAATGACCTCCTCTTTTTGTTCATGTTGGAGGGTATAAAAGGTCAAACATGTCCGAGTGTGGGCCCAATAATCAGCCTGTCTGAGGGATCCTCCAGCTGTGCTCCTGTCTCCTCTGGACCAGGGACCTGAACACCATTATTTCTGACTGGAAATGACATCACAGTGAGAAATTCTACTGATGTAGGTGATCAGCTCTATTGCACTTTAGAGGCTTTGAATTAAAGCAGGTCATCAAGCTTTGTATTCACACCTGCAGGAACAAATGGAGTCCATCTGTAAATACTAAACACTGTACTGTTGTCTATGAAGAAATGCTTTATTGATGAACTACATCATGATATTCAGTATATTTACACTGTATGCTGAGATGAAGCTTCAAAAAGTCACTTTGTTCATTGTTGTCACTTGTTGTCTCAGAGTCACTTCCTGCTGCTCCCTGTCACACAAACACTAACATGACGGCCTGAGATTCATTTGTAACATTTCTCTGACTTTATGTTGTCTCTGTATTTGATATGTGACAGCAGACTGTGACAGGAAACACAGGGGGAAGATAGTGGGAGCAGGGACACTGTGCTTACACTGTGTGCTGCTGAGAACACTGAAGCAGTGAGACGTCCAAAGAATCAAACTAGAAACCAGACGTCATGATACACTCACAGGAAATATCTAACATGCTGCAGGGACCATGTGGATCCATTACAGTCATTGATCAAATTGCTCTGCACAGTTTGTGTGCAGGTTGTTTTGATGAAAACACTTCAACTTGTAGAAACCTTCAGCCTGATGTTCAGTGTGTGTGAGAGGTTGTGATCTTTCAGAAACACGTTTTATTTTCAGGATTATTACAACTTTTGTCCTCCATGATTGTAGTTTTCTTGTTTTAATCCAGCTTTGCTTTTGTCTCTGTCCTCCTCTCTTCTTGTGTAACTTTGTTTGGAAGGTTTTGGGCAGTGAGCCATGTTATTAAAAAAATAAAGACACGACCTCAAGGTTTTTTTTAGAAACATCTCTTCTCATCTCTTGGACTGTTTACAAAAATAGATTTCTATATCAAATACTGCTACTTCCAGGATTTTGTATTCATCACTTTTTTATGTTCTGCATACTTCACATTGAATGTAAAAGTCTCCAGGGATCATATAAAAAACTGGAGGGCCACAATAACTCCAGATATTATACAGTATTGATTTTTAAATTGTAACTTTTGCCCTGTATGAAGGCGTCTTTTGAACGCCTCACTTTGCTCAGGCAGACATGTGACAATGAGTCAGAGCAAAGGAGCACACGGTTTCTGAAGAAAAGAAGGTGTTAACATCCTTTTGCATACTAATGGAGATATTCTTTCTGCTGCTCGTGGTACCTGCTTGTAGAGCAAAGAGAATGCTGTGAAAACAACTTGTGAGAGGCTCACCATCTGGCAGGAGAGATACAACGTGTCAGGATTTTCAAAGAGCTGCTGCAGAAAATGTTAGGACACAGGAGTGATTCATTTCAGTCACACTTTCCAAAATGTTCCTGATTTAGATTTCATTTGAACCTCTGTGCTCCAGCAGCACAGCCAGGTGTCAGCCTGTTTATGATCCCAGTGTGTGCTGGTCTTATTTCAGAGCTGTGTGTACATACCAATGAACCTGTCCACCGTCTCTGCTTTGAGTGGGAGTGTGTACAGCGAGCAGCACAGAGAGCATGCACCATGACGATGCATTACAGCACTTATGATAAGACCATGAGTCTCTCTGAATGGGCTTCAGCTGACAGGAGAGCAACATATTGAGGGAGGAAACCTGCAGCCAATCAGCATCAATACAGCAACAGCGATTAGCATGAGAGCAAAAAGGCCTCAGTGGATCTCCAACATTGAGTCAGATGAAGACAGAAGGAGAGTGCTGTCTGAGACACTCAAGCAGAAAGCTGCTGTCCACCTTCCCAGAGGACATTACCAATGTTGACCTGCTGAACAGCTGCAGGCTAGCCTGGAGGACACGTCCCAATCTGAAACACTTTCAATCTTATACTCAATCAGACCAGTCTGTCACTTTCAGAGAGAAATCCAGAGATTACTCAGAGACTATTGAGGAGACAGATGAGAGCTTTAACTATATAAGTGCAGAGTATCACACTGTTCAATCCTTAAATCAACATCTCTGAAAGAAGAAGATTCATCAGTCACATGTGTGATGTGTGGGACAGTGGGTAGAGTCAGAGATCAGGGAGAGAGAGACAGTGGGGAACAACAAGCAGCAAAGGAGCCACAAGTCAGATTCAAATCCAGACTGCCCGCTTTGATGACTAACCACTAGGCCATCGGTTCCCCAATATAAACATTTAGACCAAAGCTCTCGTCACACATTCAAACTGATCTGTGGAGCTGAAACTTGTCCTCTCTCTCACACATCTGTTATGATGTCAACCATATCCTCAAAATGATTGAATCTTTGGCAGTTTTGAGCAGGGCTGAAGTTGTTTAAGATATTTATGCAGAAAAAAGCATAAACATTTATTTAATCTGTATTATTTTAATAGCAGATTTTTGGAAGTGGACATTTTTGTCCTTAATGACTTCAGAGGGTAGTAAATGAAACTGATGCCTGAGGGTTTAAACTTCATGTTTTAACCAATGAGGGATTTTGTTGAGCTGGTGAGCTCAGGTTATCATCAGCCTGACTCCCAGCCTCTAAATCCCTGCAGGAGGATTATTCACATGAACATGATTTATTCAGAGTTTCAGATGATTTGAATGATCAGCTCTGTTTGTTTTCAGAGGATTCCTGCTGGTTTGGAAACTCAACAGGTATTTCCTATAAAGCAGGGCTGCTTTTTAAAGATTAAGATTTTAGTTTTTAACACTTTAGACTTTTATAATTGGACTTTTAAAACAACAACATACTGAGTTTTTGTACAAACCCTGAAAGATACCACATTATGAGTAATTCAATCTGAAACAATGTCTTTTTGTCCTAAATGAATAAAATGTTATAACCAGGTTAAGAAAAAGACTTAGCAGGAATTAGGTTTGTATTAATGAGAAACATTCATTTTAGTATTGAGCGTTTAAAGACTATTAAGATTTCCACTCAAGCGTTGAGCATTAATTATAAGAGAGGCCTCCATCAGCTTTCATTTAATGAGCACTGTAAAGTCTGAAGTCATGCACAGAGCTTTGGAGAGGTTGACTGTTAGAACATCATCATGAGGAAATCAAAGACCATTATTATTATTTTTTATTGTTAGGGCCAGATGAAAATATGATTCATTTATTGTTAGAAATCACAAAAGAGCCAAACATGATTACATTAGAATGATTTCTTTACATTATTGTTTACATTGAATTGTAACATTGTAATAAATTAATAGTTGACTTTAGATCCTCGGCTGCTTCTTGTTTTTTTATTACAAAAAGCAGCTCAGCAGTGGATTACCTGGAAGTAAGTTATTTTGTAGTAGTACTAAAACCTTAAATATTCCATGTAAGCAATTGTTGTTAATTTACATCAAATTTTCAACACTAAAATACTGTTTTGATCTAAAGCGATTTGTAAATGAGCAATGCATTGTGGGTAGTATGAATACTGTAAAATGATGGTATTGCTGGCGTCTCTGCTGTCAGCTCTTTACAGTTATTTTACAGGAAGATGATTCACGTGCTGTAATTATTATTATTATCACCAGTAGTAATGCCTGTACTGTCACAAATACCATCATGATCATCATTATTATTTTTACTGTTGGATAAAACTTGTTACACACAAACAGGAAACCAGTGAACTCATCAACATGTTTGCATGTGTATAAATACAGAGATATATTTTCTTCCCCTCTGCACCTCACTTTACTTACCGTACATTTATTTTATGTTTGGTTATTTTTACTCAACTTTCATTTTTATGATTATGACACATAATGAAGATTGTTGAGGACACACTGTGTGACCTTTGTTTGCAGTTGGTCTTCAGTGAATCAGACACTAAACACAGAGGTTTGGGGTCATTATCTGAATGATGTCACCAGGTAATACTGATCCTGTGTGAATAGGACTAAAGTGTGAACATTGAATGAGAGCGTGTGCAGCACAGTCAGCTCCATCAAAGCTGCTGTTGGTCTTCAGTGATGCTCTAACAGCAGGAAGCGTCTCATTCACTGAGCTCCATGTATCCGCTCTGATCCATCTCTTAAACAGCATCAGGGTTCAGCTCACACAGCTGCTGCTCATGTTGACATTAAACAAATCCTTAAGTACAGATTCAGAGGACAAGAAGCAGATACTAGTTGTAGATTGAAGCTTGTCCAGTCACTCTGTCTACACAATAAAACAACAAGTCTCCTCATCAATATCCATGAACACAGTTTGAGTCATCTAAAACATGACATAACATTCCTCATGAGGAAGTCCAAGAACAAACCCTGATGAAATCTTCATGAGTTTACACATGGTGAACATGGAGCTGCAGATTCATGTGAAGAACAAAGAGAAAGACAAAGCTTGTTGAGGCTCACAACTCGTCTTATCAGCTCTTTGTGACTCTGTGAAAGCTGCAGCTCCTTTCAGGGCTGCTTTAACTCTTATCACATGTATTGATCTGTTCACTTAGTATTCATCAGTCACAAGCTTAGAGCAATGATTCAGATAACATCTGTCGTCCCCCAGAGGAACATCTGGAGTTAATACCTCAGTGTCCTGATGTGGACACACTGTGTGCTCATCATCTCAGCACACATAAACTACTGTCAGATAAAGGAAACATGAGCTGATCACAGTTGGAGAGACCCAGCTGACTCATGAAAATAAAAGCTGTTGGTAGAAAGGTGCTACACGACTCATGCTCTCAGGAGGATGGACTGTTTCCTGTGAACTCTCTCAGACTCCATCACAAAGCTCTCTGCTGAGGGGCTTCCAGCACAATCAGTCAAACACTCATTGAGATATTATCTCTCCTGTCTTTGTAGATAATATAACAAAGAGGACAGTCTTCTACCTGCTCTTTTGTAAAGTGTCTTGAGATCATATTTGATGAACTGGAGCTTTACAAATAAAGATTTATTGATTCATTGATAGTCAGACAGTTTATTCCACAGATCATGTCCTTTCTAACCACTAACTCTTCCATCTGCTCCAAAATTACAACCTCACTGCTGCATTAGTTACTGCTCCAACTGTGACACATCTCTATGCTACTAATGCATGAGGGAGGGGGGGTCCAGTCTCCAGTGGTCTCCTTATCAGAGTCCATGTGAAGGATCTGTGCAGATGATGGTGTAAGATTTCTGGAGGTTATCTACAGACTGATAAATTACTGTTTCCTTCACATGAGATTTAAAATCAGATAAAAAAGAACAAATGAAAGATTTATTAAAGAATCTCAGGCTGTAAATGATCCTGCAGAAAAGTAGAAGTCTCCACAACAAGGAGGGTAAGGAATATCAGCAAAAACACTTTGATTAAAGCTGTAGATATTTTTATTTAAATACTTCTCAATGTTCCAATGTGATTATTTATTCTCCTGTAAAGCATCTTGTTCCTTTTTCACTGTGAACACTTTTTGGTCTTGCCTTAAGTGTTACCAAAATAACTATTTAAAGTAACAGATGTTAGGCGTAATTATGCAAATGAGATGCAGGAAGTTATGATAATAAAACCCATCTCTTGAGGCTGCATACTGTAGTAACTGCCTCATAAATAATGCTCCTAACAAACAAGAATCATTTGTGAAAAACCTGAAATCTTTGAATCTTTGCCTCTCAGAGATTTCCTCGTTCCCTGCAGCTCACCAAAACTCTCCTGAAATGTGTTTCTAGGTGACCAGAGTGTAAAAAGAGAGTTGTAAACTGTGAGTGCTTCATGTAACTGTGTGTGTTCCCTCAGCTCAGAGGACACATGGAGTTGATACACTCAGCAGTGTTTCTATAAAGCTGCTCACACACACACAGAGTTTGTCAGGGAGGCAGCATTCCTCACACACAACAACCTGCTGAATGAACACAGTCTGAACTCACTCTCCCTGTTGATTATTAATCACACCAACAAGTCACATGACCGCTTCACTGGCTTCACTGGGACTTTTTTTTAATGGGGGCACTGACTTGTGCAGGGGTGGCCTGAAGTGTGATGTGTGCACAAACACACAAAAATATATATAAATGAATTACTCTTTCTAAATCCACCAATCATATCTACTTTACAACACAAGATAATAGCAACATAAATGTCTTCTTAGCTTAATTCTTTAATGTTACAAAAATAATATGAATGTTCAAAGTTACATATGAAGTAATAAATTGTATGCAAACTCCTTCACACTAGTTAAGTCCCTTATAGTCGATTTATCAGTCCTTTATCACTCTGCCTCTGACAGGATAAATAGCCAATCACTGTTAAGAATACTTGGGATGGCCAATCAGATTTCAGGAGGGGGCTATTCCACCTTGGTCCCCCCTCTGGACACGCCCCTGTCTGTAGGTAGTTATCATAAACTGCTTGATGATGGTGAATTATCTGATATCCAGGAAGTGAAAGTGACAAACTAAATTCTTTACTGAGCACAAACAGCGAGAAAAATGGATTCAGATTACATTTTCTCTCCATTATGTATGCAGGCTGTTTGCCTCTTACCACAGATTGGACAAAAAAGGCAGAACATTTGACAATAATCTAAAATAATTAAGGGATATGTGTTCACTGATCATCTGTTGAGATTTGTTGTTCTCCTTCTTTGTCTGCTTTGTCTTTGTCGATATCAAACACAATGCTGCTTCAGTGCTGAATGGATTCAGTGAAATTCCAGTTCTGTAAATTAATCGTGGACACAAACTAAATGTGAGTAAATCAATCTGACTTCCATTAAATCTTCAGACAAACTTTCTACAAACCAGAAATGATTCATTTGTGCTTCACGTACACAAAAACAAATCAATCAATACTGGATACAGAAACAGAAATAGTTTCCCACCCTGAGAATCAAAAAGACGACTGGATAACAATGATTTCTAATTTACAATCTGCCTCTTCAGCAAACAAACAGAAACTCTTGTTGTTTCCCTCAAACAGACAAAGTGGAAAATGTAACACCTGTGGAGCAACAATTCAACTGTTCTGATTTACACAAACTCATCACACCATGTTTCTGATTTCTTCAATATTAAGATGAAGAAACAAAAAGGTTCATGTGAAGGGAAAGCAATTCATTCAAACTGTAACAGCAGGAAGTAAACATTAACAGTGTTTTTTACTCTTGTATTGTTTAATTTTCTTCAGTTTTTGTAACCAACCAACAGACTCAATAGACCAGAATGCAATGCAGCCTTTGGACTGATTGTATAGGGCTCAACAGTGTAGTTCTGGGAGTAAAAATCCCATTAATTGAGATGTTCTTGTAGGAAACACAATTTTTTATGATATCAACCACGTTTTAAGAAAAACAAGCGATATTAGGGAAAAAAAATACACTACCCACGATCATAAAATGTCACAGCAACTTGCCTGATTGGTGGAGCTCACTGTTACCATGGCGATGTTAGCTAGCACAAAATGTACTAATAACTTTGTTATGCTGCAGTGAATGTAATTTTTTTATTCACACAACACAAACTACAAGATATTACAAACCTTGTATTAAACACTATAGAACGACAACAATACATTGAAGACGAAGTGATAGTGTATCATTCGATTTGACTCCGGAAAAAAAGATGTATACAGTATTTTACCTTTGAATTTTTCTCCATTTTTGTCTGCCGTTTTTGCGCCAAATCAAATGTATTATAGTCATGATTATTGGTGAAGCTGGTTGACTTGTTTCCAGGCTTTAATCTCTTGATATCAGGATTTTGAGAAATGTCAATGGAGGATTTGAATGGGGAAATTTACTTCTGAAACCAGAACAGCCAAAAAAGTGATCACTTGAGCTCTAGCTCTCGCTCCCAATGTAATGTGTTATCTTTGTTAGAGAGTGTTTGGCTGAATTTAAAGATCACATTAGAATAATGTGTCAAGAATCGCCACCTTAACGTGGTGGAGGAGTTTGCGTGTCCCTGTGAACCCGGGAGCTGTGTTGTCGGGGGCACTAGCCCCTGGTAGGGTCTCCCAAGGCAAAGTCCCCTTGGACTGACTAAGAGCGGTTCAACAAATACCCCTATGAAGCGGCAAACATTGGAGCAAGCCACCTCGCCCGGAAGAGGGAAACCTGGGCACCCCCCTGGAGCCAGACCCGGGGGGAGCTCGAAGGCAAGCGTCTGGTGGCCGGGCTTTCCTCCATGGAGACCTGGGCATTCTGACATGGAACGTCACCTCTCTGGCAGGGAAGTAGCCGGAGCTGGTGCGGGAGGTAGAGCGCTTCCAGCTGGACATAGTTGAGCTCACCTCGACGCACGGCGTCAGTTCTGGAACCAAACTCCTGGAGAGGGGCTGGACTCTCTCTTTTTCTGGAGTTGCCCAGGGTGAGAGGCGCCGAGTGGGTGTGGGGATACTCACAAGCCACCGGCTGAGGGCCGCTACATTGGAGTTTTCCCCGGTGAATGAGAGAGTCGCCTCTCTGCGACTGCAGGTTGCAAAGAGGAAGGCTCTGACTGTTGTATGTGCATATACACCTAACAGCAGCTCAGAGTACACGGCCTTCTTGGAGTCTCTGGGTGGGGTCCTGGAAGGGGTTCCGCCTGGAGACCTGGAGGGGAGTGATTGGGAGGAACGGCCTGCCTGATCTGAACCCGAGTGGTGTTTTGTTGTTGGTCTTCTGTGCTAGTCATGGATTGGCCATAACAAACACCATGTTCAAGTATAGGGATGTTCATAAGTTTACCTGGTACCAGAGCACCCTAGGCCAAAGATCGATGATCGATATTGTAGTTGTTTCGTCAGATCTGCAGCCGTATGTTTTGGACACTCGGGTAAAGAGAGGAGCAGAGCTGTCAACTGATCACCACCTGGTGGTGAGTTGGATCAGATGGCGGGGAAGGCTGCCGGACAGACCTGATAAATCCAAACGTGTAGTGCGGGTGAACTGGGAACGTCTGGCAGAGGCCCCTGTCCATGGGGTCTTCAACTCCCACCTCCGGAAGAACTTCTCCCTCATCCCGGGGGAGTATGGGGACATGGAGTCCGAGTGGTCCATGTTCAAAGCCTCCATTGTAGAAGCTGCGGCTAGGAGTTGCAGCCAGAAGACCGTCGGTGCCTGTTGTGGCGGCAACCTCAGAACCCGCTGGTGGACTCCAGTGGTGAAGGAAACCGTCAGGCTGAAGAAGGAGGCCTTTCGGGCTTGGTTAGCCCAGGGGTCTCTGGAAGCAGCTGACAGGTATCGGGTAGCTCGGAGGGCTGTGGTTTCAGTGGTTGCGGAAGCAAAAACCCGGGTGTGGGAGGAGTTTGGGGAGGCTATGGAGAAAGACTTTCGGTTGGCCTCAAGGAGGTTCTGGCAAACCGTCCGACGGCTCAGGAAGGGAAAGCAAGGCTTTCACCAGGCTGTTATCAGCAGGGGTGGAGAACTGCTGACCCGAACTGGGGACATTGTTGGGCGGTGAAAGGAATACTTTGAGGAACTCCTGAACCCAGACAACACGTCCTCTGAAGAGGAGGCAGAGTCTGAAGATTCAGGGGAAACCTTACCACTAACCTTGGCAGAGGTCACTGAGGCAGTTAGAAAGCTCCTCAGTGGCAAGGCACCAGGTGTGGATGAGATTCACCCTGAGATACTAAAGGCTCTGGACATTGTTGGGCTGTCTTGGCTGACACGCCTCTTCGATGTCACGTGGAAATCTGGGACAGTGCCTGTGGAGTGGCTGACTGGTGTGGTGGTTCCCATTTTCAAAAAGGGGGACCGGAGGGTGTGCTCCAATTATTGGGGTATCACACTTCTCAGCCTTCCGGGGAAAGCTTACTCTAGGGTGCTGGAAAGGAGGCTCCGGCCGATTGTCAAACCTCATACAGGATATGAGGAGATACAGGAGGAACAATGTGGATTCCATCCCGGGCGTGGGACAGTGGACCACCTCTTTACTCTCGCAGGGCTTTTTGGGGGAGCATGGGAATTTGCTCATCCAGTCTACATGTGTTTTGTGGATTTGGAGAAGGCTTTTGAGATCGCGGCAGGGCTCAGCCTTAGAGATAGGGTGAGGAGCTCAGAGTAGAGCCGCTGCTCCTCTGCATCGAAAGGAGCCAGTTGAGGTGGTTTGGACATCTGTTAAGGATGCCTCCTGGACCCCGGAGCAGACCCAGAATGCGCTGGAGGGATTATATATCCCGGCTAGCCTGGGAACGCCTCGGAATCCCCCAGGAGGAGCTGGAAAATGTTGCTGGGGAGAGGGAAGTCTGGGTTGACTTACTACGCCTGCTACCACCGCGACCCGACCTCGGATAGAATAGAATAGAACTTTATTTGTCCACAAAGTGGAAAATTGTCTTTGCGGAAGAAGCGGAAGAAAATGTATGGATGGATGGACATTAGAATAATTCCTGCTGTGGAAACAATTCTGTATTGTCCATTGTCGACAATCTGCCTGCTCTGCAGGTTTTATTCACACTGGGAGGAGGACAAATACATTTTTTACATCAACAGCTCTGAGATCCCTCCTGAGTTTCTGAGAGAACACACTCTACCAACAACAATGATCTCAATGTCTTTAACAACCAGCACACCACAGCTCCTCCACCACCAGCCCTATCCATCTCCACTCTCCTAGCTGCTCATCCATTAACAGCTGTTGCTCCACATTTACAGAATTCTCCTTTTGAATGGATGGATTAATACTCCAAAACACTTCTTGTCTTCTCTGTTTGAAAAAATAACATGTTCTTCTTCTTTCAGGAAAGTTTGATACAGGGAGGATTAATTTTGTTGAACACCCACTGATGTCAGCATGTGATGGTGTCCCTCCTACTCTTCACATGTTGGAGTCTGTTCATTCAGTTCTCTTGAACATCTTAAACTGTTGAGGTTCAGACCCTTCCTGGTGTTGGAGAAATATTTGAATATTCAAAAATCAGAGCAGCTGCAGAAAACAGGAAGTCCTCTTTGTTTCAGCTGCCTCACCTCACACTGAAATCTTTTTCATCAGCCTACATGAGTCTCATGTTTTACCTGTAAGATGAACCTTTATCAGAGTTTGTAAAAGACCAGCTGTAGGTCAGACATTCAAATCTATTCAGTCAATAAAATACTTCTTCATTGTCATTTTTAATTCAGCAGATGTAGGATCAGTTAGTGAGCTAAAGTTAGCAGCAGCTCAGCTCTCAGTCCAAACAGCAGAGGGAAATCAGAGATGGTAATCTTTAATGTAGAACGGCTTTATGAAGTTATTTTACTATTTTACTAAGAGTTCAGTCAAAGGTAAACAACTTTAACAATGACCACTAAAGGAATGCTAACCTAAAAATAAGCTAGCAGCAGCTCAGCTCACAGCCCCTCCCGACTTCCTGCATTAATAAAAAAGCATTGAAGAGACGCCACATTTTAACATGAAACAGCTTCAGTTAGTGACTTTTTTTCTTTTTCTGAGAGGAGCAGATCTCTGAGGATAATTCAGCTCCAGGTTCACTGAAGGTCATATAGAGACTCTTTATATAATGTTTGTCATGCTGTTTTAATGCATTTCTCTGTTTAGAATAATGCATCTAAAAAATAAATCCCATGAATTAAACCAAAAAGAAGCCAGTTGACTTTAAGTCTGAAGCCGACATTGACATATTAAAGTATATTTTCCTATTGCACATGAGAAAGACAAAAAATCCATGGAGCTGACTCGGCCTCACAGCAGTTTTATCCTGCGGCTCATCCCCTTGAAGAGCTTCAAGCACTTATTGGTGTCTCTCTTAACTTCATCTATAATCTATAAAACATTAAATATGTATTCATCTGGATAGTGATATGCTCCTCAGTACTAAATACCCTGAAGCTGCTGGTTCAGCATATTGAACCTTTTTCTGATTCCAGTTCTTCACAGAGTCACAACACAAGTGAACATGAGCTACATCATCGCCTACTAACTGTTTGAGCCTCAGCACTTCAAGATCAACAACAATGTACTTCTCAGAACAATCATCATCTAAATAAATACAATACAGTCACACTCAGTGTAGACAGTCATGACTCAGAGAGAGATTTGCAGAGGATATTCTGGATTTCTGCCTTTAAAGTCAGCTCTTTATCACACTTCATTTCAGTTGTTCAGTGTTTTGTATCAAGGTCAGAATAAATGAGTTATATGAAGTAAAATCTGTTCTCTATGAATTTAAATGGACGTGAGGTTACACCCCAGACAGGTCAAGCAGTGTTAACTTTAGTATTATTTGGACAAAGCCTGAAGATTCAGACTGTGTTAAATACAGATGAATGGAGTAAAATAAAAAAGGAGTTCAAAGCTCAGACAGACTGAGGTGATCAATGAGCTGCATGAATCAACACATCTCACTCTGCATTGTGCTGTTTGACAGAAATATCAGAGCACATCAAAGACTTTGTAAAGAGTGAAGTTATAATAAAGTGAATGAGAGATGGAAATAAAGACTTTCTTATAATGTGTTCACAGACTGCCCATCAGGATGGAGAGTTGATTTTTCTCTCATTTATCAAAGTTTTTCTTTCATCCTTTCTTCCCTGACATTGAGGTGAGTGAGACACTTTTCTGTCCATGAGAGAGAGAAATCCACAAACCCAAAGTCATACTGGTGGAGAAGATGAAAAGAAGCAGTGAGGCAGACCCAACATGTCTCATTTAAAAACAGCATGTGAGACAGAAACATACAGAACAGTCTGGTTGTTTTTAATCCAGCTAACAACAGGAGGGACAGATTAATGAAGTAATTTCATTGAGATCAGCCAAAGTTCACCCAACAACAACCACAGAAAGGTGACAACAAGAAAAACAATCTCAAAGTCAATTTATACTTTCAAAGGTGAAAGAAATGAGAAAGCTCCAAAGACTCCTTTGTTCAGTTCTAACAAAGACAAGAAGACAAAGCAGAGGATGATTTCCTCCCCTGAGTGTTTGTGTGGTGTCCTCAGCTAAAGACACACAGACTGTTAGAGTGAAGGGTGTAAAAGCTGGATTTAAACATCTGGAAGAGACCCTGCAGCTTAAGTTTGGATATTCACCAGAAGCAGAGGAGAGGATGACATAAGCAGGGCTTACTTTCTGCTGGACACAGCCAGAAGGAGAATCAGACATCTTTCAGCTCTTTCACTCCCTCCACATCTAATATCCACATTTCTATAAATCCTCAGACAGCCAACCTGCAATATCATCTCTTTACTCTCCTCACATACACCACACCTGCACATTTCCTCTAAAGGGTCTTCTTCTCAATTTGACTCACTAAAGGTGGCATGACTTTTAAAATCCAGGATTTTACTTTTGCAGGTTACAGTTCAATGACATCTGAATATTTAGCACTGATGCCTCAGCTTCGGATAACCACTGAAATTCAGTGCTAAACCAGATACTGATTTTACATTACAGCAACATTTTTACAAGCAGGTGATAGCTGTAAAGCAGGAAGATTTTGTAGTTGTCAACTTACTTATTATCCATACATTGTTCCATCAATTTTCTATAAAGCTTCTTCTAAAACCCCTTCACAGGGGGCTAAAGATGATCCCAGATGACATTGAGTAAGAGCGGGGTTCACCCTGTTTGGTCTTCGGTCAATCTCAGGGAGAGAGACAGACAACCATTCACATTCATTTTCACAAATAAAATTGTTTTAGAGTCATTATTATGAGTAGGTTTCATGTTTTTGATTGATGAAGGAAGCCAAAGTAAAGACAGAGTTGACAGAAACATAAAACAGAAACACCACAGCTGGCCAGTTTGTCTGAAGTCTAAGGGCGCGGTCACACTGGCCATCCGTACCGTGCTGTACCCAAACACGATTGCCCCCCCGCAGCGCCATTCCCCCGCTGGCCGGCGTGGCCCACGGTCACACTACACAGGACTATCCGTGCCTTAGCACGATTACCTCTTGTACATAACGTCGTAATACAACACATGCACACTTTATGTTATTATGAAGCGTGCTCAGTTTACGAGAGAGAGAGAGAGAGAGAGAGAGAGAGAGAGAGAGAGAGAGAGAGAGAGAGAGCGAAAGAGACGCGCAGCCAAGTCTGCACATCAGAGAACAACACAGAGAACATGAAAGCTACTTTGTGTCTTATATTGTGTAATTTTAGTCAGATACAGACATGAAACTCTGGATTTCTCCAGAATGAAGGCTGTCAGCGTTGTGTGCTCGTGCATGAAGTGTACCGTGCTGAAGCACACCTCTCTGAAGTGTGCCAAAGCCAAGGAAGTGTACCGTGCCTGAGCACGATATGGAGCGGTCACACTGGTCAAACGAACTGGACTTTAGGGTTGAAGCGTGCTTGGGCACGGTACGGATGGCCAGTGTGACCGTGCCCTAAATCTTCTTGTTGTGAGGGCCCAGTGCAGCATTTGCTTAATTTTATATAACCCTTATTAATCATCATTAACTAAATCAACCCTCGGTTTATATCAGTAAATTAATGTGTTGAGTTATCAGAAAGCTAGGTGTGTGCATGTTGTTTATTTTCTATAAAGCAGGAGACACAGGATACTGACAGGAGAAGTTAAATACTTTAAAAAGTGAAACTTATTCTTAATTCTCCTGGAAAATGATGATGAAAAAAAAGTGAAAATATTTCATCACTAAAGACGTTTATTGGCTACATTATACGTTGATTTGAAACTTATTTCATGGTCTCCTGGACTCTCTCCATTAAAAGCATATGCAGATAATCTTTGTAATGGACATGTTAACCACTTTGTTCTCCTTGAGTAAAGTGACTTTAATCACATCAAAAACAACATGATGTTTAAGACCAGTTCAAACCACCATGTAAGTCTACATATGTCTACACTAATACAAAGTGATCATTTAGAGCAGGGGTTCTTAACCTTTTTGACCTCGGGGCCCAACTTTTCCAGTACAAAGTGGCCCAGGGCCCATTCAAATATTAAAACTGTATTGGTATAATAATTGACCTCACTCTTGGTTTGATTCGTATTCAATAACTAAATCAAATCAATTTACAGTTTAACAAACTAAAAGCTTGTGAAATAAATTACATTATACAATGTGATCATCACAAAGACATTTATTTGTAATGTGTAGTGTCAATCTCTACATACAACAAGATGCCGAACAGGCCAACAATTCACAACACAATTAACAAGGCTAACGTCAGGCTTATTAACACAAAAACACAAAAATAATTTAGAATTAGATTTTAGATTTTACTACTGATAAAAATAAAAATAGGAAATTTGATAAATAAAATCATGTGGTAATAAAATAAATAAATTCAAACAATAAAAGTTTAATATTAAATAAATAAATAAACTGTAAATGAAATTGAAATAAAGTGCAAACGAAAATATAGCTTTAAAACTGCTAAATAATTTGACAATTGCTTCAGCTGTCTTCATTTTTGCATTGCAGAACCAGAACTTGCTCTTCATATCGGTGACAAATGAACAATAACAACAGTCACAACAATAAACTCTTTTTATGATCATCTCTTAATGAGACACTTGGGCCTGCCTCTCAGACATGATCAGATCCAGTCTGGGTGGAATGGGGGAAAGGCTCACTCTCAGAGTAGCCTCCAGTGTTGCTCTGAGTCTGTTTCTGGCTTTGGTCTTAGTTGTGGCCACAATGGAGAATCCTGATTCACACAGGTATGTAGTCGTGAATGGGAGAAGGAGTTTCACAGCCCTCAGTGCTAGACATGGGTACTCCTTTGAGACAGCAATCCAGAAGGAGCCCAGGTCCAGTTTGCCCCACTGCAACTTTAAAGTGCTGTCGGTGGAAACTTCCAGAAGCTCGAATTCCAGATGTGAGGGCAAAGCAACATCATTTTCAGTGGGATCCACAGAAAATGGGTCCAATATCCACATGTGTCCCTCTCTGGGATCCTCAGGAAAGTACTCATCAAATTTCTCTGCCAGTTGTGAGAGGTGCTGAGAGACCGAGTCACTGATCTTCACCTGAGGGGAGTTTTCCAAAATGTCAGACAAAAGTGGAAACATGTCCATCCTCTTTTCCTGGGCCCTCTTAGTCCACAAAGCAAGTTTCCTCTTGAAAGCTTGAACTGTGTCTGCAACAAAAAACATGTTGCTATTTCTCCCTTGAAGTGAGATGTTCAGCTGGTTCAGCAATGAAAAAATGTCACAGAGGTAGGCAAGTTTAGCTGTGAACTTCGTGTTGGCATAGTAATGTGCAAGAGGAGATTTTTTCTCAGTCAGAAAAGAGAAGACCTCATTCCTCAGTTCAAACAAACGGTTGAGGACCTGTCCTCTTGAGAGCCATCTCACCTCACTGTGATAGAGCAGCTGGACATGATCTGCTTCTATGTCCTCACAAAGCTTGGCAAAACATCTGGAGTTCACAGCATTATTTTTAATGAAGTTGATGGTTTTCACACTTACATCCATCACCTCGTTGAACTCTGGTGACATCTTTTTTGATGCAAGGCTTTCACGGTGGAGGAAACAGTGGGTCCATTTAGCTTCTGGTGCACGATCAAGTATCTGCCTGATGACGCCGTGATGCCTGCCAGTCATTGACGCTGCACCATCACTGCACACCCCAACACAGTTCTGCCAGTCCAGGCCGTTCTCAGTGAAATACTCATCCATGCAGCGGAAACATTCCTGAGCCGTAGTTCGTGTTGGTAGCTCTCCACAAAACAGTATGTCTTCGTGCAAACTACTGTCCCAGCGATAGCGAACAAAAACCAGCAGCAGTGCAGCATTTGTAACATCAGTGGACTCATCTAGTTGCAAAGAGAAAAATGGGCTACTTTGTATTCTTTCCAGAAGCTGATGTCTGATATCTGAGGCCATGTCCGCGATACGGTGACTCACAGTGTCGTTTGAGAGTGGGATGGTCAGCAGCTTCTTTGCAGCAGCCTCTCCGAGCATCTCACGGCACATATCCACAGCGGCAGGCAGAACCACTATTACTCTGTGCCACACGTCTGGCTACGAGGTAGCTGGCTTTCAAAGCACATTTAGAATTACCTGTCAGTGACACGACAGACATTTTCTGCATCTGAAGTCCATTTTCTTTTCTCTTGAAAAATTCCACCGGCTTTCCCACGAGCGTTGGATGTTTGGTTTCAAGATGCCGCTTTAATTTTGAAGGCTTTAGTGCTTCGTTTGATAGCGCAAGTCCACACTCAACACACTGAGCTCTTGGAGTTGCCTCGGTACCTCCGTTCACAAATCCGTACTTTATAAAGTCCGGATTGTACCTGCGCAATATTTTTGCCTTTGTGGGGGGTTTGGCACCACTTTCCTCTTCATTTTTTCTTTTCAAAAACTTCTCCATCACTTTCTGACTTCACTACAGGCTAACGGCTCACCGAGTGTCTTCTTCTGCTTATTGGAGCTTGTTAAACAACTGACTGGCGCATTACCGCCACCAAGTGGTGGGAAGCGGTATTGTAACTGAGCATCTGATGGATAACCTGCGGTTTGCGGTGCGGTGCCGCGGCCCCCGCGGCCCACAGGTGCAAAACGGAAAGTTTTTTGCGGCCCTCTAGGTGGCGCTCGCGGCCCAAGTGTGGGCCGTGGCCCCATGGTTAAGAATCACTGATTTAGAGGCTGTTGTTGGTGAGTTGGAGATTCATTAAATCAAAGTGACTTGTGCAGCAGCAGAGCTGCAGTGTTGTCTCTAAAACACTCTGCTCTGTCTTTACATTGGCTCCAGACTCTAATCTGTGACACAGAACATCAGCATGGAGATGATCTGTGGCTGATGTCTTTATGTTAAACATGTCAGCCTGCACATCCTGACAGCAGATTATCTCCTCCTCCTGCTCCTGCTCCAGCACCCTGACGATTAGAAGTCCATTAAAGACAGAACAGGAAGTGCAGATTTAGAAACATGACATCAAAAGGAAAGTTTGTTACAGTAGAAATGCATCATCTCTCTGAGAGCAATCATTCAGGAAGCAGGAGAGCTCAGCTGGAGGTGACAGGAAACATTTGGAGGAGAGAGTGGGGGTTGACATGCAGCGAAGTGTTGAGTCTGGATTCAAACCCACAGTTGCTGCAAAGAGGATCATAACGTCTGTTCATGATGTGTCATAACTGCTATCCAGAGCACCATCACTGACTTGTTTTAAAGAAGACTCCTCCCACATATTGTAGATAGTAGGTCAAAATGTAGTACAAGACTTTACTAAACTACCTGGATATAATGACTTAAAGCTACAGGCAGTTTATTTTGGCATCATCATCACACTAGACGTCTGCACCTCCTCTTGGCTCTGATTTCAGGATTTCTAAAATCAAGCCTGTGACAGGAGACTGTGATGAATCACAGGTTGTTTCAGAACGAGGGCATTTCTCTTGGCTTGTCTCTCAGTTACTGATGTGTGTGCACGTCCCTTCAGGGTGTGAAAGTGAAAACCTGATTAATAGAGGAAAAACTAATCCTGCAGATAAAGTTTCTCTTCCAGCATTTACTGCTAAAACTGATAATTAGTGCAATAAAACAGAGTTTGATTTAGAAATGTCACCATGTTACACATACTCTGATGACAGAGACTGACATTCACGATGTCTGCTGCTAACCCAGATTTCAGGAGGAGCAGGAAGTCATGCAACCAATGATTGTGAGTAGATGTAGAGCAACAAGAGTCAAAGTGTGTTCAGCAGCTGTATGTACCTGCTGAAAGAAGTGACAGTGTTGTTCACAGGCAGCAGAACAATTCTCATCATGAGTGACTGAAGATATCTGAGAGGATCATCAGAAACAAATGTATATTTATATCTCAGTGTCAGCATTTGAAGAGTCTGGGATTAATCTGTCATATAAAGTTTGTTCTATCTCAGGTTTGTTGACTTTCTATTAAAATCAATCCTGCATTCATTTGTGTTGTTTATTGAACACACATTGAAAGTGACACAGCAGCTGTCTAACAGCTCTAGTTTGCAGTAATCAAAGAGATGTAAATAAACTTCCCTCCATCAGGGTTCACAGAAACAGATCTGATAGAAGAGCATTCCAGATGTGTCACACAGCAGATACAAGTCGGACTTCTTCAACAGCAGAAATAAAGTGATGCAGAGATTTGAAGTGATGACAGCGCTGTTAGAGCAGAGAGACGCTGAGAGCAGGAGGAGACATATTTGACTTTTCTAAAGAGAAGAGAGAGAGAGAGAGAGAGAGAGAGAGAGAGAGAGAGAGAGAGAGGCTGAGAGCAGGAGGAGAGAGAGAGAGAGAGAGAAGCTGAGAGCAGGAGGAGAAATATTTGACTTTTCTAAAGAGAAGAAGAGAGAGAGAGAGAGAGAGAGAGAGAGACGCTGAGAGCAGGAGGAGAAATATTTGACTTTTCTAAAGAGAAGAAGAGAGAGAGAGAGAGAGAGAGAGAGAGACGCTGAGAGCAGGAGGAGAAATATTTGACTTTTCTAAAGAGAAGAAGAGAGAGAGAGAGAGAGAGAGCGAGAGAGAGCGAGAGAGAGCGAGAGGCTGCTGGATCTCAGGAACAAACTACCTGCTGACATGAGGTCCATCACAACCATCTCTCATTTTAAAGATAAACTTGTACATGTAAGAATAAATCAAAGCAGAGAGATAAACACCTCTTCATCAATCCTTCTAGGAGCTGTCAGTATCATAATATGCCTCTTGTCCTGTTATATGAGAGAAATACTAAAGAGTTACATCACACCCACTCAATGCACGGCAAATGATAGAAGTGAGAGCTGCAGCATCCTCCTGATGGAAACAGAGAGGGATCTCCATCCATCCAAATCAAAGTGAAGACACATTGTTGATGTCAGCTGTGAAATGTTTCATGACAGGGAACACCTCGGCTCTCGGACGAGCGAGCCCTGAGAGAGAGAGAGAAATCTATTTCTTTGTGTTGTTCCTCTTTGATGGACAGAGTCACCTCCAACAGAGCTGCTGATGTGGTCACATCTGTCTGCAGCGAGCAGGATATCCACTGTGATACCTCTATGATCAATATCACATCCATCCACCAGGTGGGTTCAACATGAATTCATTTAAGATTGTCCTCTTTTACTCTTTTCCATCCTGATAGTCTGCAGATGGGAAGCTAGTCAGCAATCATTTCAGGGCTGTGTTTAATTTTTCATATCTGAGGAAGTCTTTAAGAACAGGGAACCTAGAAATGCTTTCTCAGTAGAACAGAGAAGTTAAATGAACTGATAATTAAAGAACACTCCACCATCAGACAGGGAGGTTTTTAGTGTTCAGAGATTCAAGACCTCAGGAAGAAAATCACATTAAAGTCTCCTCTCAGTTATCTCTAACATCTAAAGAAGTACGTTTCCAAAGACATGCTGACAAACGCTGTGGGACACATTTATTACTGCTGCAACACAAAGTACCAGGATGTAATGAGTTATAGGAGGGAGACATTCTGGTTTAAAGATGTTTTATAAAAAGACATACTTGTATTGATTTATTGATGAAGTCCAGAAGTAAGAACATGACTTGGTGTATCTACAGCAGTTTATCTGAGTTCTGAGTGAGTTTGTTCTCATCAGCTAGCTGCAGAGATCCATGCAGACACAGGAAGAGGACAAAGACCGCTCCCTGACTCAAATGTTCAACATCCAGACACCTGAGCTGTTTAGCTTCACTTAACCCCATGAATTACAGAAATACATTACAAGGTTTGAACTTTGAATTTTTGGTACAATTTCATGTTTTGTGTAAAGACAAATTGTCGGGTTGGAACTTGTCAACACAGGTTCATTGATCTCCTCCATTACCTACATTCTAGTGTTTGAAGGCGTGATGTTTTGTCTGCTCTTTATAATAGTGTGTGTGATATTCAGACTAATGACATGGTGAGTGTCTGAGTGCCTGAGGTCTCTCTCACTTTGATAAGTGAACTCTAGAAGCACAGAGCTGCTGATGACTCTGTTGAACTCAATCCATGAAGGAGACATTTTGTAGAGGACTGAGCGACCAGCGTCTGCTAAATAACACACTAACAGGGTGCACAGCAATAAAAGTCCCACAGAGACACTTTCTCCACAAGCTGTCATGAGCAGAGCTTTAACTACCTCCCTCAGGTTACACAGGTGCAGTGTGAGCAGGGGGAGGAAACAGGGACACATTCTCAAAGTGACTTTTTGATTTGATTTCATATTTCAATCATCAAACTTTCAAAGTGATGGAAGAGTGACAGTTTCCTCTTCCTCATGAATTTCCATCAGGTTCTAAAGAAATAACGACTCTGTTTTTACAGCTGTCTGCTGTGCACACTGTACTGCTACATGGCAGCTGAATATATTCGACTGTAATACATTTATTGTTCTGATAATAATGGGAGCATATACGTAGATAGATACTATTTGCTCTGTGAAAACTATCAGAGGAAACAAAAATAAATGATATCATGTACGCCCCAACATCATCAACAGGTTTATATTCAGTAAACATATTAACTCAAACATTAATACAAAACATTAAAGTGTAAATGAACAGAGGAGGTTTTCTCTCATGCTGGCTGTTAATGTTTTTTCAGGTGAACACATATCATGGTGAAGATGAGCTCTGTTGATGCTTCCTCAGACCAACTACATAAAACATTATAAGTGATAAAATACAATCTCCAACTGTAAACTACAATAGAAACCTGCATCTCAATCACACTAACACAATACTCAATTATGAAGAAGATGAAGGAGCAGATTTTCAAGCTAAGATTTTTAAGATATTTTACTGAATTGGACGTTTAAGATAAAAAAAAAAAAAACGAATTGGTAAGTCATATATTTATTATGAAATTATCATGATGCTCTACAGCTAAAAATCAATCATCAAATATCAGACTTAAGACTATAATTAATAAAACATGTAATAAAACAGTGGTTCTATCTTGTTTCCCTTTAAGGCAGATCTAATATAATACTTTCTCAGACAAATCTCACAAGAACACATTTAAAATACTTCTGGTACAAAGAAATGCTGACATGAAGAGTCTTTTATAATAACCTAATCGTCTCACTGAGGGGGGTGCTAATGCTAACTATTGTTGCTAGGTAACGTTTGCATGTGACAGTCTGAAAGCTGTTGAATGTATAGATTGTGTTTAAATAGAGGACATATCCACTGTGACATCATCCATAAGTTTGTGGATTAGCTACTGAAGTATAACGTTTAACATTTTAGTAGCCACCCTGTTTCAATTGGAGCCATGAGCAATAATATTTAGATGAGTGGGTACAACTGGTTGTAACAGTGAGTGGAGGTATAAAGCTGATTGTAGAGGGAGCTGCTTCATCCATCAGCAGCAGCAAAGATTCATCACTGAAGAGGAAAAATTAGCTCCAGGTTTCTCCATCGTTTATTTCCTGGTAAATAATGTGTATTCTGTTTTCTGAGCACGCCAACTGGTCAGACTAATGAGTCTCATTTATTCATATTAAATGGGCTCTGTGTTGGGGGGCGGAATCTGTACCATATGTCAGTCAGGTATAGTTTGACATGAAGCACACAGCAGCAGTGAGCACGCAGCTGTTCAGGTAGAAGAAGGCAGATGGATACCTGGATGATTTCCTCTAATGACTACATTGATGAGCTCCATTTACTTTAAAATGCATCATGAGCTCTGAGTGAGTCACAGAAATGTGTGCTCAGCTGTTTGGAGGCCTTTCATTGTTAGGGGGGCTTTAACATGTGTTGTTTTAATAAAATGATTTTCTTTACCCAAGGAGAAAATAAAGCATACCATATCTTATTAACGTTGTTAGTTGATACCAGAAAAAAAGCTATGAAAAACTTTTATGTAAAAATCATCTCACAAACAAAAATTCACTTTAACAGAAAGTAGAAGCCAGAAATAAATACCATTCTAGTTTTTAAAATGAAAATAATGTCTATATTGTAAACACGTCTATATAAGAGAGACACATGTTGCTATTACTCTAAGTGAGAAGCAACCTCAATTAAAAAGTGAGAGGTCAAGTCGTCCTCCTTTAAAGAATCACCATCAGTTATCTCAGTGAACAGTTTGCATCACTCTCATCATGGCTGATAAATAACTGTGTTTTTGATCTCATCAAGGGGAAACATTTGGCCTCAACATGACCTCCTCTAATGACTCTGTTAATGGTGTTCACACACTCAGGTGAAGCTCTGCAGAGTGTGAATGAAACACACAGCACAGTCAGCCTGCTCAGCTCAGGGTCCTGTCTGCTGAGAGGGAGAGAGGAAGTCGTCTTCATGACACAATCATTCATTCAGGTTTACTGAAGCTCCAGAGTGAGGAGGCAATAAGGGAGGCATAAATCCAGGATGAAATCTCTCAGATTGAATCTGAATGAGCCTTTAAACAACCTGCTGCCAACACGACTCTATCGGAGCAATCTATGGTCTAACAGGCGCTGTGTGAGCCTCCTGTCCAATCACAGATAAGAACAGAGGCAGGGACTGCTGGTGAATTATGAGCGGGGCTCTCTTCTTCTCTCAGCATCCATCAACATAATTGTTACACTCCAGCTCTTGTGCTTGTGATCTCTCTGAGTTGAAAATTGTCGTCTGTTCTCTTCCTCTTCAGCTTTGACTTTGACAAAGTCTGTGAATGTTCTGCATATCATCATCCTGAACACGCTCACAGATGATCACGGCTCACTGACTCTCAGCCTCAGAGTGGATTTCTGCTCAGCACACTTGTTGGAGTGTTTGAGAGGTTCACACAAACAGCAAAGTGTTTTCCTGTTTTCATCTGATTTCTGCTGAAGCACAAACTCTTGATTAGACATTTTCTCCAGCAGACGTTTGCTGACTTTACAGCTCATGGTATGAAAGTGCTCTGTCTGGAAATATATTCTGATGCAGATTAAGAGGCTCTAATTGAAATTTGAAGCAAGGTGATAAACTGTATTACAAATCTGTATACTTGATGCATCAGAATGAGAAATTAACCTGATGACTAAAAGACAGATTTTCTCCCTCTGTCCGATCTTTTTTATTGTCAGGTTAAGATTTTGTTCCTAGTTTGTCAGAGGCCCCCTTAATATCTTATTTGGAAGTAAATGATTGGAAAGTATCTCCTTCCAGGAACTGGATAAGAAAGCAGGTCTAAGCCTGCCCACTCAACAAAACCCCATCACTCAGAGAAATGAATTTACACCCCCCCCCCCCCCCCCCCCTTTTTTTTTTTTGTTCCTTAATGTTATTCCAATCATTTAGTGTGTAATTTATCCAGCTGTTTTGTAATCTTCATTTTCTCCCAATGCTTTTCTCATTCTGTCTCAGGAATATTATTGATCGGAGGGGTTCCCTATCATTGAATTTTGTTCAGTTTGTACCCATCTTGTATCTAGATCATCCAGTACACCAGCATCTGCAATTTGGCTGCCCAATAACACATTTGAAGATTTGGCAGGCCAAGTTTGTTGTTTATTATTTAGCGAGAGAGAAGTTAAGAGAAGTTTTTCTGAGTGTAACTCTGGGTCTTTTCTTCTACCAAATGTACTGCAGAAGGGGTTTATTCAGCATCTTGAACGAGGTGTCAGGTACTGGTGTGGAGAGTGACAGAAACAGAAAAAGTAATTTAGGTAGTATATTCATACCGTTTCAATTCTAACCATTAGAGAGAGAGAGAGAGAGAGAGAGAGGTAAAGTTACTCATCTGTCCATGTCTGATTTGATTTGTGAGAACAGTTTCTCGTAGTTTGTTTGGTTCACTTTTTACAAACTAAAACAAAAGAGAAAACTGAAAAATAAGAAATTAAAACGTGAGTACAGAGGGATCATTGAGGATGTTTGTTGAAACTTTAGGGCACGGTCACACTGGCCATCCGTACCGTGCCCAAGAACGCTTCAACGCTAAAGTCCAGTTCGTTTGACCAGTGTGACCGCTCCATATCGTGCTCAGGCACGGTACACTTCCTTGGCTTTGGCACACTTCAGAGAGGTGTGCTTCAGCACGGTACACTTCATGCACGAGCACACAACGCTGACAGCCTTCATTCTGGAGAAATCCAGAGTTTCATGTCTGTATCTGACTAAAATTACACAATATAAGACACAAAGTAGCTGTCATGTTCTCTGTGTTGTTCTCCGATGTGCGGGCGTCCGCGCGGCCGAGTCCGCGCGCGAGTCCATGCGTGAGTCCGCGTGGACGCCCGCACATCGGAGAACAATTAATTTATTTATTGCTGTGTCTGATTAAAATGGCTTAAATAAACTGTAAAGTCAATAAAGTAGCTGTCATGCTCTGTGTTGTTCTCTGATGTGCAGACGCGGACTCGACTGCGCATCTGCGTTTTTCTCTCTCTCTCTCTCTCTCTCTCGTCCGCCTGTTTATAAACTGAGCACGCTTCATAATAACATAAAGTGTGCATGTGTTGTATTACGACGTTATGTACAAGAGGTAATCGTGCTAAGGCACGGATAGTCCTGTGTAGTGTGACCGTGGGCCGTGCCGGCCAGTGGGGGAATGGCGCTGCGGGGGGGCAATCGTGTTTGGGTACAGCACGGTACGGATGGCCAGTGTGACCGCGCCCTTAGTCTCTCCATGTTTGGTCCTCTCTCTGCACTGAGCTACTTTTCACACCTTTTAATCTCTTAGCAGCTCCACAGCAGGATTTATAATGAGGCTCATTTGTTTTCACTTCAAAAAGACTTCCTGTCATACCTGCTGCACAAAACCATGAAACATCTCAACATTACAGCTGAGAGACATTCACTCAGCTCCAAATAATAGCTCACATGTATCCACTGAAGTTTCTGAACAAATCTCAACAACTTGAATTAGTAGCTGTCTGTGCACACAGCATGTCAGGGGAAATTCAATATCAGCAAATAAGATCACAGAGTTTAAACATGCTGCACCCACTCCACGATGTGCTGGTTAGACACAGGAGCACATTCAGTGCCAGACTGATCCCCCACCGATGCACCACAGAACATCACAGGAGGTCATTCCTGCCTGTGGCCATCAAACTTTATAACTCCTCCCTTTGAGTGAGTGACAAACACTCTGTCTGACCCTGGACTATCTCAGCCTGAAAAAAAAAAAAAAAAACTGAAAACTGTAACCTCCACCATAACTCATTATTTATTAAAACTGCAATATAATAATAATGAATAATATGTCCATGTGTAATATTGTGCAATATTGAAGAAAACAGTGCAATAATCTTGTGTGTATATATTCCATTTTACTCTTATTTGTGTAAATATTTATTGTACCTATTATTGAAACCTTACTTATATTCCTATTATATTTGATTAATATTGTTATTACTATATTTCTACTGCTATATTGTATATTTTGGAGCAACTGTAATGACCGAATTACCCTCTGGGATTAATAAAGTATTTCTGATTCTGATTCTGATTGTTTAGAGTGACTGGGTTTTACAGTGGAGGCTACTCCCCCCTCCCCGATGTGGAGTCAGAACCTTGTACTTTGTAAGGGCTGGAGGCCTCCAACTGTCTTACCACCTCTCTCACACACCTCCGGATCATGTTCTCCATTCCCCTGTCAGAACCTGCTTCCTTAGGAAGTTCATGGGAACTCCGGTTATGCCTACCCCTCTGTCTGGGGCTTCGGCCATCCCGAGAGTTCTGTTCGGGTCTGGTGGTGATCTGTACTTCAGGTTGGGAACTACCCTGTGACTGGCTCCTTCCTTCACCCCCCTGGTTCTGTTGTTTATTCTGCCGGTGATGCAGTTTCTTAGATTTATTCATAGCATAAGGCAATTTGTTGCCTTCTAGTGCTAGGTCACTATTGTGTCTCCAAAACCCAGGACGTATACGTGTTTCACAAGTCACCTGTGCAAATTTCTTGATCTCTGGCATACCAAGCTGATGTGTTCGGCAATGCATGGTGACATCGTAACGCACACAGCCATTCAGATTGTGCAGGAAGATGGACTTGAAAGTTTGGTCCTCCTCCAAACCTGGAGCATTACGTCCCTGGAAATACGCAGATTTTAGGCGCTGGTAATAATCTCTGGGTGCCTCATGCTTCTGGTGCCAGACACTTAAGGCTCTAAGAGGGGCAGATACAGGGTCGGTGTAGGTGGAGAATACCTCACACAAAGCATTGCAGAGTGCTGAGTACTGGGCCCTTTCCGAATTGTCACAGTTCAGTATGCAGTACTTACTTTTCAGTAGGGAGTTTCAGTATACTGAACTTTCGTGGTCATTCGATATGCATTTTTTGGGTCCACCTCAGTATACTGAACATTTCAGTATGGATACTAACTTCCGGGTTTTATGCAGTATGGATCGGATGCGTGCTTTCAGGAGATGAATTGTATTTTACCACCCACAATGCTGTGCGAAATTAAACGTAAATCGTCACTTCACGTCAGCCTCCAAATCAAAACAAACGAGCATGGATTAATTTAATCATTTATTAATCTAGAGTTAAAGTCCCGACTGAAATCACGACTTTTAATTAACTACAGAAAATATAACAAATGTCTGCATTATTATAAAACCTTTCCCCCTCTATTTAAATAATGATTTCACTATTTAAAAACGTCTTTATTGGTTTATTTTACTTTATATTCTGTATATTACTGTCTTTCATTTCTACTTTTCATTATGAAGGCTACTGTATGTTATTTAGTTATTTAATCTGTCTTTTACTTGATTCACATTGTGATATTGTTTTTTTTTTTTAACTGACTGTATATGAGCATTACTCTTCTTGAATAAAGCTAAACAAAAAAAAACAAAAGAAAACAAAAAAAAAACGGGTGGATGCGGCCGGTTCGGGAAACATAAATGACGTCACTTCCTTACTGAATGAATCAGAAGAAGTAAGAACAAATATCTGCCTACTGTGCGTGCCTACTGAATAGTAGGTACTAACAGTATACAGCACGGATATTAGGTACTGCCTACTGCCTACTGACAGGTTGAGTAGGTACTTGGCAATTCGGATACAGCCCTGGTCTCTGATCTCAGGCTGGAGGGTAGTCATGAAGTCACGGACACTCTTGGAAGTTGTCTTCCAGATCAGCTTGAGTTTTTCTCGTGTGGATGCATCAGGTAGATCACAGAGGCGCAGGTTGATCTCTCTGAGGTAATCACCAATGCTGAAATTTGGGTTACCTGGGTCAAACCGGTCTACATCCTTCACCAGGGATTCAATGAGCCTTATGCGCATTCTTTGAACTCTGGGTGGACAGGAGCCATCCGATTCATCTGATGTTTCGGAACTTCTCAGCTGTGGAACATGCGGTGTGGACTTACAGGTAGCAGGAGGGGGGCTGGTGTTATCCCTGCCTCTGGGAGCTGAGAAGTCACTCCCCTTCCTATGTGGTGATTCAAACCTGTGAAGGTGTGAAAAGGTGTCACAGCTGTCGGGGGACTCGGGCGTTTCCCCAAAGGGAGGGGCTCCACAGTCAAAGTCTTTGTTTCCAGGAATGGCAGGGAAAACAAGACTAATTTTCTTAGTCTTTGGGTTATCCTGGCTGCTCGATTCTTTACTGAGCTTTTTCAGCAGGGTTGTTTGATCTCTTAATGGGCTTGGTTCAAGATCACGGCCATATTCTGACGATATGTCTTGCTCCATGCTTACCTGTGCTCTTTGAATAACGTCAAACACATCCAGCCCATCCTTCTCAGCAGTTTTGAGTTGCTGACCAATAAATGTATTTTCTGCCAACAGGGATTGGATGTGGTTCTGCAGGGCTTCTTTTTCTACTTGCAGCTGGGCTTGTTGTATGAAGGACTTGCGTTGGGAAAGAAGGAGGAGTTGCCCAAGAACATTCAGGATTATGCTTTGGGGTTTTCTGGCTCGGTGGTTGGCCTGATCAACGAGCTCCTTTGACTTCTTATCACAAATGCTAATTGAATGGCTATTTAGGATGGCTATCTCCTCTACAGAGAGGTGCGTCAGACCGGCAACAGTTTCTTGCAGTGATGCGTCGTCTGATCCAAAAGGAGTCTCAGCTCCCGGCTCATCTAGGGTCTTGGTACACATTTTACGTGATAAAACGGAACCACATTGGATTAGTGTTAACCAAGCCGCTAAGCTAAACAAAGCTAGATCAACAGAAGAGCAAATCGTATCTAGGTTTACCAACTGACCACTGCAGTCTATCCTTGAAGCTAGGAGAGGGGATTCACACCTCAAGTCCTCAAAGGAAGGGAGGAACTCACACCTCTCAGACAGCTGACTATGCAACAATTATGGCTATATTGTTGTCTCAAACAACAAAGAGCACACAAAAATTAAAACTACTCAACTCACCAAAACACAACAACACAACTAAAATACAACTTGATGTCTGCTTTGCTTGAAATGAGAATGTTCAAAACAAATACATTTCTTTAGAATAATTACTTCAGGATAAAATTCTGGATTAAAGCAACAAACTAGTTCATTAAGAAAGTCGCCCTGGCTGCATCATTATGTTCAACAACATACGACACTATATACGACAGCTTGCTGTCTGCTTTGAATAAACAACAAGCAAGAAAAGTAAATCTTCAAAGGAAAAGAAAATTTTTCCTCAAGAAAAATCTCTTTTTGGATTAAAAATTTGGATTACTGTGCATTAACAGGGCAATAAATGGTTTATTGAAGGCCTCACATGGGGCACCATTTGTTGGGGTTTTATCAAGTCAACGTTGGTTATATTCTTTAATAATTATATTTAATTATTAATTATTTAATAATTTAATAATATAGATAACAATATCATTAAACTATGTTTCATCAACTCTTGGGGCACCACCCTGGAATCAGGGAAATATAACCAAAATATCACTAAAATCAGTCTCAAATGAGTTACTTGATTATTGATATTATTAATAATTAGTAACTATAGTTAATAAATTGAAGGCATGAAATCCGTACACAAAGCCCTCGCACCCAGCTTATATCACAATGCAAATACACCAGTAATCACAAACAACTGCTCTCTTAAATTATAACAGAATTTATTTAAACAAAGCAACATCAATCCAAAATCAATGAATTTAATTAAACAAATAACTATTACAAACTAATCTAAGCAAACAAAAATTATCAAGCAAAACTTGTGAATGAGGTGTAAAAGTGTAGTTGTGTTTGTGTGTGTGTGTGTGTGTGTGTGTGTGTGTGTGTGTGTGTGTGTGTGTGTGTGTGTGTGTGGTTGAGAGAGAGAGAGAGAGAGAGAAAACAAAATGGTGGAGAGAAACAATGGTGGACAACAAAGGAAGCCGTGTGGCTGCCTTTTGAAATAGTTTGAGCTCTCTGAGCTGAGTTCAGTAACTGTTACTTAAACACCAGAAAGCCAGTGGCCGGACTTTGATTCAACGGCGGGTACACTGGTCTTTCTGTTTGTGAAAGCCGTTGACTGAAGGTAAACTAGCACAGCATTACATACATAGGCGAACACGGCGGCTCATCACAATAAAACAAATGCAGCAGCTTACAACAGATAATAAACAGAATGTGATGTCTTGTCAACAATGATGCATAATTATCAGTGGTTATAAAGGAAACATAACTATTTCTGAAACTATTTCTGCCCAGACCAAAGCTCTTACTTGGGGTAACTCCTGGTGATCATTGCACAGTTGGTTAGATCATCAATCTGTGGAATATTAAATCAACAGATTCAGGCAGGTTTCCTTCATGACAGATGTAGGAGGAGGTTAGCAGGATTCAGATCTTCGACCAGAGCGCTGCTCTAGGGTCTTCTGGTTGCAGGAGCCGAGTTCTTTATGTGTCCTTGTGGATTCAGGGATCAGTGGGCTTCCTTCAGCACTCCTGTCCGGTTGCGTTCAATGACGTCTTATGAAAAATCAAAGGAAAGAAACTCTTCTTTTTGCTCGAAGCTGATAGCATCTGATTGCGCCCAAAATTCCTAAAAATATGCCGTGGAAGTAGTCAGCTGAATCCTCTGATGCTTAAATTCAGCATGTGAAGAGCTAGACTGAACAACCTCAGCTCTGGAGTTTAACCTATGTAAGCCAAGAGGAGGAAAGGGTTTGTCTCGAATGCTGGAGTCCATCTTGTTGGAGAGTTTATCCTCGGGTGTCAGCAGACCACACTTGAAGAGACAGAAGCAATGCCTGGCGATTGCTTTTAAAGACTGGAGCTGCAGAGGACTATGAGTTTTGTACATGAGCAGAAACATAACACTAACCCTCACCATGAAGACAGTATGATATGATAAAGTATGAAATAATAACAGTCATAGAAATAGAGAAGATCAGTGAAAAAGAAGAGCATTTCATAAATATCTACAAAGACTTAAAATGAGTCTATGATCAAACTGAAACAGATTGTCAGATGGAAGTGTCTCTGCACAGTAAAGATAAATATACACAGAGAAAGAATATACATCTTACTTTGTGCTCCTGTTGATAAGAACTGTGAAATGTGACAGCTTTTATTACAGCACAGACAGGTGGGATAAATACTCTGACATTAAACTGATGTGACGGCTCGTGTGTAAAGACATGACAAAGATCCACAGCTGCAGGATGCTGAGAGAGATGAACTGATAATGTGATGATGTAATGAGTTCACAAAGAGTTTAAAGCTGTGAAGATTATTATTCTATAAAAGGTTTTAAAATCACAGAGAAGAAGAATTTGTTCAGGTTTAATTTGTTTGCTTCACTTGCAGAATGTCTGTGTAGGTTCTCAGTCATCCAGGTCAAAGGTCAATTCAAACTTGATCCAAAGGTAACTGGACTTGGTTGATGGTCCACAGAGGCTAACATTTATAGCATCCTTTATTTGAAGCACACATCCTCAGCTGATCTGTTTTCTTCCTCTCCTCTCTAAACTGATGTTCCTGTGACCTCTTACCTCTCAGCTCCACTCTGAAATATGTTGGAATAGAGAGGGATCTTCCTCTTTAACACAGGAGTGGTGTCAGATGAAAAGCTCTCAGCTGTGAGTCTCAGAATCAGCAGTCTGTGCTCATCGTCTGCTTCTCATGTCAGGCTGCACGGCTCTCTCACACAGTGCTTCTTTAAAGGTTATCTGGAGAAAATGTCTCTACATCCTTTAGTCTGCAGCCACCATTTCATCCCTAAATGACTGTTGAACACAATCAAGAGCTGTCCTTGTCATTAGAAAGCTTTCCAGCAGCAAACAGGTGAATGTGCTCAATAACAGACCATGTGTGTGTAAATAATCTGCATCATTACAAGGAGAGTTAACATGGACTCCAAACAATAACAGAACAAACTCTATTGAGTCTACCCCACAATCTACTGCAGCTCTCACATTATCCAATGGTGGAGCAGCTGCTCATCAAGTGGTGTACAAATAAAAGTAACCAAACTGTAATATGTTTTATAAGATGTTAAATCATTTACAATGACTAAGCAGCTGGATTATTAATGAACAGATGTTGAATTCAATTAACAAACTGATGGCTGTGCTAGCTGGATGCTAGCTTATTGATGACCTGTAGTTCAGTGTGTTGTCAACATCATACTAAGTTTTAGGTTAGTAGTATGCAGTTTATACTGCTTTAGATTTCAAGTAGCATTTCTAAAAAATATTTTGGTTTGCTCGGCCTTTCATGGTTATTCACTCTCATTCACTCTCATTCAGTTACAGACAGAATGGATGACAATATATGAGTTCAGGTAAATAAAGGAAGTAAGATATCTACTGAATTAAATCATAAAATGACCTTACTATATGATCAGACATTAAGGAAACATGTTGACATGCTGGCTTCTCAACAACAACGCAGCAGACAGTATGTCCTTCTCATTTTACATTCTGGTCCTGAATGGTCTGGATTTGTTTTGACCAAAGAAGGTAGGCGGTTTTAAGAAACCCACACATGGCTGTTTTGCCCCTCACCCTTCAGTTTGCCAGGAAAACGCCAAACCAACAGGTGTTGCAGAGATGGACGCAGGTAAGTGAACTGGTTCAGATATATCTGATTCTACCTGTACTATAAAGACTCAGTATGTTTCTAATAAGCTCCATGACTGCTGGTGAGTGAGGAGACGACTACTGTAGAGATGAATCTGAACATTCACATCAAATAAAAACAAAAATCTGTATGAAGCTCCAGTCATCATTTGAGAATACTCTGTGTGTTAACTCGATGATGTGAGTGGAGGATACTCTCTCAGAGTCTCTTCACTCCTTCAGTGTGGAGCTGCTGTGTGACTGAAATATTTCACAGGTTGAATTTACAGCTTTCACTTGTTTGTTTCAGTGTTACAGCCGCAGCCCTCCAGCTGTCACAGTTTGATATTGCTGCATTCACACCTTTCATTTCTCACATTTAATGTGATATCAGCAGAAAAGATGAACTTTTGCTGCATTGTGTTTCACCTGTCTGAACCACACCTTTTGTATTCCATTACAGCTAATGCATGAACTCCCTCGCTGAGTTACACGGGCTGTTATGTCAGCTGCTGTGCTGAAACACATGGCTGACTCCTGATTACAGTAGAGACATATTTGAGGAGCCCGTATACGTCTGACTCTACAGGTATGTCTTCTATTTTACACTGAGTGACAGCACGGGGATGGAAGTATGCTAATGTGACATTATCCAGAGTGTACTCTCACTCTGCACACACACACACTTACACACATCCAGATTAGAGAAACTGTTACTGATGAATCAATAAGACGCAAAGCCTTCTGGGTAAATGAGGGAGTTCTTTTGGTAAAGTGTGAGGAGTTTGTTTAACATGCTGCATGTACATCCATGAGGTATAAAATAACATGTGTATCATCTCTCCTGAGCCGTCTTCATAAATGTCATCAGCTCTGATAGTTCTCCTGAAGGATCTACTTCTTTCTGTGTGTGAGTGACTCATCTGACACCAGCTTGTGACTGTTGCTGCTCAGAGAGCTGCTCAGTATTCATCTCTTTTTTTTCTCTCTCTCTAACATCTCGTCTGTCTCGGAGCAGTGAGCTCCTGTGCAGCACGCCGGCTCTAAATGGAGGCCTGTCATGGGTGAAGAGCAGTCGCCCCTCTTGTAGACACCTCTGCATGTATTTGTGCAGGATGTGTGTGTTATTGTGACAACATTTGTACCTGCATGTGTAGGTTCACGTCTGCCTCAGGCTTATGGGTGATGATTAAGCACGTCTGGAAATTTGGCAAAAGTTCAACCAATTAGCTTCTACCAATTATGTGAAGAAATCCTGTGAACAGCTTCAGCTTGCACATTAGCATAATGGAAGCACCAGTGGAGCATACTGTGTTAGAATGGGAAGACTCTCTGTACACAGATACCTGCCTCTTGTTTTTCTTCTCATTTGAATCAACATTGAATTAGCATGTAAGTATTACAGCCTGACACCCTCACATACAATATTTAGCGCTCTGTTAAGAACAATAGATCAGGGGTTACAATGCTTCATTTGTGCTGTGCAGCAGAGGCGTCTGACTCATGGCTCAGTCATATTCTGATGCTGCTATAAAGAAAAACAAAGAGGCTTTATTATACAGCCAGAAGCCGAGTTACAGCTGCATCTTAGAGCGAGGAGGTCATAATGTCTGAGAGAGAAAAACACAAGTACAATAAGCAGTGTGGAGCTGATAAAAGACAGAATGAGAGAAGAAGAAGAAGAAGAAGAAGGATGAGAAGTGAAATGATGACTTTCTCTCATGCAGACTCTCAAGACTTATTACATTACAAGTTCACAACATCATCATTATGAAGCTCCGCCTCCACTCAGACTTTATTACATTGAATCAGCATCAGTGTTGGTGTTGCAGTGTGTGATTTAACGTTCTGTTTCTGTTATTCCTCTGATTCTATCTCTAATACAGGCTCAGCTTTGAAACAGCCTCATCTCAACATTATGTTATTGTCATATTTTCATCGATGGTGAGACGTTACAGGATCGTTAAAGTCCCTCTTTGAACTGGTAATATCAAAGGAGCTTCTGACTCTCTTTAGCTGTGATGGTTTGAGATCTAGAAGTCTGTTAATATGATAATTGTGTGAGATATTTTTAGACCTGACAACACTGATGTCTATCTATTGATGTTCCAGTTATCAGCTGGTTCAAAGACTGTGAGCTACACTGAAAGAAAAAACAAACACTGTGTATACATAGAAACAGACTATTTTCATCCAGCCAGTATCAAACCTGACCAGTGTGTGAGTTTATTATCTGACAGGTCGTCTAATGGGAAGAAGGTTTAAGTACTTAAACATATCAGGTGACAGCACACTCAGTTTAAATACAACAGAGGATCTTTAACAGTTTGAAACCTGGGTCTGTCTGCAACGTCAGCTTTTACAGAAAATGACTGTTTGATCTCTAAAGACATTTATATTTTTAAAGATAAGATGCTTATTTCTAAACAAAAAGCAGCCGTTAACATGACTCATCATGACTCATCAAACTTCCATTGTCATGAAGTAAACTAACGGTACAAGGTAACCAGCAACTCGATTGGTCAATGGAGTCTGGAGGCTTTCAATACAGAGACACAGGCCGTTTTCAAAACCGCGTACTATACTACTAGTACGTACTGATTTGGCCAATGCATATGCAGTATGCAGTATGCGAACAAATGCAAGATCTGCAGTATGCGAAATATACCCGGATGTCATACTGATTCGGGAAAAATTTACAGTATGCATCGGACCAGTCTACCTCGCGTACTGTCTCCCAGAATGCAAAGCGCCAGGTCAATATTTACAGTCGTAATGGCAGAGGGCAGTATGTCGACGGCGGCGGACAGTGAATATAAATGTAAGTACCAATTACCAGACAAGATTTGTCATCATTTGCTTTTGTTTCATTATAATAACGTATCATTTTTATTTGGTTAACATTATAATTTGGGCCCTTAACGAACGGCAAGCTGGCATGTAATGAAGTTATGCCTGCTAACGTAATGCTAAATATCACAACGACGGCAACGCTAGCATGCCGTCACTGTATATACACAGGCAACTTTACTATTACGCAGGACACAGAGGCCCTTTTCCAAAGCCTGTTCAGTGGCCGCAGGAATGCAGCCCAAAAAGGATGAGTAAGTGGACGTTAAGTTATTATTGTTCTTAAGTGAGCTTAGCTGCTAGGTAAATTCACTTATCTACAGAAAGTAGTTTGATAAAGGGGAGGAGAGGCCACCGCTGCATCCTGGAAATGGTATGCCCTGATGGATGAGGCACTGGGCCAGAGGCCGTCAATAACGCCTCCGGTCACCATTGACTCATCAGGCCAGGATGTAGTGGTGGTCTCTCCTCCCTCCCCTCAGGCAGGTGAGTGTTACATTCCGGCACGGAGCAGAAGAGAGCCGGAATGGATCAAGATTCTGAGGCAGATGAATGAGAGGGATGAAGAAATGGAGAAGCATTGGATGGAGAAGGAGCAAAGGCGAGAGAGAGGCACTGGACAGAGAGGAAAGGAAGGAGAAGGAACAGCTGGAGAGAGAAGAGAAGAGGGAGAGAGAGCGTTTGGACAGAGAGGAGAAGAGAGAGAGAGAGCGTTTGGACAGAGAGGAGAAGAGGGAGAGAGAGTGGAGAGAGTGGCTGGAGAGGAGGGAATGGGAAAATTCAGAAAGGGAGGAAAGGAGACAAAGGGAATGGATGGAAATAGTTGAAAACATGTTTAAAAAATAAATTAAAAAGCAAAAAGGAATGTGTGGAGGAATGATTAAAAGTAGTCCCCAGTCACACAGCTAATTATCCTATATTATTTATGAAATCTGCCTGTATTCATCTCTGAAATACTTATTTTCTGCCCATATAAGGGTGGATGAGCCAAACAGTCCTGGGTAAGATAATATAGTTCAACTGTATGGTGAACCCATTATATCTTCATATTTTTTTCTGTATAGAAATAACTAAAACACAGTCACTTCTAAGTGAAATCCAAATAGGCAAAATGTGAAACAGGCACTTTTATTATGAAAAATTATATTTATGAACAAACAAAACCTAAATCTCCATAAATAAAAGTAGTGGAAATGAAAATGTATGTATTAATAGTTGTGGTCCTCCAGTGCATGGATGACCCCAATAGGTGCAGAAACTTCTGCTGCCAGCCTGTTCCTCAGTATGTCCCCTGGCATTTGATCAGGGTGGTTGGGGTGGTCATCACCCTGGTCGTGGAAGGCCCCCTCCTCCACCTCTGGCTCCACCAAATCCCCATTGTTTATGGAGAGGTTGTGGAGGAAGGCACAGGTCGACACCACTGCAGGAACAAAGGTTGGCTTGATCTACAGGAAAAAATACAAGTTTAATGTAGCTGTATAATGAAAGTAAACATGATTGAATAGCTTGCATTACGCTGCTCTTTTGTTCTCATTATTGTCTCAGAATGTCCATACCTGTATTACTTTGCTGCTTATATTTAATAGCCACTGCTCAGCACTTATTCAACAAGTGTGAACTTAGATTTACACATTAATGCTGTCTCTCACCTCCAGGGCCTTGAGGAAGATGCTGTGCCACCGCGTCTTGATCATGCCAATCGCCCTTTCCACCACACACCGTGCTTTGGCATGATGCCGGTTATATCGTGCTTGAACAGGGTTTTGCACCGGCTCCCTGAATGGGGTCATCAGGCTGATTGGTGCAGCCAGGCAGGGATACCCCCCATCCCCAACAATACACCAGCCATGAGGGGGGTAGAGTTGGTGTACATACAGAGAACTCCACCGCAGGATCCTGCATCGTGGACAGAGCCCGGAAGTCCTGTGAACAAGGGTGATGTATTGTGAATATGTCATTGTACAGGACAGATTATGTTGAAAATGCCCGTCTCAAACACTTCTGAAATGTGACATCACAAATTCAATTGTGATTATACAATATCTTTTAAAGTAATTACAATGTTTACAATCATGAGATAAGTAGAAATTCACACATGAACATAATGACGTTGCAGTTGTTGGGTGACAAATACAAATCACAGTAAGTGTGAGTCCTGGTCCACATTCACTTTAATTGTATGTGAGATGACTGCAACACCATTTCTTGTGAAACTCCAGCAGTGTTAGGTGGACTTAAAGTTAACCCAACCTTCCATAGGTATTAATGTCAGTAAATGATGACTGAATTATTTATTAGATCAACAATCCCTTAAGCAGTGTAAGCTGTACTAATACATTTCTGACTTTCATTTCTACCTGTATATGTATTAAGGAAGCGGCCTTTGTGATCACACACCACCAGCAGCTGAATGGAAGAGCTTCCTGTTGAACAACACAAAATGTAATTGATACTCACATTGATATGTGATTAAAAACAGGTTTATATAGGTGGTATTTTGTATGCAGGTTACCTGTTAAGGTAGTCTTCTTTGTTTGCTGCAGGTGGCTTGATTCTAATGTGTGTCCCATCAATGCTGCCAGCCACTCTGCTGAAGGCATGGGAGCCAGCCAGGTGGACAAAGCCTTCCCCTATTCCCTCTAGTTCATCAGCAGTAGGGAGATGAACCACCCTCTTCATGACGCTGATGATACTTCCAGCGACTCGATGCACAACATCATGAACCGTGGCGATGGGGACATCAAAGGCTGCTGACACCACCCGATACGAGGTGGCACTGGCCAGCCAGTATAAATATATCCCCACTTTGAGGTCTTTGCTCCAGCCATGGTCCTTGGTGTATCCCAGACACTCCACCAAGGCCTTCACTGTCTGCCTTGACAGACGGAAGTCTTTCTTTACTTCTCCATCTCCCAGGTAGAAGCGGACAGTAGCGCTGTGGCCATTCAATTGGAGGTATTGTCCTCACAGTCCACGCTGAGTAGGGACAGGATGTTTCAGTTGTCTGAACTTGTGTTTCCAAAGTGAAAAGTGTTTTACCATTCATGAAGTGTTTTTTGGTTACCGATATAATACTATTGTCAGTTTGCTGTGAAATTCACTGTTTGAATTTAATTCAATGTTAAGAAATTAAGTGGTTACTAACAAACATACTTGTCACACAATAGTATTTATTGACTTATCTGAGTGTATATACCTTCAGTATTTGAGGTGAGGAGCTTACATTAACTTCCTTACATAATCCCAGTTTACCCTTACAAATATTTAATGTGTCTTACTTACATGGTCTTCATTTTGTTATAGGACAGCCAGAATGTTTCTCCTGTTGGCAGCTTGTCTTCTTCTTGCCACATTGTGGGGATGAACCAATGACAAATGTGACATTTTCCGATATTTATATGCCTTACCACCTCAGATGTTGCTGCTTTTTCAACTGTACGATGCATGTGCCACATGTGGACAAGCTGCTGCAATTACTGGCTTACTCATATGATTACATATTATTCATAGCTGTATAAAAATGAAACCTGAATGCTTGAAAAATATACTATAATGTTAATAGTATATTTCATAATGTAATTAAATAAATTACTACTAATAATAGCATGCTAATCATATTTCAACCACAGGTGTTATGTATTAATGACAGAAGATATGAGAGATTGTTGACGCTTTTATTTTTATTATTTTAATGAAGCACTTGTCATGTTATTTCACTGCACCGTAGTGGCGTTTACCTCCAGATGGGCCGTTGTTTACTTCCGCATTCCAGGACCGGAAACCAGTTTAACCAGACCAAGCACACTGCAAAATAACCGACGACTGGCAGTCATACTACATACTACTGTTGAACGCAGTATGCAGTATATACTGCATACTGATTTAGATAGTAGTATGTAGTACGCGGTTTCGAAAACGGCCACAGTTATAAGGGCGGTAATTAATGAAGTTTCTATTTCAATAACAATTTTGTCTTCCCACGATCATTAAAACAAGAGAATCAAGATTACAAAGCAGCCAGAACAAGTCAGTACGACCCCAAATAAATGTCTGGAATTCCCCTTAAATGAACAAACATCTGATTATCTACTAAAATAAACTTTTAAAATTCAACATCCACTTTTAATCTCTAATCCAACCTCACAGGAGTCACAATAAATAAATGAAACAGTAAGATTTACATGAAGAACTGAAATCAATTTATAAAAATAATAATCAGACGTACAGCGACTGAATCCTCAGTCAGCTATCTCCAATTAGAGGAGAGTCACTGTGTGTGTGTGTGTGTGTGTGTGTGAGTGTGTGTGTGTGTGTGTGTGCCCTCACAGACACAATCTAATCCTCCATTAATGAAACTGATTGAAGTCAATGAGGCTGCATGACACACAGACAGAGAGAGTCAAAGAGAAACACAGAGACTTCCCCTCAGAGCCAGAGACTGCTACGACCACTGAGAGGAGGTCAACGTGGTGAACACACACAACATGAGTGATTGTAAACTACAGCAAAGCAGATAGAAGACAACAAGAGAGAGAGAGTGTGCTCATAATGAAGAGGTGCAGCATTAATGAAAGAAGTTTGTTCATCTCAGTAAAAAGAGAATCAACACGTTCAATATCACTCTGGAACATGTTTTGTTCTTAGGGTCAATATGTCCAAAGAGTTTTTTTACACTTGCAGCACCCACAACCTCAGTTTCACAGTGCTTCTCAACTGCAATCATTGTTGCTATATACATAAGTTAACTTCTGCTTCCCTCAGTAATGACCGTTAGGTGTGTTTTAGAAAGCTCTGTGTGATTAATATTTGATTTTTAATGTCAAGATGTAAAGGAGTCATGTCTGGCATTAGCAGCCGCTCTACACCTTGAAGTTCTTCCCTTTCTAAAAGATGAGTCAGATAAACATCTCCTCCTTGTTGTTGTTGACAAAGCTGATATCAGAAGTCCCGCCCCTTTTTGATTTTGATTGGTCAGTGAGGGAGAAGTGACATTGACTTAGCTTCTTTAAAATGAGAGCGCTGAGAGCGCAGCGACAATAAACAGCTGAAGCAAAGAGAGTTTTAGCACTCAGGCTGGGTGGTGGAAACACTGAACTACATTAGTTTTGTATTGAAAACTGGAGCTGACTTTGCATAAAATGTTGTCTGTGGACACAAGCCCTTAATCCAGCTCTGCTCAGAATCACAACATTACTCTAAATGTGGTTTGTCATCTTCTGCAAACAGTTTGAGCCTCAGTACTTCTAAGATCAACACCAATGAACTTCAACCACAATCAAGCATCAAAAAGTCCTTCAAACTTCAGGAGTTCTTCCAAAGTCAGCAACATACTGTGATCAAAAGGAGCGTGTAAAAGAGAAAACAAAGGTCCATGATATGTTGAGTCAGTGTGTGATAACAGAGAGAAACAAAGGCTCTGCTACTGTACCAGAGCTGGCTGTGTTGGTGACAGTCCACTTTCAACCAGTCTGAGTGATTTGTTTCACTTACCTAGAGAGAGAGAAAAGAGAAACACTATTAGATTCTACATTCAGAGTGTACGCTGCATTAACAAGAGGAGAGGATTCATACATTCACTCATTGTGATCAGATTTATCACTGACTGACAAAAGGATTTGATTCAACTGAACAATCAGACATGAAGTGATAGTATGACACACACAGATATTTGAGCCTGGAGAAACTCATCAACTGTGTTTGATGAAGCACTTATTCAAAATTAAAGTGAGCAGACAGAAGACAGAAACATCTCATGTGTCCTTCATCAAAGTCACACATTAATCAGTGACTATATCTGAGATAACAACACAAACTACACTCATCTTTACAAATGTGTAGTAACACAAACACACAAACACAGCAGTCCCTAGAGATGTGAGGTGACACACTCATCATGGGCTCATGCTGGAGGGAACCCTGCAGCTCTGTAGTTTTCTGTGGATCTCACTGTTTTCAACATTTATAGTGGAGCTGCTTCAGTGTGCTGCAGTCAGCAGTTTTCAGCACTCATACAACACAAGAGGTTCTTTTGAACACTTTCACAGTAAACTTTGACTTGTTCAAGAAATGCTGTGGACACACTGCTGTTTGACAGATGGAGTAATGCAGTGTGGGTGGTTGTGGCTCAGGGGGAAAGGCGGGTTGACCTCTGAGCAGAAGGTCTGCTGTTCAATCCCCAGCTCCTCTAGTCAATTTATTGTTCTCAAAGGAAGACACTGAACTGAAAACTGAAAACAAACCCTGCCTTCTGAGTGTCTGAATCTGTGTTTGAATGGAAGAACATGTAATGATACACTGAGCAGTGTGAGAACATAGAAAGGGATTTAGTAACTGTAACGTTTGTGACAAAGACAGAGAACCCAGATGCAGACCAAGGATGATTTATTATAACAAAAAGACCAAAAGACAAAAACAAAGGCTTACTTTATCCAGTAGAAAACAACAGAGTCCATCAAAACAAGGAGCAAACACGATTAGATCCAAGAGGAGACAATGATGGAGCCAGAGATGATGACCAGTTAAACAAACTATTACAGAGGGGAATGAACTCAGAGACTAAATCCAAACAGAGTTATCAGACACAGAACAATAAGGACAGGACACTCTTGTTCAACTCTCCAGTCCAGTCAGTGGAAGGACGGGGCACAAAACCACAAAGGATGGAAAACCCTCAAAGAGCAGCAACATGAGGGGATTAAATGATAAAAATAAAACATGAAATAATATGTGAAACTAAACTAACTAAACTAAAACTAAACAAAGGAAAACTCATAAAAAAATGTCACTACATGTTAGAAATCAAAGAGTGAAAATAAAGAGCACTATTCAGAGATCAAACAAGTTGAAGTAAAGAAGTGTGCAGCTTTTCTCTCCATCACTTGTTTGAAACACACACGAGGTACACAGCAGAGTTTCTTCTGTTCTGCTCACATCAAGGTCACACTGAATCAAACAGCCTCTGCAGGTGATTAATGCACAGAAGAAATGTCAAGCTAACTTATTAGCTGCTGCAGTAAAGGAATAATATGAACCTTTAACATGAAGGATGAGTCCATTCAGCTGCTGCTACATATTAATGACTGCTGCATGAGCCCCGAGCTGCTGAACAGCAAAGACTCATGGGAGGAAACCTTTCATTTTCTCTCTTATGATTGCATCAAAGAACTAAAGTTATTTTACACTTTATTGTGCATGTTGTACAATGTGAAACTAACCAATAACTAATAAGATTCATACTTTACATTACAGTGAAATCAAACAGAAGCTGTTTTCTGACAAACTCAGGACCTCGTTGTTTATTCTTCCTAAACTTAAATGTCAAAGCAGATTTGATGTTCTCTTGAGAAACAGCAGACTGAATGAGACTCTGCACAGACTGATGAAGAAGATATTCTTTAAACAGAAGATGTATTTCTCTCTGTGTAGATTTGATTCCTGCTGGATTGACTGACCTTGAATCAAGCTGTTACACTTCTATTGTGATGATGATGCACTCACTTCTCCTCCATGCTATCAGTGTAAATGTGAGCTCATACAGCCTCTCACATCCTGCATTGAATCGTCTTCAGCTGTCCTCTGTGGGCTCTCAAAGTGAACTCAAAGTTACCCATAATCCTTTGAGTCAGCAGCATCTCCACCACAGATTATATATCAAACAATAAGCACTTTAAGAATCTTTGATTTGATGCTTTCAATCCGTTCCTCCAACATTTGAAGCTGCTTCATGTCCTGAGGGGAACAAGATTAACTTCTATTAGAGACTATTAGTGCTTTCATATGAAATATTCATTATGAATTAAAAGTCAGTTTAACAAAGAGAGCAGCAACATGTAATCTGAGGCTCGATGCATTCAGAGGTCTAACTGCTCAGTGTGCTGTTTGATCATCACAGTGGGACAGATGTGGACTTTAAAGTCAGAGCGCAGCAGAGAAATCATCTTTAAAATGTAACAAACAAAGTCACACAGCACAGTGAGCTCTCTGTTTATCTTTGTCCATTCAAAACTCCACCAGCAGCTTTTAATATCAAATATGTATCTAAATTATCCAAGAGTGTATGACTGCAGACTGGAGCCTCTCGTCTCATGTCCTCTCATCTCGAGCTGTTTTGTATTATTTACCATGTGTACCTTGTAAAGGCCTGGGCTAGAGCGGAGGGGTGCATCGAGGAGGGGCATGAGACAAGAGGTCTCCAGGCTGCAGCCAAACACGACTCAAACTATCAGAGAGAGAATGGAGCAGCACAAACTGTGTCAGCGTTTATAAAACTTGATTTTAATTCAGTTAGATAAACTGCATATATTACAGTGTTATCAAGACTTATTAAGACAAACAACATACAATCATACACACGAACATTTCCACTAGATCACTCTCCTTATGTTTCAAACATCAGATTTGGTTGTTGTGTTTGAGTTGATGAGTTCAGTAGTTCAGGTGATGTGAGGAGAGGCTTGTATTCCAAAGTGAATCATTCTCTAATTAGTCTTATATTCACTGTATTCACACAACAAGACAACCAAGCTCTTAATTAAATTCTCCTGATACACTCAACATGTAGACAAACAGTCTGCATCCCTACATCCTATCATCCCCTGTCTTCTTTCTCCACATTATAATAAGAATGAAATGTTCATTTTCCATCAGTTGATGCACTGACCATGAATAAAAAGTCCAAAGAGACAGAAAAGCAAAGTCAGTGCTCTTTGAGGGCTCTGCCTGTCTCCTGTTTGTCCTGCTTTCACTCACAGAAGCTTCATGATAAATCATGTTTCAGTGGACTTTGTGTCTCTGAGAGCTGCTCTCTGCAGGTTAGAAATGAAGGCAGCTTTGTTCATATCACTCACCTGCACCTGCAGCAGCTTTCATTATGTCTACATTTCTAATGTTGTCTTTGAGTCTATTTTTCTGTATGCTCACATTCATTTGATTCCTAATAAATCAGAGCTGAGGAGCTTCCTCACTTTACTGTTTTTATCAACAACTCATATTTTTAACAAGACTTGAACACAAACATGTTTTGATTCTCTTCATGCTGTGATAATGAGATTTATTTTTACCCTCTGAGAGCAGAAAGTCTTTCTTATCTTTTATGATACCATGCTCTTGATGCAAGATAAATTCCCCTAGGGGCAATAAAGGTTTCATTCATTCAAGGAGTGATCATGAAAACACTTAACATAACCTGGCTCAACAGAGCAGTGACAAAAGAGGGAGACCACACATAGTCGGCAACATTATTCAAAGTTGTTTAAATAAATGACATCGTGTTATGCTTGTGAGGAGGTCAGTGTGTATGCAGTGATGAGTGTGTGTGTGTGTGTGTGTGTGTGTGTGGATGAATGAGTATCAAACGCCAACACAAAACACAAACAAATGCTAACAGCATTATGGAGGAGAGAAGAGAGCGAATAGATTGAGCAGGTCTTTGTAGACTCTCAAAACCAGCCTGCTCAGGTGTGCTGCATTAGAGTCCTCCCTGACTCCACCCACATCTACCTGCAACAAGGATAACACAGCCAGCAAAGGGAAACATCTCGTGAGTCTCTGATTTGGATTTTGCATAGATTTAGATGATCCATACTCTGATCGGCATTCCGGAGTCAAGCTAGACATAGAAGTGCCGTATAGTCAAAACCAGTGCCAGCGCTTCCTTTTCTACAACGGAATAGTTGAACTGATACGAAGTAAACTTCTTGGAAAAGAAGCTAACTGGACGTTCAATGCCTCTCTTATCAGCCTGTAGGAGAACAGCACCTGCATCAACATTGCTTGCATCAACCTGGAGTGTAAAAGGCTGATCACATTGGGGAGCTAGCAATACAGGATCGGAACACAACAGAGCCTTAATGTTGCAAAAAGCTTGCTGACAGGAGGTAGACCAAATAAACTTTGTTTTTGCCTTGAGTAAATCAGTTAAAGGAGCAACCCTAGACGAGAAGCTGCGACAAAAACAGCGATGATAGCCGACTAAACCCAAAAACCTCATCAACTCCGTACAACATCTAGGAGACTTGTCAGACTTTTCAACGATCAAACAGGGAGATGCCCAACTGGAAGAAGAAGGAACAGCAATGTGGTTTTCTAACTTGTACTTAACTTCGTTATCAATGATTTTCCTCTTCTCTTCAGAGACTCTATAGTATCTTTGTCGAATTGGTTGTGCATTACCAACATCAATGTCATGCTCAATCAGAGTTGTTTTTGAAGGAGTGTCCTGAAATAGGGATGGATAACTCTGTATCATCGCAATCAACTCTGAACGTTTGTCAACACTCAAATGGGCCAACAACACATCTAAATTCTGAAGAGTTTCAGAATTCTTCAAACGACCACGGAGAACAGAATCATCTGCTGTCGTCACATCCTCCTCCCCCCCGTAAAGATGAATGCACCACCGTACAGGAAGTCAAAACCGGACCTTCTTCTGAGGGAGAATAAACCGAAACATCTGACTTAGGCTGAGACAAAGAACGCACATAATAAGGCTTCAATAAATGAATGTGGCAAAGTTGGTTGACTTGACATGTACGGCAAGTCTTAATGTAAGCTGCCACATCACACTTGAGGCGGGGCCAGAAAAAATAACGCAAAATGTGACGGTACGTTTTAACAACTCCCAAATGCCCGGTCTGGTCATGAGAACACTTCAACACTTCATTTTGTAACTTAGTAGGAACCACTATTTGGACAACTGGATCGCCAACAGTATCGGGACCCTGGGACACCCACTTACGTACCAATACATCACTCTGCAGAAAGTAGCCAGAGGCTGCACTTTTAGCTTCACTGCTGGGTCGTACTTGGTCAAACATATCACTCAAAGATTCAATGTTCAGTGATGAGCTCTTGCTGGGAAACAGGAAGAGATTCTGGGACATGCAAATCAAATCCCACTTCACAATCTTCCTTCTCATCTGAAGAAATGGACTTAGCTTTAGACATTGCCCTTGTCACAGCACAAGCCACAAATACATCAGGAAATTGTTTTTCACAATCATCAGTTTCATTTTTCACAGAGCTAAAGTATCCTTTAAAGATACTTGAACATAAGTATTAGAATCACTACCACTCATCCCTCTGAAACAGTCCCAACATTTAATAGGAAGTTTGGCACAAAGGTCAAATTTACTTCAGGGTTTCTGTTATTTTTCTTCCTTTGTACACATGTATGTTAGAGCTATAACTTTTACTTTAAAGTTTTACATTAAATCTGTAGCATGTCTTACTTATAGGTCAACTCTGAAAATGTTTCAATGAGTACCAGGGTGGAGCTAAATGAACAGTATTTGGTTTCTAGGCTGAACAAGAGCTGAACTTCCTCTGCTCTGATGTCTCATATCAGTTGTATCCCAGCTGTCTCCTCTGTGACTGAATTCATTCAGAGCACCAGAACTACAAACCCCAGAGGACCCTCCCATCCTGACTCACACTAAATACGACTTTCTGTTCAGCTAACACAAGCTAACAGCTAAACAGAAAGGTGACATCGCCCAAGGCAGGAGAAAATGACGAGTGCTCTTTTTCAGAACGTGTCCTCCAGCATCATACATCCAAACCCAGAGAGCTACTGGACCTCTGTGTACACACACACACACACACACACTTCCTGTGACTGATGGATGCACATGTCTCAGTGATGGAGGCTTTGTCACACCTTCATAACACAGTGAAGATACTGAACCCAATGAATGACAAAGTATCATCAAGTCCATGGAACCAGACCACACAGATCTTTGTTTCTGTCCTCTAAAACAGCTGATACTGCTGACGGACAAACACGTGGAGGAAAGGTGAGAGAAAACATAGAAAAGCCAACATGGCTCCAGCAGCCTTTAGCTCCCTTCTGCTCATGTCTTAGCTGCACATACAGTAACTATGAAGCTAACATTAACCTTTGACTTCAATGTCACTTTAACTGTTTTTATACATAAGATGCATAAACACTCCTATCGATTATATTAAATTATCATCCAAATCTTTCTACAACAGTAATCAGGAGAAGAACTTACAAAATGTAAAATGTAATGAAAACAGCTTTTCTGTCCTGTAATCAACCTTTGTTGGTCTGTTTGTAAAGTCACTTCTAAAATATAATGGAGCATCAGCAGGCCGTGTGGAGGTCGATCTATTATTACTCAGCACGGTTTGAAAAACAACTTGACATTTCTGTGTCTAAATGAGCCGAGTACTCAGCTCTGTTTCATTAGTATTCAGGTGTTTTCTAAACAGCTACGTCTCCCTCAAATTTGGCATTTCAGAGTCAAACATTGGCAAACATTAATACTGTACTGAAAAGGAAACAAGGAAAAGAAACAGCATGCTTAGAGCTGCTGTAGAGTTTTCTTTGTACAATGAGTCATTATGTTCAGGTTAAGAGCAGCATAATGAATGACAGTGATGGAAAAAAACAATATTTTAAGAAATATGAACACAACAGGAAGTTGATTTTTCAAATATAGAACTTAAAAATTATTAAACAGTAGGAAATTATTACTTGTTTTCTTCTTGCAGGAAGTTAACATCAGCAGATAACTGAGGACTGCAAGAGTTAAAATAGTGCACAGTAACATACAAGGAAGAATGAGTTATCAAATGGAACAAACCATTATTAAGAGAAAGTGACGGACAAAGTTCTCCTTTGCTCGAGCTGCAATTGTCTGTGTCCTGTATTGTTGTGTTAGCATGCTAATGTAAGCTTGTAGCTTCACATTGGATGTAAAAAAACAAGTATGTGAAATACAAATAAGCAGTGAGTAATAGTAAGTTTACAAAGTAGCTTCTGTATAAAAACTGCAGTTTGATATTTTAGTGGACTTAGTGTCATGTTGTGTAATAAACAAGGATGTGGACCCAATTAAAGATCAAACAAAAATATATTCATTAAATTAAAGATTAAAAAAAGCAAACAAAGGCTTACTCTGGTAGTTTCCAGGTATCAAAAAATGTTTTGATGAAAAGTCCAACAGGGAACACACGAGGAGAAATTTCAGAGAATGACATATGACAAACTGACGAGGAAGAGAAAACACACAGACACTAACGAGGGCTGATTGGACACAGGTGAGACAAACAAGACACAGGTGAAACTGGTGAGGGCAATCAAAGTGGAGGGAAACACAAGAGCAGGAAGTGAAACTCAGCCTGAAACACTGGAGACAAGACTACAAACTACATTCAACAGTAATATGTAGGATGACTGACAGTCATCCTACATACTACAGCTGGACTGAAGTAAACATCAGTCCAGCTGACAGCAAACACAGCTACAGTGTATCATCCACTTACAGTCTGAAAAAAACTGTGTGATTCAAAAAAAGTGATTCATTAATGTTAATGATAAGTCCTCTATGCACACCAAAGTTAGCCATGGAGTGCCACAAGGTTCAGTGCTTGGACCGATTCTTTACGTATCAATGAAGCCCGATGGCACCAGTCAGTTATGTAAGCTAGAAACGTGCCTTAAGGACGTTAGGACCTGGATGGCCAGAATATTTTTGCTAATTAACTCGGACAAGACTGAAGTTATTGTGCTAGGCCCTAAAAACCTCAGAGAGACTTTTTCTAATGATATGACTGTCCTTAATGACATCAGCCTGGCATCTAGCACCACTGTTAGGAATCTAGAAGTTCTATTTGATCAAGATATGTCCTTTACCTCTCGCATCAGGCAAATTTCAAGAACAGCAATAGATCTAAGATCAGGAATATCCTGTCGCAAAATGATGCAGAAAAACTAGTTCATGCATTTGTTACCTCCAGGTTGGATTACTGTAATTCTCTTTTGTCAGGGTGCTCTGGTAAGTCTCTAAAGACTCTTCAACTAGTCCAGAATGCTGCAGCTCATGTACTGACTAGAACTACGAAAAGGGACCACATTACTCCTGTGTTGGCTTCTCTGCACTGGCTCCCTATAAAATCTAGAATAGAATTCAAGATCCTTCTTCTCACTTACAAAGCTCTAAATGGCCAGGCACCATCTTATCTTAAGGAGCTACTAGTGCCGTACTACCCTTCGAGAACATTACGGTCCCAGAATACAGGCCTGCTCATGGTACCTACAGTCTCTAAATGTACTATGGGAGGTAGAGCCTTCAGTTATCAGGCCCGCTTGTGGTACCTACGGTCTCTAAATGTACTATGGGAGGTAGAGCCTTCAGTTATCAGGCCAGCTCGTGGTACCTACGGTCTCTAAATGTACTATGGTAGGTAGAGCCTTCAGTTATCAGGCCTGCTCGTGGTACAGTCTCTAAATGTACTATGAGAGGTAGAGCCTTCAGTTATCAGGCCCGCTCGTGGTACTTCCGGTCTCTAAATGTACTATGGGAGGTAGAGCCTTCAGTTATCAGGCTCCTCTCCTCTGGAATCATCTTCCAGCCGGGGTCCGGGTTTTTAAGAATAGACTTAAAAGTTTCCTTTTTGATAAATCTTATAGTTAGGGCTGGTGCTGGTGTAGACCAGCTCCTAGTTATGCTGCTATAGGCTTAGAGTACCGGGGGAACTGGCACCTTGAGCTCCTCACTCTCTCTCTCCCACTCTTTCTGTGCATATACAGTACATCATATTACTGCATGTATCTATCTGTAAATCTCAGTCACTAACCACTTACTTTCCTGGGAGCTCTTGGGTTCTCTTAGGCTCCTCAAGATTGTTGGTTGACGGCCTGCCAGAACAACCCCATATCGCACACTGCATTTTGGCCAAATCAGTACTAGTTTAGTAGGCAGTTTGGAAAACAGCCAAGAAGTGAGAGACACAAGGAAGCAATAACAAATTAACAAATTAAAATACAAAACTAAACCAGAGACTCGTGACACTCAAGACAAAGACAGGATTCTTTTAGTTTCTAAGAACACTGTTTATGTTTTGAACCATGAGATTTATTCTCTTTTGTGCAGGCTGAGGATCGGTGTTGTGGTCTGAAAGCTCTGAAAACATTCCTCTGACACTCGATTCAGTCTTTAATAGTGTTTGATGTTTTCACTCGACTGACTCTGCAGTGTGGTCAAACTCATTCATGTCCCAGCTTTGTGTTCACATCATTAAAAGTGATACAGAGTGACCATAACAGCTGGCCAAAGAAAAGCAATCAAAGCTAGTGGAGCAGGAGAGGCCTTTAAAAAGCTTCACAGTTTGCAGCAGGCTTTAAAGAAATAATGCACAGAGTGGGAGTGAGATTCATTCTCAATCCTCAGGCTCTGTGTTCACATGATTAAAGAAACTAGAGGGAAATTACAGTTTCAAGTTGTTCTCCGTCCCCTGCATCCCTGCCTGTAAAATATCACACCTCTTCTTCGAGAACAAATGTAAAAGCAGCAGCAGGATGAAAAGCCTCTACAAATCAGAGCGTGTGCAGCTTCTCTTCTTCATGATGATCTCAGCTTTGAGCCGTGCTCGTCTCCTGCAGACAGCCTCCTTATTCTAACTTCACTGTTACTGATTTGAACAGCTGGTCTGAAGGCAGGCTGAATATAACACTGATGATTCAATTAAAACGAAAGTTACGTGTGTAACTACGGTTCTATGAATCCTGGATGACTGCCAGAGGTGGTGCTTTAAGCACTGAATGAAACCATATCGCGCATGCGAAGGTTGAGTAGCTATACCAACAAAGTCACGTGTGACCCCTGATGACCCCAACAGGTCTATATCTTCGGTGTCATCAGAGGATCTGTTCCTTCAGAATCTTCTCGCGAGACACGATGATTCCAAGTGACCAGAAGCTCTGGAGGTCATCCAGGATTCATAGAACCGTAGTTACATACGTAACTTTCGTTCTATTTCATCCTTCCTGACCACCAGAGGCGGTGCTTTAAGTACTGGATGACTCATACCAACATAGTCACGAGGAATCCCCACATTCCAACCTCATTGCATTGAAGCTGATGAATCTCATAACAGGACCACACCCAGTGGATGGGGGTCGGGTGTGTTCACTCTGTAGAACCTTGTGAAGGTGCTTGGCGATGCCCAAGAGGCCGCGGCACAAATGTCCTCCAGGGGCACCCCTCTCAGGGCTGCCCACGATGTGGAGACACCCCTCGTGGAATGGCACCGCACTCCAGGGGGCATAGGCCGACCGGCTGCCTGATATGCCCGGTTGATCACGTCCACAATCCAGTAGGACAACCACTGCTTCGAGAGAGCACAGCCTCTCTTAGGACCACCATGACACACAAATAACTGGTCTGATCTTCGCATACCGGCAGTACAGTTGACATATGCTCGTAAGGCCCGCACTGGGCTGAGCAGCGCTGACCTGCTGTCATCTTTCCCTGGTGGGGGGTTGAACCATGCCAGCAGTATCGGCTGATCAAGTTTTGATCATGAAAGAACCTTAGGCAGAAACGTGGCCCTCGGCCACAAGGTGACCCCTGAGTCATCTGGACTGCACCTCAGACACACAGGATCTACAGACAAAGCGTGGAGCTCCCCCACTCGCTTTGCTGTGGTAATGGCAAGGAGGAAAGCAGTCTTTGCTGATAACCAATGCAGATCTGCCTCCGCAAGCCTCATAGCCCCCCTCAAAAAGAGTGAAACAAACCCAACAGTGTTGTTGTCTACCCGAACATGTCGAGAGGAAATGGCAGCTACATAAACCCTCAGGGTAGAAAGGGAGCGGCCAGTATCTAAGAGTGACTGCAAGAACTCCAGGATTGACGGCACAGAGCAGTGCTCAGGGTCAAAATTCCTGCCTGAGCACCAGGCCGAGAACAGCTGTCACCTGTTCTTGTATTGAATGCGAGTGGATAGCGCTCCTGGCGTTCAACACAGTCCTGCGAACAGAGATCGAGCAATCTCTCAGCAGTGAATCGGGCCCTACAGAGGCCACACCCACAACTGAAGGCGACCAGGGTCGGGGTGCCAGATCTGACCCCCCATCTGGGACAGGAGGTCCATCCTGTCTGGGAGGCGCCATGGTTGGCTGTGACAAAGTCTGCACAGTGGCCCTCCTGGAGAACCCTCTGAAGCACCGCCTGTATCAACGGAAGCGGGGGGAAAGCATAGAGGGGACCCCCTGGCCTGTCGTGAGCCAGGGCGTCCTGACCTAGAGGGCTGTTTACCTCTGTGCGGGAGAACCAGAGGGGGCACTGAGTTGTTGCCTCTGAAGCAAAGAGGTCCACTGTTACCCTGCCGAAGTGGTCCCAGATGCTGAGCACCACCTCCGGATGTAAACGCCACTCCCCTGGAGAAGGCTTGCCCCGAGACAGAAACCTTGTTGGTTTCTTTCCTGGTTTCTTTCTCGGGGTAGGTACATTGCCCTCAGACTGGCTAGGTGGGGGGCTGCCCAATTCAACAGGTCCCGGGCCACGTACAGCAACCCTGCAGACCTGGTGCCCCCCTGATGATTTATATGAGAAACTGCTGGGATGTTGTCCAAACGCACTAGAACATGCTTCCCTCTTCCATAAAATGCCTCATAGCCAGGTGCACAGCCCGTAGTTCTAAAACGTTGATGTGGTCTGTGCAGGCCTGAGCAGACCACTGCCCCTGAGCAGTTCGGTTTTGCCATACTGAGCTATCCATCATCACCTCTAGCCCAACCTCTCGACCCCATCCCATCCAGTCTCGTCAAAAACTGTCTCCCAGCCAACGTGCAACTCATAACCTCAATCATCAACTCCTCCCCCTGCTCTGGTTCAGTACCCAAAACTCTTAAACTGGCAGCCGTCACCCCCATCCTCAAGAAACCTGGACTCAATACAGACAGCATGTGCAACTTCCGCATCTCCAACCTCCCCTTCCTCTCAAAAATACTGGAATGTGTTGTCGCCTCCCAGATCAAATGATCAACAGGTTATGCCTCTCCTCCAATAACCTGTTTGAACCATTCCAGTCCGGCTTCCGTTCCCAGCACAGCACAGAAACAGCTCTCCTCCTCTCCTCAGACTCTGGCCTCCTCAACATCCTCATCCTCCTCGATCTCACTGCAGCCTTTGACACCATCAGCCACAGTATTCTTCTATCCTGCTTAGAACACTCACTCAACATCACTGGCACTGCTCTTTCCTGGTTAAAATCCTACCTCACCGACAGACAACAGTTTATCAACATCAATAACTGCTCCTCCTCCATAGCTCCTTTGTCCCAAGGCGTCCCCCCAGGGTTCGGTGCTTGGTCCCCTCCTGTTCATCATATACTTGCTCCCCCTTGGTAACATTATCCGGCAGCATGGTCTCCATTTCCACTGTTATGCCGATGACTTCCAGCTCTACATTTCCACCAATTCAATCACCACTGAAACCCGCTCTACCCTAACAAACTGCCTCAATGAAATAAAAACATGGATGCACACCAACTTCCTCTCTCTCAACTATGCAAAATCGGACATAATAATCATTGGCCCTAAATCCCTCATCAATTCCATTCACAACTTCTCCTTCACAATAGACAACTCCACTCTCTCCCTGTCCCCTCATATCTGCAATCTTGGAGTCATCTTTGACAGCCAGCTCTTTGATCACCACGTCACCCAGCTCACAAGAACCGCCTTCTTTCACCTCAAAAATATAGCCCGCCTCCGTCCGCTACTCTCATTTTCTGCTGCTGAAACACTAATTCCATGCATTCATCACATCCAGACTCGACTATTGCAATAGCATCCTTTTCGGCACATCATTCAAAGTCCTTAATAAACTTCATTACATCCAAAACTCTGCTGCACGCATCCTCACCGACACCCGAACATGCGAACACATCACCCCTGTCCTGCAAAATATCCACTGGCTCCCTGTCCCTTACCGTATCCAATTCAAAATCCTTCTCCTCACACATAAAGCCCTTAACCACCAGGCCCCCTCCTACCTCACGGCTCTCCTTCACCTTCACACTCCTGCACGCAGCCTCCGTTCTTCAAAAGCCAACCTCCTATCTCCCCCTCTTAGAACCAAGCACCGAACCTGGGGGGACAGAACCTTCTCCATAGCTGCCCCTTCCCTCTGGAACTCACTCCGTACACACATTCAACACTGCACCGACCCTCCTACTTTCAACTCACTTATCAAAACTCATCTCTTTAAACAAGCTTTTAATGTATGATTGTGATGTATTTTCTGTTTTCTGTAGTTTACCTTCATTGTTGTTATCTTTATGATTTGTCTGTAATGTTGCAATGTCTGTTAGTCTGTCATTACTGTGCTGTTCTTTATGTTTTTAACTATTGTAAAGTGTCTTTGAGTTTTTTAAAAGCGCTTATAAATAAAATGTATTATTATTATTATTATTATTATTGTTATTATTATTATTATTATTATACTGCACCCCACCCTGACAGGGAGGCATCGGTTGTGACAGTCTCGCGACGGGAACCTTTAGGAACCTGTCGAGACCTGGCTTCTTAGTGACAAGAAAGTACATTGAGTAGTATCCCCCGGGCTGAGCCACGGGGTCTACCAGCTCGATGTCACCCTTGACCAAGAGGGTAGGCAGCTCTTGGTCGAGAGCGAGGGCCGCCTATGATGGTCATCTTGACCCGGCCAATGGCTGGGGGCAGGCGTCGGAACTGCAGTCTGTATCCCTGGGCTAGAGTGTAAACCACGCAAGCGTCTGGTGTTGAAGCAGCCCAGTGGCTGAGCTGCTTCTGGGAAAAACAGCCGACAGCCGGCCCCAAGGCTTCAGGGCCTGGGGCGGCGATTTGAGTCCCAGGTCTGAGGCTGCCTGGAGAGCAGGCGATTGGGGACCCGAAAAGTCCTGGACTGCACTAGGCAGCCTTCATCTGATCAAGCTCTGCCGTAAGCTGGTCCACCCTGGAAGCAAGCTTGGACTGCTTCCGCTTAGAGGCGCCCTCAGTCTCAGCAGCTCTACGCTTCAACCGGCCAGGAGGGATCGTAACCAGCCCCTGAGCCGGAGTCAGCTGAGGAGGAGACAAATAAACAGGCGAGCGAGCCCCCCCCCCAAAATTCCTCCACCTCAGACAGTCGAGCAGCCCTCATGGTCCGAGGCATGTAGCTGCAGTTCAAGCGGGGATCATCAGACAGGCCCTCTCTCAGGTGTTCGAGGCCCAGGCAGGAGGGACAGAGATCATGACCATCCTCAAGCTGCACAGTAGCCATACAGGCAGTACAGCAGTGATTGCTCAACATAGCCAGCACTGACTGAGGACACAACAACGAGCTGGGAGCGGGGAAGCGTAAACACTGCCTTCACCAACCAGTTGATATACCTAGAGTAGGCACTAGTTGGAACACTATGCCAGAAGAAGTTACCACACCTATGCTGGAGTGAGCGTGGAAACACAGCCTCTCCAACAAGGTGATCTGATGCGCTAATTACAAGCCGGCTTAGGGCGAAAACACCAGCCAACTCAACAGGACGCACCTATGTCAGGAGAGGGAGCGAACACACTGCCGTCACCGACAAAAGGTATATTACAAAATAAACAGGTAGAAACACAGTGGCCACCACTCGTTGGAAGCGGAAGCCCTTCAACTAAACGACAACGAGGCAATAATGGGTGGAGCGCAATGACGCCTCCACCCTGAAAAAAAGGGCAGGCACCAACAACAGGTGCCGCCGGTAGTAACAGTTAACACAAGCGAAAACGCTATCCTTAAACGATAAGTGCTGTCAACAAAACAACATGGGCATAACCGAGTTGCTAACCCACGCCGTTAGCGGTTAGCTCCGGCGGATGCAACGTCGCTAACCATAACAAAGAAACAGAAACTTCAGCAACAACAAAAAACTGTGATACTCAATAGTCCAACCACCTGCGAGCGACAAGATGTAAAGGAACAGATCCTCTGATGACACCGGAAGATATAGACCTGTCGGGGTCATCAGGGGTCACATGTGACTTTGATGGTATAGCTACTCGACCTGTGCATGCGTGATATGGTATCATTCAGTGCTTAAAGCACCGCCTCTGGCGGTCAGGAAGGATGAAACAGAACGAGGCTCAGAGAGCAGCTTGAGCATGACCCAATCAAATGAACTGTTAACAAACTGAGCTCTGTGTGTGTGAGAACAAGATTCTCCAAACCTGTAATTATCTTGTAAGATGTTTGTCAGAAGACAGCTTGAGATTCAAAATGAAATGAAGAAAAACATGAATGAATAATTCTACAGGTTTAACTACCAGCTGAGAAACTGATTTAACATTCATCAAACTGATGAACTGAATTTTTCTGAGAGAACCTTCTCAGTTATTCATGATGATTTACTACTGAACTATTTATTTCCGCTGTTAGCACTCTGTAGCTAATCTCATTGGAAGACCCTTTTATGAACTTATTGTATTATTAATTTAAAGATGTCCTCACCCACATTGTAACACTGCTGAATGCAGCAACAATTCAAATACATCACAAACTCTAAACATGTAGCTGTCCTTTCTTTCTGCACACTCAGATCTTCACATGCACTCTCTCTGACACTCATCAATAATCACAAATACATGAATATTATATCTGCATGATAGGCATGTGTGCTTCACTGTCACACAGTCACATCAGTCTCCATTTATTCACTTCTCTCTCTGCTGCTTTTAATTTAATGCTTTATGAGCTTTGACACATTAATTCTAATTTTTGAGCAGGAAGAAAATATGTCAGATGAGTAATATCATCACTTTTTTCATGTTGTCACTTTATTTGATGGTACATCTACTAAGCTCTGTGTTTTTGTATAACGCTCCCTAAAGCTAAACCAGCACTTCAGTAAACCTCCAAACTGTTGGTACTCTGATATCAGACATGAAACTAACAATATAACTATTTACTTTGTCATGGTACTTATATAATGTAACCAGATGAAGGTGTGAAATCTTGCTTTTCTGTTGGTAATAAAGTTCTACCAAAGACATGTGCCCAGCATTAACATGTAGTAAGGCATTCAGTGTAAATGTGTGTGCAGTGATTTGTAATATCTGCTGTGATGGAGGCAACAACATTAGCTGGGTTAGCATCACGAGCTAACATGCTGCTAGCAGACATTTTCTTTCTCTCTTTGACTTCAAGCTTCACACTGTGTTCACAGCAAACAGCAACAACAATACCAACACATTCAGTTAGGACATGATGACAGCAGCCCTCCTTCAAATCCCCTCACAAAGACCACCTGACTTTTTGACATAGATATATTAATGTGAATAACAAACTCTCTCAGAGCAGAAAATCTGTCTCTGACTCTGTTTGGAATCAGCTGACATTTGACCTGATAACAAACTGAGGAGAACTTTGTTTTCATCGCCCCATCAACAAGATCCATAGAGAAAATATTCTCCATCTTTGCTCCTCTGTCTGCCCTGAACCCTCCTCCATCAGTCACTTTAATATCTGACATAATAATCTTGATGCTGGTATGGTTCCTGTCATCATGACAATGGTTATACTGGTGCTCATTTGGTTTTATGAGGCCTCTCATGCTCCATCTGCTCTGTGTGCACGGGACTCCATCTGAACTCCCTCCCTGCTCCATCTGGACTCTTCTGATAATCCCTCCTTCACTTCTGAGCCCTGCTGAGCCCTCAAACACCCTCATCAAAATGTCTCATTCCTCCAATTAAAGACATGTTTTCATTTGACTTATTTATAGTTTAGTATAGCTCATTTGTTCTGAATGTGTTCAAAAGTTAAAGATCCTCACAGTGACAATGGATCATTATATATGATTATATTTACAACATCTTTACAATCAATAAAACAAACATTAATGCAGTCTTCTAAGAGAATTGTTAACAACAATGAATAAATCTGTGTTAAATCAAAGAGGGTATACACTGCAAAAAAGCAAACTTGTATTTTTTGGCTTAAAACAGTAATTTATGTTGGTAAGACTTGAAAATATAAATTATTGACATTTAAGGCAATAATGTGAGTTAGCACAACAAAGCAAGACAGTTGAATGCTCCAAAACACTTTGGTGAGTTGTTAATACTTAAATCTATAATTTGGGGTTCAATACAAGGGAAAACAGTTCTGCTAACTCCTATTTCTTTGTTGTGAAATGCGGGAAAGTCTACTTTCCGAGTTGGCACTCTTCACTTGAAGTGTCATTGTGGCTGTGCTGCCTCGAGCTGGAGTCCACACAGGTAAGTTTTAACCAACCTTTAATTAAATTAAGTTAAAATGATACGGGAATTTTATTCTGAGTTGTTTTGTTTTACGTCGTTTAATGGAGAAAGCGACCTACACATTGTCAACATTTAAACACAAACAGGTTTTCAGTCATTAGCGAAAGCTAGCGGCAACCTGATGCTAGCGGCGCTGCATCAGTTAGCCGCTAGCATGTACCGTTCAAACAGGACAGACATGTTATCTTCTGACTGGTTGTGTTAATTCATGCTCGCTAACTTGTTACAGCTACAAGAGTAGCCATTAGGGTATTAATGCTAACTCAAAATTGTGGTCACAACATAAGCTGACATGTCATTTTACAGAAGTGTTGGCGGTGTCACTGTGGTAATAACACTCCGTCTCTGCTCCAGGATGGCAGCAGGTGAGCAGGCTGGTTTAGGGACAGAGAGAGAGCGGAGCCGGCTGACAGGCTGCTGCTCGGTCCGCTGTGCCGTTAGTTTGCTGCCTGCCTCTCTACTCAGTTCTCTACTGTCTGCTGGTCTCAGTAAATAACTGTGTGTTGAGACAGTGGTGATTTAATAAGTTAACGTTAAACTATAACATGATTATTATCTGCGCGGGTGGAGCAATGTGTGCGTGTGTGAAGGTAGGCTACAGTTATTATGCTCTCAGTTTATCTAATCTCTAATGCATCAATCAGCCGTAATATAGGCCTATATTGTGCGCATTTATGACGATATGTTCAATGATGTCCTTGTTAGCCGGAGCTTAAAAAAGTAAAATTAAAGTTGAAAAATGCCAAATTACCCTTTAAAAGGAGTAAACCTTTGATGTTCAATCAACAGGAAAATGTTCTGGATATGGAGGAGGACAGCTGCCTGTATGTTTACTCTACTTATGTCAATTACATCTTGTAATGTTTCATGCAACTCTTTGTTTCAGACATCTGACATCACTGCACATCGACAAACTGCAGCATTAAAGGGCCTTCCCTTGTATCTCCGTGACAGTCAGGAGAAGCTTGTCATGAACTGTCTTGTGAGTGGTTATAAATAGAAATTGTAAATATGTTATTATACTGTATTTATAGTGCTGTATTTAACGTTGACTTCAACCATTACCTCTCTGTCCTCCTTGTTCCCTTCATCTTTCCCGATGTCCAGAGTGTCTTCAATAGTTGTACTGTCCTGGCTTGATGTAGCCTAATTGATATCAGTTGATGGGGGTTCAATTTTTGGTTGTGGGGTATGGGATGGAAATAGTTAATATGTCAAACTCATAATTAATTCTATTTGGAAACAAATGTTTATCCAATAACTTGGAGTTATTTTAGAGTAATAGCTTATTCTGAGTCACAGTATTTTAATCTAATGTCTTGCAATCCATGTGTTGGTCTTTTCCTGTCTGTCAACACAAGGACACTGACCCAGAAGAGGAGCAGACGAAGGGCCTCATTGTGGGTATCCTCACTGTCCTCACGCAGCTCCTCAAAGTGTCGTGAGTGTTGCTGTTGTTGTGGAAGAAGAGATTGTCCTTCAAGATCTCCCTGACCCGCCAACTGCTTTTGCTTACCTCTTTGGACTGATCTATGCTTTAAACCTGAAGTACCTAAAAGATCTCAGGTACACATTTGAAACTGTTCAGAAGGTTTTCATGGAACTTGGTACAGACCTCTCTGCAAGGGTCAGAGCCCTCAAAAACAAACTCCTTCAGTGAATCCACAAGTTAACTGATAATGTTGGATCTGAAATGTTGACCTCTAAAAGTTCCCTTCTGTCCAGCCAACACCATGTTAATTTACTCCTGCTGTTACTCACTCTCAACTCTTATGTACCTCGATCTCCAACTCTTACATTTATTTTGCACTTTTATTGGGTTTTCTTAAACATGTTACATGTTAAGATTCAGTGTTTGTAAATTGTCACATAGTATTGAGCAGTGTTATATAGTGATAGTGATAGTTGTGTATCATACTGGTTCTGTATGGTCTTGTATACATGACTCATGTTTGATCTTTTATTCAATCTCAAAGTTACAATGTAGCACAAGTTGACTGCTAGGACTGGGACAATTGGGTCTCATCAGTTTGCATTTACTTGGCCCTGTTGAAAGGGATTTGATGCTGGTACAGTTTAAATAAAACAAATGTTTTGAATGTATATGTTGCATCTGTAATTATTTATACATTTGATTAGAAGTTATTGGTTACATTATATTACTTATATTACATTATAAACTATTGCAGTGTGCAATTTTAAATTCCTCTTAAATTATTCTGCTATACTAACTTAACCAAATTTAAGTGGATTCTGTGTAAGAATTCAGAGTTATTACAATGTAAAATTATAAGTTAGTACAATTTACAGGAGAGTTAGCAGAAGAAATGTTAAATTAAGAGTCTTCCTGCTGCTGTGACTTTCTGAGCTTGTTAGTCTGAACCAAAGTTCACAGCTGACCTCCTCCAACACAAGAGGTATGACAGAGTCAATAAAGAGACAACAACAGGACAACAGGAGATTTACAGAGACACCCTACACTGCAAAAAAAGAAAAGTTGGGTGAACTAAAAATTTCAAGGCAACAAACTTCGATAACATTTTAAGTTTGGCAATTAAACTAAATATTTTAAGTTTCGCTTTTGAGGTTGCTCAACTCTGAATTCTCTGAATTCTCAACTCAACTGTAAGTTGTACTAACTTGTAATTTTACATTGTAATAACTTTTAATCCTTACTCTTACTAGGAGGAAAAAAACACTTGAGCCTCACTGCTCACTCTTTTGTTACCAAATATTGACCGGCATGGAATCCTAAAATGTATGAATTAATCCAGGTCAAGAGCATCCTGATAATGAGGAAGGTTTGAAGAACCCACCACAATCAAACCCAAGAATCAGTGTCTTAATTCTTCTTCAGACACAGGATGTCAGGTCAGAGGACTGATATCCTTATCTTTAGAGAAAAGTGGGAGTTGATGTTTTCTGTTGCTTTTCTGCGGCTTGGTTTCATCTGTTTGTCTTTCTATCTGACTTCCACTTTCTTCACCAGCAGCTCAAACTAAATTTCACATGTAAGAAAACACTGTTGACTAACTGGCTTCTGATTGGCTGGGTGATAGTCTGTTAGATCAATCGAGATCATAGAAACATGTCAACAGATTTTCATTCTAGTTGATATCAAACATTTAATTAGAGTTATTGTGAAGCAACATGAAGTGAAGTGACTCCCTTTGTCCTCTATTAATGGTAGGTGACTCCATGTTCACTCTGTGTCTCTGCTGGAGAAGAGAAAGACAAAAGCAGCTCATACAAAGTAGTATTATTCTGTGCTGCTGGTGTGAAGGTGATGTCTCTTTGTTCAGCTGCACAGAGGAGCCCACAGTGGCCTTCAAACCAAAGGTTTACAAAGAACAACACAGAGAGTTTCACACTTTGGAGCTGTGTGCTGCTGCTCTTTGTTCATGTGTTTAATATGAACGTGTGTATCATTTCATGTTGAAGAGTTAAGATAGTCTGGTGTGCAGCGTCACAGAGACGTGCACATGAATATACAATCAGCATCCTTTTCATTCTTTTCATTCATTGTCCTTATTAACATCTCAGTCAGCTCTGACACTTCATGGATATCATGTTGTATGATGTTTACAAAGCAACATAAACATGGAGTATAATATTTAATATTCATCATATTTTCAAACTGATGATTTCTGTTATAAAGAGTCTCTTCTTGATGTCTCTGACTTGTTTTGAGTGAAAATGAAGCTCAATCATGACCCACAATCTCTCACACTGCTGATGTCACGGCTTCCTGAATTTAATTTAAATGACAAAACTGAATATTAGTTGTTATGGTTGTGTAGATAAAAGTTCTTAAGGCCTATTGACAGTAGATGTTTTTTTAATAGTTTGACATTGACATGTCCTTGCCTCAATAATCAGAAACTAAAATCATTTAAAACATCATGAGAGTAAGAGAATACTCAACATGTCATGATAAAAGGAGAAGATACTTTATTATGTTTTATATTATAGTCTTCAGAAATTGATTACGTCAAGTGATCTAAAAAAAGATTTGAGGGGTGAAAAGGTCAGTAAGTATTTGAACTGTAAAATGTAATCCAGTTGAACTTAAAGAGAATAAAGGCCCTGAAAGACTCAACGATCAGCTTTTCTAAGACAGTTCATGAACTTATGTCCACGACTGACATCAGGTCAATGTGTGAGGGAGTTCAGAGGAAAACATATGACCTGCAGCTTCTGTCAGTGTTCATTATTTTCTTTTTACAGCATTATACTAAACTGAACTGTGTAGATGAGAAGAAAGAGCCTGGACATCATCGGGGTTATCAAGAGAGAACCTCCCTTTACCGGTGTTTCAACAAATTAGACCAACATCACCTCAGGGAGGAAACCCACTCAGTGTCCCAGAACCCCCCCCCCCCCCCTTCATGAGAACTCTCACCGTCCATCATACCCACATGTGAAAGAGAAAAGAGAGAGAAGAGTCTGTAGAGAGATGTTAGAAAGAGGACAGAGAAGACAGAGCCATGGAGAGAAGCCTATTTGGACCAGAGCTCACTCTGCAGGGTTAGACTGTACACCTTACCTCCTCCTACTCCCCCATTTTCATGATGGAGGAGAGATACATGTTTTAACTTTAGCACAAACTTCACTTTGAGGACAGAGGAGGGAGAACATAAACGTAAAACCTGAGTCATGCAATGTCATGAACTTGTTTCCTGACTTGTTAAACTTCATCAATTCTTTTGAATGTCTGCTGTTCTGGATTTAAATGAAAATAGAAAAAGGATTTTCAATTTTATTTCCAGCCAGTCCCCTGTAATAATTTTCCCTTTAACAGAATCAATGATTGTACTTTCCCTCTGACCCAGTTTCCTGACTATTTCTAAAGAAGTCTTCACAGCATGAGCTCTGTCTCTGAATGTTTCCCTAAATGTAATTTCTATCACACACACACGGCAGCTAGCATGTTGGGTTACATGTGAAAATCATGGTGCAGAGACTGAAGCCTTTAAGAGAGATCCCTTTAAGAAGAACATTAGTGTGAATGTGGAGGCCAGTGGAGCCCAGAGGAGATGATGAGACAGATGCTGATTGTTGATCACAGAGGGCTCTATAGGAGGAGACCACACAAACACTCTGCGCCACACTTTGGACCACTTGGACTTCAGCTGTTCTTCACAACACTTGAATGAGTTTCTGTAATTGTGAGTACTGAGAGTCTTCTGACTGAAGCCTCTAAAACTGGCCTCTTTGAACACACACACAGAAGAAGTGCTTCAAAAGACTGTTGATGTCTGAGAGGCTGAAAAAAAGTCAAATCAGTCCAAAGTCATTAGTCTGAACATAATTTATTCTAAATCAAGGGAGGATGTGTGCTATTAAAACATTTGAAATATTCATGGCATACTTTGGGGATTCAACAGGTTTTGATCTTGTGATGATCGTCTATGGAACAAAACGTTTTCTGACAGTGTATTTGGTTTGATTTTTAGTTTGAGTCTTCAGCAAAAACTGTTTTTATAAAAACCTTTGCTGAGAGCAGTTTAAAGTCATTTAGATATTATTTATATGCATTGCACTTGCTAACATAAGCTGACTCAGCAACAGCTGATGTGAGATTTTGCATCTTCAAACATGGACACTAAACCAAAAGTACTCCAACATTGAACTCTGTTCAGGCTACAATCTGAGAGCTGCAGAGACTGGAACTGATAATCCTCTTGAGAAATGTACATGCAGAGAAATCCTCGGACAGAACCAAACATAATCTGAAGAACCGAGAGAGAGAGAGAGAGAGAGAGAGAGAGAGAGAGAGAGAGAGAGAGAGAGAGAGGTTAAAGCTGCATGGAGAGATGGACAGATGGATGGATTTTTATAAAAGAGAGGAGGAGGAGGAGGAGCAGGAAGAAGAAGTGGAGGAGACTATTTGTGGAGGTCTGCAGAGCTCTTTATTTATTTTTTCAGACTTTTCAGTGAGAGAGTGTTCCTCTTGTTGGTCATCTCTTAAAGCCATCTTTCAGAGGGGATTTGGACAGAGAAGCTTTTGGCAGCAGCAGTAAACCCGACTAAACTGAGACTGATGTTGAGCTCTGAATGAGTTTCACTTTGACCCTGAACACACAAGATGACTTTAAACTCCCATCAATGTGACTTATTACAACAACACATGGTGAGACACAGCAGACAGAACTGGAGACATGTTCTGTTTATCCTTCACACACAAACACTGTAAACACTCAGAATGTCTTTAACTTGTATAGTGAGAAGCCATCGTGTCTTAGAGATAACTTTAGATATAAACTGAAAATAACAAAAGATATTTCAAGTCCAATAGTATTTCTTTAATGTTACTGACTGTCAGAAGAGATGTTCTTGAGTTGATAATACAGGACTTTGTTGCCCACAAAAACAGATGCTAGTTATTGACAGACTGTATGTGTGTGTTTGTATGTTTATTTGTGTATGTGTGGGTGGGTGCAGGGATCAATAGTGCAGATGCTGTGATTCATCCTGACTATCTGAGAGAACTCAATAAATAGAAACTTTCATTACACAACTACAACGATGACAAAAACCTTCAGCCTCTGTCCATCCACACAGGTGTTTTTAATGATTCTGTCTGATTAGATCAGGACAGGTTGTAAAAAGGTCGAGCTATGATGAGAATTTATGATTCACTTGAAGTTTGTTTATGTGTCTAAAATCTTCTGATCCACATGTGGACTCTGAGCATTAAAAGTCTGGAGGTGAAGAAGGCTAACTCTCAAGTGTTTCACCTTTAACCCACCCAGACTGCTCTTACTTTTAGTCTGAGCAGAGTGATGGCTGCTGGGAAATGGAGTGTGAGGCTGTACATCTGACTGCTCACACAGCAAAGTGAGACTAAGGGTGCGTTCGAATTGTCCCTCCTATCTCCTTTCACTATCCACTTTAGCTTAACCCCGGAAGCATTTAAGTGGCGGCCATGATAAGAGTCGTTCGAATTCTCTAAAAGCTAAGGAAAGGTGGGTCAGTGCTTCCTTTATAACCTCCTTTAGCATAGGATACACTGGACCATCCTTTACGAAAGGAGATGAGATATGCCGCCCCACAATTCCTTGCGGCCGCAACATTTAAAGCAAGTTGCGCATCCGACTGTTCACGGACATGAACGATGATCGTAAAGTGACACAGATCATGTAAGGGATAAAAAGATAAGAGACATTTTTATCAGATGATGTTTTATTCAACATATTTCATTCACTTAAGAATGCTTTGTGCAGTTGTACATTTGTATGCTTCAAACATTATGTGTAGGTTATATCTTACATAAATGTAACAATTAATTTCATACAATCATATTTATTTTGATGTTGATTTCTGAGTGGACAGGAAGCTGATGGTTTCACTTTTCTTACTTGTAGCCTGGTAGTCTATATTTCTTTTATTTCAATCCCAACCTCGTCGTAATTAGGATTATTTCATCGGTAAGAAGGCACAGGGGAAAGTTTTTTTAGATGCGTTTTCTGTAGTCCATTTTCTGAACATTGTAGTTTCAACACGGCAGACCTACGTCATTAACCTCCGCCGGCCCGTCGCATTTAATGACGTGGCCTAGTGGAAATGTGGTCGGATTGTAAGAGCAACGAGATCGCCTTTCCCTAAGTCCTTTATGAATTCTCCTAACATCTTTCCTTAACCTCATGACGTTTTCCCCGGGGTTAAGGTGAAGTGGATAGTGAAAGGAGATAGGAGGGACAATTCGAATGCACCCTAAATACGTTCAAGAAGGGAGGTATAAAGGAAGCAGCAGCTCTGCAGAAGACAGCTGGTGACAGAGTTACAAATAAATAGTGTTTAACAGTTTGAAGAATCCAGAAGAAGTGATGTAGAGAGTGTGTTTTATCCTCTAAATGTAAAGCTGTGAAATCTCACCTGAAACCTTCCAAATCATCTCAAATTCACCTCGGTGTAACTAAACTTACAGACGACTGACAGAAAATACAGGATGGAAATCACAGCAGATCTTCTCCTTCACACACAGCTCCATGTGTTTCATTTTAAAGCCTGAGAAAATATATTTTCCCCGAGACTCTGAGGATGTTCACTCCCTGTTCTCAGCTGTCAGTCAGTCACGACTCTCTGGATAATAATCTGAGCAGGTAGCTTTTTTCATTTCAGGCTCCCAGCAAAGCAAACAAAAAGCAGAAGAAAAGAAAAACATCACACATGTCTGCTTATGAAATTCTGCCCAAACCTAATATTCAGCTTCATGACGGAGCAAAAGCTCCAAAAGCCCCTCCTGAACTTAGCGCTGCAGCTTTGAAGCTCTGAGGCCAGGTGCAGCTCGTTAAACAATCAGTATCTTCACCTGGGCAGAGATGGAGACAACAGAAGGGGAGAAGAGACAAACAGCACAGGGAACAACATACAGCCGTAACCATGGAGACAGTTAGGAGTCTCAGTCCCATCATGTTCTCCAACATGATGGATGAGCTCAGCAGCACATTGTTCATGTGAAACAAGCTGCTGTGTTTACTGCTTTCTGTGGAGACAACACCTCCAAACTGGTGTAGTCTGAAAGTCAGAGAATGAAACAAATAAACAGCCAACATGTCTGACAGTGTGTTTGTATTTGTCCTATGGGTAATAATCTACATGTATTACTGTCACAGAGGGACTGTAAAGTTTGATTACATCTTTGTTGATGTGCCATCTCATCTCACCAATAAATGTTATTTCCACAGTGAGACCACATGAAGACACTTTTATTATTTGTTCTCCAGAGGTAATGTTGGAGTTATGTCATAGATTAAATGTCTGATCCTATAGGAATATTCTGATTACATTTTGTTAAACCCACTATTAAAAAAGTTTGATGACTGAATGATCCGTGTTTGATGATGGTTTGATCTTTTTACATCTTTTATTTCACTCCCTTTGTTCTCAGGTTGTAAAGTTGCTGCAGTTCTTTCTCTCCTGTGTGTTTCCTGCAGTTCTTATTTAGTTTGAATATTTTGAAATGCAGCATGTTGTGTCTGTGTTTGTCAGTGTGGTTAGCATCAGTTGTATCTGGTCACCATGTTTGCTGTTTGGGCTTTGTAGTAATCTGGACAGCTTGTTCATTAAAATGTGCACAGATGGAAACATGTCACCACAATCAGAGACTGTTTAGTTGGTCTTAGCAGCAGAAGAAGAAAAAAACTAACTAAATACAAATAATAATGTGACAGCATGCTCTATGTGAGAAACAAGTGATTTCATGACTTTCTTTATGTTCAGCCTCGCTCTCTCTCATCTGCTCCTCAAATGCAGCAGCTCCATCAGTGACCCAGAACTTTAAAACATGACTCTGTAGTTACATCTCTACCTTCCTACTTTAGATTATTGTTTACATCTGTTACTGTACTCAGTGGACATAATGAAAAGAGGGGTAAAGTCTGCTTCAAGACAGACAACATGTCACCTGTAATATATGTCTGCACTTGAATCCATTTCCAGGTGAGGAGCGAGCACTGACCTCATTTACTCGGAGAGTCCTCAGGATGGCCAACAGCCGCTCCACATCAAACAGGTAATAATAATAAGACCTTGGTTGTTTTGTAGGTATTGTAGAGCTACATCTATCCTCCGGGCTGCAGAGGGCTCGTTGGTGGGTTTTATTTACAAGAGCTTCACGTTGTTGTGCTGTTGTTGTAAGTGCTTAAGGAGGTTTGAGGTTATGTTTTTAGCAGTAGAAAGAGATCTAGTACTGGGACACAATTTACATCTGACAACGATGTTCTCCTCATCTTTCCTCTCGACTCTCTAAAGTAATGGGAATATTTCCAGCCGCTGAATGTAAACATGAGCGCTTCCATCTTCCATGCTAACCAGGGTTGCCAGGTATGTATGACAACAATTGACAATTGGTTGATTTTTATCTTGCAAGGTGTGACACACTTCAACTGCCTCTCCTGTTGATGCTCAGAGAATGAAACTTAAGTGCTCAGTCCAAACAAAACCTGACAACGACCCACTATGAATCTCTTCTCAAAGCAAGTTTCGCTTCACCCATCTAAACTGACAAGACCTTCCTAGTTTCAAATCAGAGCTTGTTCTGCCTTGCTCAGATCTTTCTCTTGTTTCAGAAGAACCTTCACTCCCTCCAGCTCATTTCCGAGATCTTCAACTACCTGCCATTTGGGTGGCCGTCTCTGAGGCAGAGCACGATCGAGTACATCCTGGTTCTGTCAGTGGTGCTGTCCGTAGGCTTACTCCCTCCTTCGGTGGAAAGTCTGACCTTCTGGCTGAGTAGGACGCTGCCTATTGTGGGTTAGGCAGCTGGTCCTGCGGTTTGCTCCTTGCATGGGGTATTTAAACACCTCAGCTTCAACCACCTCATCTCCTATCTCCTTCTCCATGATATCTCCCAGGTCTGGGATTGTTCCATTGCTGGTCTTAGTTGAATCAGTGTCTTGGATGTTGAGTTGTTTGAGTTTGTTGTCTTCATGACAATATCTCAGATCAGATCAGTGAACTGTTGTAGTCTCAGACTGAATCTGTGTACTGTTGAGAGTCTGTGGCTTGTTACCTTTTAACTGACGTTAGATATAAAGACTCTGACTCAGGCATCATTCAAATCTTTGCCTGTTATTTAAAAGAAACAAAATGGCTGCTCCAGCATTTAACATTAAACACAACCCAACAAGCTGAGGCGGGCCTTAAGCCTCCTGACAAACAGCTACAACAGTTTTCAGAAGTGTGGTCAAATGAATGCTCATTTAGATCTATTAGTAATGTGAACGTGAACATTTCTGGTTGGGGGCCGATAGATAAAAAAAAGGAGACCAGTAGACTAATCAGTCTGAAAAAAAATCAAGGCAAACTTCTAAAGTAAGATGAACTAACTCTTACATCATGTTACCATCACCATAGAAACCTTTTCACAGCTGATTGAGATTTGTTAATTCGTGCAGTTTGACAAACACAAACGCACACACACATTCAGACTTTAAGATATTTGAACACAAAGGCTTTTTTAAAGTCTTATCTACGTAGCCCACATATATAATTTAACTAACATAAGTCACATTGTAATACCTAAACCATGGACATGTTTCTGAACTGAAGCTGTTTTAAGTGTTACTGATCTATCATTATGTTGAATAGATACTTTTACACTACATTTCACAATCACTCATTCATACTGTGATGTCAGACGCTGCTTTGTAAAGTGCTCATCAGTATTAACTAATCCATTCATACTCATTACAAGACAACTGGTGTGATTTTGGGGTTCAGCGTCTTCTTCAAGGACACCTGAACATGACTGCAGGAAGAGGGATTGAACTGCCAACCTTATGATTAAGAGACGACTGAACACACCACTGAGTCAAAGAAAAGTCTAATATGTTTAAATGATTAAATATAATAATGATTGAATTAACAGAACATTTATAAAATACCACTAAAGCTCATTGGTTGAGACTGAGGTGTTAAGAAGTCTTCATAGAGGACCAGGCTCTCTCTGGATGCTCAGGGTAGAAATGAATAAGGAGCAGGAGGCTCACAGAGCAGTTTACTCAACAACACTCAAATAATTGTTGGTGCTTGAGATGAAGAGCGGAGGGAGTGAAGACAGAAAGAGTGTAGCAGGAACAGTGGTATTACAGAGGTTATTAGAAATCCTCCAATGAGCTCCATTCTGTGCAGATGAGGAGAAGTCACAGTGTTTGTTACGCCCTGCAGCACCTCAGCAGGCCACACACAATACATATGAATTTGACTTTGAAAGAGAAAGAGGAGAACATAGGAGGAGTGTTTCATGTGTTGGAGGCTCAGCAGGCTGTGGACAGAAGCTCTGAGCTGCTCTGCCTGTGTCTCTGTCCTGCTCAGTGAGGAGAGGGTCAGTGTTTGGAGAAACTTTGTGTTATCAGGGCTCCGAACAGGAACATTTTTATACTTTCTTATTTTATTCTGGGGAAAATGCTCAGGAAAAAAACAACTGAGAGACCTACAATCACTAATACAAATTCCTTCCACAGCTCAGACTCATATAAAGACACTCATTTACCCTCAAAGTGATGCTGTAATATTCAACTTCATTTACCAATTATATGAGAAACATCTTAGCCTTCATTCAAAATATTTCATCACAAATAATTTACATCTTCAGTCTTCTTCTCCATATTTATACAAATTCCTCAAAGTCTGTCATCAGCTCTTCATTTACCACTGGATCGATCTAACCAAAAGGATTCATGGTCACCTTCAGCCTTCACTGATCTTGAGTTATTTAACTAGTGAGATCAATAGATATTAACCCTTTACAATATTACATTGAAATGAGTCTGCTAGTGCATACATCTGTATTTTAGTGTAATTTGAAAATGTTCCTTGAAGTTTGTTTTAAATACTTCATGTCCCAGGAATCAGACTTGAAGGTTTTTTAAGTCAGTAAGTTAAAAACCAATAATACAATTGTGTCATACATTTAGAAGTTATGTAAGCTGTGCTCCTGCTGACATGTTCTTCATTAATATCAAAGTGGATAATGTTAGAAAACGATCGCCCTCAGCTGCTCACATAACTTCACTCAGTTTGAAACCAATAGTGAAAGTTAAGTGACGATAACACAAAAGACAGAAGCTGAAGCTTTCTGATTCAACAAGGATGAAGACTGTGTTACTGAAGGTTTTTATGTTTGATCACTTTAAACAGGTTCACTTTTTAAATGTTAGAGTGGACTTCTCACAGAGCTGTGGATCTGTATCACAGTGAGCTGTTATACTGAGCTTAATGCCTTCCTGTATTAAAATAAACAGGTTTAATGTTAACCCTCCATGCAGTTCTTCTGTTTACTTTGTTTATCATCCTTTGAGTCTCTTACAGATGTTCCAGTTGTTTTTGTTGATGATCTTTTCAGCAGGTGCTCATAGAGAATTGGATTTTGTTCTGATCATCATTAATTCTCCTATAAAATAATAATAAGTGCTGATTAAATGCAAAGTGATAAATGATCCATGCTGTCGTTTCTTTTCTGTCTCGTCCTCTCTGTGCCGTTTCTCACACTGAGCTGTTGTGTACAAAAGTTCACATCTGTTGCTTATTGAACATCTGGACTCATTTACATATTAATGAATATTTATGTTAATGTGATTGTTATTGGGCCTGCAATGTGAAAGACTGGAGATCTACTCAAGCAGAAATAACATACTTTCACCTTTAACTAAAAATAATGTTGTCTCCTCCGTCTGATAAAAAGTGAAACACAGGAGAGAGGAGGTCATGAAACAAGAGTGTTTTTTATTTGATTAAATCAGCTGAAATAAAGATGAATAAAAGATTACATTTCACCGTCTATTTAGGATCTATTCAGTGATTCAACAGGTCTTAGAGTATATTTTCAGTTCAGGGTCACACATCAGTTACTTCTTGTTTTCCATCTGTAGTTACAATGACACATGATTTAGTTTGATTATTACTCGTCCTGTCCTCACACTGACATCTTCTAAGTGATTCTCATTTTAAGTTCCCTAATGTTCTGAACAGAAGGAGTGAAGATACCTGCACAGATGTTATGTAATGTGTTAGCCACGTTACAGCTGTTTATTAACTGATGGACTTCAGAGTAAAGAGAGTTAGGAGGTGAAGAGAAATGTAAAGCAGGGTTCATTGAAAAAAGAGACACTCAGTCTTCCCTGGATAAAGAAGAGCTGAAATAGAACAGCCTGTTTGTATTTATTTGCTGTTCTCACAGGGTCAGATGTAATTAAAGAGAAACAATAAAGATGTCCTTCAGTCATTTGTCACTGGAGGGAGGATTGACCTTCATGTTTGTCACTGATGGTTCAGGGAGGTGGAGCGAGTCAAACAGAAGCACTGCTGCAGATTTCATTCCCAGCTTCAAGGTTTGACCTTCAGACAAAAACTCACAAATCTAAAGATTGAACATCTGCTCTGATTTCTACAGTTTTTATAAAAACACCTCTCCATCTGTACCAAAGAGAGCTGACACAGTGTGAACAGAGAAGTTGTGTTTCAGGTGGTTAGGGCTTGTTTGTTAGCATGATGTAACTCACTCTGCAGCCGCTGTTCCTCAAACCTTCTCACACACTCTTTTTATGTCACTGCAAGTTGTGGAGGAATATAAGAATACAAATATAAGAGACATCTTTTTCTCTGCTCTCTGGATCTGAACAGAGGATTAAGAGAATGTCACATCTAGAAGACAAATCCCTTCAGGTCAGTGCTATAGCATATCAATGTAATGTAACATTTCTTTCATGGTGGAAGAATGTAAAGAACATTTTCTTCTCCCTCCAGTGCTGTTCTGGTGAGGGAGCAGCTGTCCATGCACGGATCAAAGTTAACGCTCTCCATTTACAAAATCTACTTATTAAAAAACATCTTCATATTTACTTCTCTCTGCATCAACATTTAATGGTAATATATTTTCATATTTCATAAATAAAGCTGTTGGATCAGTATAACTCTTTAAATATGAACAACATCAAATTGACAAAGAGTGTGTTTGTGAGTGAACTTAGACATCTCTTTTCTCTCTGATCATGATGAAGTTATCATTTCTAAATTTCTATTGTTTGCAGATAGGATATCAAAGCCTTCTTAATGTGATAAAAGCTGTTTTTTTGTTGTTGTTTTTAAGTCAGAATAGAGAAATAAGTGAGTATCAGAGACAGACTGTAAAACATAAAAATAAGTCGACACAAAGAGAAATCTAATTTCCGGATCAGAAAGGATGTCAGTGAGTAAAGAGTCAGACTTTGTCATCTCTCTCTGGTCTTGACATTGAGAGTTCAGGCTTCAGGTAAACTGAATAAGCTCGGTTTATCTCCAGCTCGAGACTGAAACCATAAAGTCACTGCATTGAATTTGTGATGTGTCCACAGATCTCATGCTGCATTAGTCAACAGCAGACAGGAGAGGAAGGTTTTAGTGTTTTGTGATTCAGGTGATGATACTGAGAGAACTCAGACTCATCCTGTGAAATGGAGCAGAGAATTGACCCTGAAGGGGACCCGTAGTTCTACAAAGCCTCTGAGGTGAAACATCATCCATCAGAACGAGAGCCTTCCTGCTCTCTTTGTTTTTTCTTCATTTTTGTTGTCTACCATTTATCCAGTGATGCTCCTTTCAAACTGTGGAGTGAGAGAGACAGAAAACATGAACATCCAACATGTTCTTCCTCATCTGTCCTTCAGACTCTCCATCACTGAGTCGTGCTGTTTCATTGGCTGTGTGTTCAGTACAAACAGGAAGTGTGTGTTCACATTGTAGCATGTTGGAACCCCCTCCTTCCTTCTCTCCAGCGACACTTTAAACCTAGATAAGTGTATCAGCACAGCCAGGAGGATGAATCCCAGCCTGACAACAACACAAGCTTCACTTTCTCATCAAGCAATCTGTCAAGAGCAGACACAGAGCAGAGGCTTCAAGAAACCTGCCCCCTCCCTTCATCCTCCTGCAGCCCACTCCTCACTGCATTTCTGAAAACACTGCATCACCGTGCTGCAGCAGAACAAACATGAAGGAGAGAAAACAGGAAGAACAGATGGAGAGACACGAGTGAGGGGTTCATAAAGTGGATGTTAGTGACCTCACAGAAAGAAGGTTAGAGACTCTAACAGCAAGAACAAAACGCTCTGTGACCATGTTGACACTGTTGCATGCTGGGAACAGATGAGTGCTGAGACTGACTATAAACTTGTGAAGCGTACTGCTGCAGGAAGCTTCTTGTGGTGACAGTCGACTGTGAAAGCAACAAATGTAGTCACAGTGACGTCACCCGTTTATTTATCAACTGATTTTTTTGGATCCTCAAATTTGACCAATAAACACCATGTTGGGTTTTCAGAGGCAGAATGACCCTTATTCAGACTAGAGGGTTTTACCCTAATTCATTAACTGACTAATGACCAAGTTAATCATTATGTTATAACCACACAACCAGATACAGTAGTATAGTGGGAGCTAAACAGAGTTGTTAAAAAGATAAGACAGCTAGCATAACTTCAGGGACTCTCCCACATCTCCAGTTTGAAAGTCAGCAGCAGGTAAACAACACAAACAGAGTAACCTAACATTTGAAGTCATCACTGCAGACGACTGAAACCGCTGACTCTAAAACTCATGCAGCCACAAACCAGACAATGATAAACACTGAACAAACAAACAAACCAGACAATGTGTGATAAACACTAAACAAACAAACAAACAAACAAACAAACCAGACAATGGGTGATAAACACTGAACAAACAAACAAACAAACAAACAAACCAGACAATGGGTGATAAACACTGAACAAACAAACAAACAAACAAACAAACCAGACAATGTGTGATAAACACTGAACAAACAAACAAACCAGACAATGTGTGATAAACACTAAACAAACAAACAAACCAGACAATGGGTGATAAACACTGAACAAACAAACAAACCAGACAATGGGTGATAAACACTAAACAAACAAACAAACCAGACAATGGGTGATAAACACTGAACAAACAAACAAACCAGACAATGTGTGATAAACACTAAACAAACAAACAAACCAGACAATGGGTGATAAACACTGAACAAACAAACAAACCAGACAATGGGTGATAAACACTAAACAAACAAACAAACCAGACAATGGGTGATAAACACTGAACAAACAAACAAACCAGACAATGTGTGATAAACACTAAACAAACAAACAAACCAGACAATGTGTGATAAACACTGAACAAACAAACAAACCAGACAATGTGTGATAAACACTGAACAAACAAACAAACCAGACAATGTGTGATAAACACTGAACAAACAAACAAACAAACAAACAAACAAACCAGACAATGGGTGATAAACACTAAACAAACAAACAAACCAGACAATGTGTGATAAACACTGAACAAACAAACAAACCAGACAATGGGTGATAAACACTGAACAAACAAACAAACAAACAAACAAACAAACAAACCAGACAATGGGTGATAAACACTAAACAAACAAACAAACAAACAAACAAACCAGACAATGGGTGATAAACACTGAACAAACAAACAAACAAACAAACCAGACAATGGGTGATAAACACTGAACAAACAAACAAACAAACAAACAAACAAACCAGACAATGGGTGATAAACACTGAACAAACAAACAAACAAACAAACAAACCAGACAATGGGTGATAAACACTAAACAAACAAACAAACCAGACAATGTGTGATAAACACTGAACAAACAAACAAAAAAACAAACAAACAAACAAACAAACCAGACAATGGGTGATAAACACTAAACAAACAAACAAACCAGACAATGTGTGATAAACACTGAACAAACAAACAAACAAACAAACAAACAAACAAACCAGACAATGTGTGATAAACACTGAACAAACAAACAAACCAGACAATGTGTGATAAACACTGAACAAACAAACAAACCAGACAATGTGTGATAAACACTGAACAAACAAACAAACCAGACAATGTGTGATAAACACTGAACAAACAAACAAACCAGACAGGATGAAGCAGACACTGAAACCTGCTGGTTAGTGCTGAAATGTCAAAGTTCCTTCTAGACAGTCTGTGGGTATAAACCAATCAGCAAGACAGATTATTTGTCTGATAGTCTCATAGAAAAACATTGCAGAAAGGAAAAAACAACTCAAACAGTCAAGAAGTCAAGTTCAGAAACTTCACTTTGGAGACACCTTGAAGGCAGCTGTAGGCTCCGACCTGTCACTCAAAAAGATTACAGCCCATTGAATGCACCACTTTAAGCATTAATATAATTTAAATGATTGAAATGTAAGTATAATAAAATAATAATAATAAAAGTTTTCAAGGATCTGAAAATTTGCTTTAGAGCCAAAACTGTTTATTGTCTGTCATCATAAATAATTAAATTCTGCTCTAAATGTTTTAACATGGAGGTTTATGAGGATTTGCTCACTTTCGTAGTCAGCCCCAAGAGGTCATTCAAAGAACTGCACATTTTCTCATTTCTCTTTGTCTTCAAGGTTTTAGCTTCATGCAGCACACACATGCACACTGTATCTGATGATGATGTGATATTTCATCAAAGATATGTCACCTATAGATAGGTATGTGGTCCAGGATGAGACTGCTATCAGGTTCCATTAGATCCTGTGTATTTCTGTTGACAGCTGCAGGAGTAGAGCTGGTATAACTGGAGGGCTGTATGAGATGAGAGAACACTTCTGGAGTAGTAGAAACATCATCACACAGAGGAGACTGCTGGCAGGTCTGTGTGCCCCGCTGACCACAGATAATTCAAAACATGAGGCTGTAGTAGAAATATAGACGAGTTATCTAACAAGCAGCAGGTAGTAGTCACATGGGAGGTAAAGCTAAAATAAGAACAGCTATCAATGCAGGGAGGATAAAAAAGAGAGAATATAGTCAGATTGGTTTTACACACAGACTAAATACATAAATTAAAATTGAGTGTTTAAGTAGCCTAGACAAGATAAAAGGTAAATTATGGGGCACCAGTAGCCTAGTGGTTATTCTAATGTGTTTGTGTTTGAATCATTCACATTCATTCCTGCAGGCAGCACAATCCTCTTTACTGAACACACTGAGGTTTATGCTCTCGTCATGATAAAGTTTGTAGATCATGATATTAGCAATGATGCTAAGCAGTACAAAAAGTAAACTAAGGTACAGAGAGGTCACAGTTGATGTGATTTTATGGTACATATTAGTTTATAAACATGAGTTATGACTTTATTAAATTGAAGGACGATGATTAAGTTGTTTATAAGACAATAGTTTGAGAGAAGTCATCTTGAAGCTATGGTAGATTAATAATTTTGATTTTACATACTGATTGAAATTCTGGTTAACACTCTGTTATTTAGAGACATGCTTCTCACACACATCGGCCTGAAATACACAAACAGGGGCCATGGCGTCGACTAATGGAGAGAGATGTGAATTATTGAAATGTCACGAAAGTCTGACCCTCACAGTAATGGAAGAGAAATGATAGAAATCCATTTGGACACAGATTGTCCTTGGTGTATTTTAGGATTAAAAGATGTTAAAAATTCAGAGTATGGCTCCCTTTCAAAAAGATTATTTCTCAGAGTTTCACAGGATGATTGAATTCTCTGATGGTAAGATGTGCCCGTCATACAGAAGCTGTTTTTTCTCTTTCATTGGGTATAAAGTTTGAAAATGTTCCCAGTCAGGTGTTGTACCTCACCTGGAACTCTACTGTACAGATTCAGACTTCATCTTAAACATTTCCTCATTCTTCTCTCATGTTCTCCTGCCTGTGAAGAGTTTGGATGAGTTCAGGTTTTATGAAACACCTGACACAACAAACTTTATTTTCTCCAAGTGTAGAGACGTCTTCTGAACTCTGCTCACCTCCATCCATACCTGAGCTGTTTGAACCTGAAATATTAACATATTTCTATTGAGAAACACTAATCTGAATCAATAAAAAGATACATGAAGAAATGATGAAGTGAACTGTGATTTCTGTTGTAAAAAGCAGCAACAGTATTCCTCATAAACTTGACATTGTACTTGATAAGTGTGTTAAAGCCTCCACATGATGAGAACTATTTCATATTCAAACTCTCTCTTTGTTTCTCATCGTATGTCACACAGCAGGGTTTCTAATTTAAGATATCGCTGCAGGACCTCAGGAGAGGAATGTCTGACATTTCAGCAGACAAACCAACCACCACAAACACCTGAGTTCTCCCCCTTCAGAGATGACCTCCTCACACAGACTCAGGCCAGATTTTCACCTGGTTTTATAATTCTTCACTTCTATAAACATAAATATATAAAACATAAAATAATCTGTTCAACAAATATTCTCTGAACTCAACAGGAACATGAACTACAAAGTACAAAAATAAACTGATATTGTTAAAGTTGTTCTCTTAAATTGATGACTGTGATCAGAACATCTGTGATGGATCTCAGAGTCACCATGAGCCAGATTCAGAGAAGAACATGAAGGCTTCCTTTATGATTAAGTTGAACCTAAACTGTCAAATAAACACACTGAAAAATGCTCAATGTTGAGTTGACGGATAGAGCTCATCGAGTAGTTACATTATGTTTCCTGTTGCCACTAGGGGCGCTGTCACTTTAATCAAATACTGCCATATTAATATGTTCAGGCCAGGACCCTTGTATTTATATAAAGTTTGGGTCAGACTGAAGAATGCATAAAGAAAAACACATCCATCTGGGGAAACCGCCTCCAAGGGGCTATACTTTTGAAAACTTTGAAAATAGGGTGGTATTAAAGGCAATTTTCCACGTCCATGTTGGAGATCAATAAAGTAACACATTTCTCACCCGTCTGAGGCAGGTAGCAAGTTAGATGAGTCTTGGAGCATGATAGGCACTGACAAATTAGGAAATGAGCTCTGAGGAAAAATAAAATGAATCCTAATTCGAATTTCTTAATTCAAATAAGAAAAATTTGAAATGTGAATCTTAATCCACTGCTATCCTCAAGTTTGTCATAATGTCTCATTAAGTTTCTCCTTGTGAAAATCAAGTATGATTATCTCCTCATAAATTATTTGTGCAGACTGCAGACTATCATCCCAGTGTTTCCACACAGACTTTTCTGAAACAGAACACCTAAAGTGTTTTCAGTTATTGTTCCTTTGTGTTTAAAGCTCAGAGGAGATAAAACATGTGATTCAGTGAAGGTCAACAGATGAAATCAGCTGATTGATAAAGGTGAAGAGATAAAGAAGAGTGCAGCAGCTTGGACTTAATAAAACAGAATGATAATTAGTGATCAGAGTCTCCTCTCTGTCTTCATCTCACACCAAGACTCTTTGTCCTTCTGCTAACACACAGTTTCATGTTGAGCCAACATGTTCATCATTAAAGCATCAATAATGAGACAGTTTCATATTGTCATCCTGAAACAAGAGCTTATGAACAGGATGTTCAATCCTGATGCTCTCAGAGGACTCACAGGTTGTCTAAACTCAAAGAGCCAAATCAACCAATCAGTGTGTAGCAGCTGCTGAAGTGTCTCCAGATGGATATATGTCATCAGAGCAGTAGTCAGCATTATTGTGTTGCTCTCATACGTTTCATCTGTGTGTCTCCAGTCCAGTAGGTGGCAGTAATACATCCATAAACAGCTTTGTAAACAGCCATTCAAAATGTAAAGAAGAAGAAAAACACTTTCTTACCTGAACGTTTGCAGCGAGAAGGAGAGCATGTGGAGAAAGGAAAGAGAGACAGGAAGAGATCAGGTTAGTTATTTACATGGTACACTTTTTATTTTGATCACTTTATTACACTGCCCTCCTGCACATCAAATGTTACATCTGTTTGTTTATTCTGATGACCTGTTTTTATGTGTTTGTGTAAGATTTACATTTTAGAAACAAGCTGACGACTCAGAAAGGATTCAATCTCAACACTTTCAAACATCCAAAAACAACAAGAGGAGCTGTAACCTCCTGTAAAAGCAAACTGCAGGATCAAAAAATAATTAAATACATAACACTCCTTAAGTGCAACAACGATGCAAAGCAGAAACAAACAAAACTACAGATGCCCAAAGGGACACACATCCTTTTATTTTACTTCACTCTGTTTTCTTTTGTTAATAAAAAAAGAATTCTTGACATCTCGTCTTATTCATCTCATTATCTCAAGATAACAAAGCTGGTTTTTCCATTGTAATGAGTGAATTTCAGTTGTTTTCACGAGGTCTTGAGCCATTCAATTTTTTTTATCATAGGCAGACGAGGGTTGTTATCTTGAGACAAAATCATAAATATGTTGAGATCTCAAGAAAATGGCCGAAATTCACTTGTTATAACAGGAAAACAGAGTGAAGTTAAGTGTATGGATTCATAGCTGTTCCATAAAAAAAAAACATTGATTTTGTTAAGATAAGTTAAATTAATATATATACATGAATTATAATGAATATTATATATATTATATTAATATAAAGGTCACAGACGTAACCCTAAAAAGAAATCAATGATGTAGTGGAGAGCATCCAGAGATGATGCTAGAGGAATAACTACAGAGACAGATTTTGAAGCATTGGGCAGCGACCAAGCTGCAGAAAAGTCACATATTGATGTATTTGAAGAGTGTAGGGATGTGATGATGGATGGTTCATTCTGTGTAATAAACTTGAAGTTAAAGAAGACAGATGCTGTTGGCTGGAGAAGGTAAATGTTTTTCCTCCCTGCTTCCTCCACTCCAATAAATGTAGCAGATACATGGAGGGCTGTTCTTCATAATGACACATTACCTGGGCTCTTATCCACACCACATGGATGTGATTTCAATTTCTCTGTGTGATCAGACCACACGCTCTTATCACCTTTTATGTAGAGAAACCTCTGGAACATTTCAAACACTGGTGCAGATTGAGTTATTAATCATGATCAAGTTTTCTTTGAATCATTCAATACAATGTTCACAGATATAAAACAGTTCTTATCAATCAGCAGTGAATTATAACCCTTATTATTAGTGCTTTGAAGGTCATTTTCAAGGACAAACTGGGACTGAATCAAGCTGAATGAAACGTGGTGTGAACATGAAAAGCTCCATGGTGGAGGGTTCAGGGACAGAATTATTTTGAAGGATAAAGAATAATTAAACTGAACCTGAACTTTAACACTCAATATGTTTACATATTGAAAAAACAACATTTAGCTTCCTGCTTTCTTACAGTGCAGACACTTTTCTTTTTGCTCTCTGCTTTGCTTGCATTCTTTTGCTGATATCTTCTTTTTTCTAAACCTAATTTAATCGACAGCTGATCCTGGACATTTCCAAATCCTCAGGACTGCATTTTTTGATAGATACAGGAGGTCTTTAGCCATATTTTTAACATTCTTTGACCTCTGCATTGCTACACTGTGACTGTGGCCTGACAAGAGCACAAGCCTGTGCCGAAGTACTTTGAAACGCTGTACACAGCTAAAGCTAATCAGCAACAAGATGCCTCCCTTCTCCAAGGAGAAGAATCAAGAGGGACACAACCGTGGACAGCTGCGAAAGGGAAGGTTAGGAACAAACCTCCCCCACAAATGAATGTGGAACTACAGAACAGATATTCCCCTCTGTTGCAGAGCCCTGGATCTTCATCTGGTTCTCCATCCTCAGACACCAGGGTAAGGACTGAAAACATATCAAAAAGTAAAAGGCTACAGGGAAAGCTAAAGCCTGGGCTCGAAACTCTGATTGTGGGTGACTTTGCTTTTAAAGATGTACAAAGGATGTGCAGTAAAAACACAGAAGTACTGTGTTTTCCCAGAGATATGGTCTCTGATTTAGCAGAAAGGATCCTGCATATTGTGGCTGAACACCCCTGTGAAGAATGTCATACTGCACATTGGGTCAAATGATGTCACAAAACAACAATCAGAAGTCTTGAAGCAGGACTTCACTGGTCTGCTGAAGATGGTCAGCCCCTTGGATGTGGATGTGTTTATCAGCGGCCCCATACCACCAGTCAGAAGAGCAGAGGAGAGATTCAGCAGGTTGTTGAATAACTGGCTTACAACTGCATGTAATGCCCATTCATTGAATTTTATTAACAATTTTAACATTTTCTGGGAACGCAGACATCTTTTTAAGGCAGATGGATTTTGCCTGAACATGTCAGGGGTGAAACTGTTCACCTCTAACCTATTTTAGTCCCTGCCTCAACCATCAGTTCTCTCTGCCAAGGACAAGAGACAAAAGAAAACAGCTTTCAAGAAAGACAAAACACAGCAGGATGACAGCCTTCGTCAAGAATCACGTCTGCCAGTATCTGAGAGAGACCTAAAGAGGAGAGACATCGGAACCAAGAGGAGGGGTCTCCATCCACCTTCGACCCCCTCACCAACACCTGTGAAGTCTCACTGCCCTTGCCCCCTCGAACCCCGATCAGATCATCATCTTCCTCCCTAATCACCCTATCTCCCTCCTCCCCCCACCTGGAGTTCACTGACCAGATGAAGGAGCTGGTCAATGCTGGATTAAAAAGTACCCCCTGCCCTTCTCCCTTTTTCTCTTCCATAAACACCCGACGGCGCCCACCATCGCCCATTCCGACACGGCTCTCACCCCCCCCCTGTCCCTCCATGGGTGCGTCATGTTTTGTCTCCTCAGCTTGATAAGGATGAAATGCAGAACATTCAGAGGTCAAACTGATGTGTTTTGGGTCCAGGCTGCAAGGATATCAGCAGTCATGACTCTCGCCAGGAAAATCTCTGTGATGATAGCTAATAGAAGAATAAAGGGGACTCTGCCAAGAAACAAAAGGCAGTTATGTGATTTTGCAAACTTGTCAAACTTAGCAGCCATTCCCTTTGAGCCACAACCCGTCCCAAAAAACGTTAGCAGATGAAGCTTCTAGGACCCTAAAGCTGGCTCTACTAAACATTAGATCACTGGCAGGGAAATCATTTTTAATCAATGATTTTATTATTGAGCACAAGCTTGATTTTATGTTTTTAACTGAAACTTGGTTAGATCAAAATAACAGTGCAGCTGTTCTTATCGAGTCAACCCCTCCCAACTTCAGTTTTGTAAGCGAGGCTAGAGTGCATAAGAGAGGAGGAGGAGTTGCAGTTTTGTTTAATGATTCCTTCCAATGTAAGCAATTATCTTTTGGAAATTTTGCTTCTTTTGAATATGTGGCCCTTCAGTCCACCCCCAGAGCCATGTTCCTAAATATTTACAGGCCACCTAAATACTGTGCAAACTTTTTCGATGATTTCACTGAACTGCTGTCTGTGATCTGTATTGACTCAAAGTCAATACAGATCACAGCAGTTGTGTTATTATTGTTGGTGATTTTAACATCCATGTTGATAACCCCCAGGACAGAGGGACTAAAGAACTGTTTCACACTCTTGATAGCTTTGGGCTGACTCAGCATGTGACAGAGCCCACACATAACAGAGGGCACACTCTGGACTTAATCATCTCCAAGGGCTTGGACATCTCCAAGGTTGTTGTGTCAGATGTTGCCCTCTCTGATCACTCCTGTGTTTTATTTGAGAGTACTATGTCAGTGTACAAAAGTATTCAAACAAAAGTGATCACAAAACGGTGTATCACTGAAAACACCAGTGAAATATTTAACCAGGTTTTCTCTTCCACAGCTGCCCTGTCCTGGGGCTCAGTCAGTGAGTTGGTAGATAACTTCAATTCTAAAATCACAAATGTTATTGATTCCATTTCTCCCACTAAGGTGAAGGTTGTCTCTGGTAAGAAAAAATCTCCATGGAGAAATTCGACACTGGTAAGAAACGGAAAAAGAGATTGTCGAAAAGCTGAAGGCAGGTGGCGTAAAACTAATCTCCAGATTCATTATGACATCTACAAAGAGAGACTTCAGATTTATAATTCACAACTGAGGAATGCAAGGCAATCTTTCTTCTCTGACATCATCACCAGAAACAATAATGCTCGTTCCCTGTTTGCTACTGTCGACAGGCTAACAAACCCTCCTGTGTCAATAGCATCTGAATTTCATTCTACCAGGGCCTGTAATACATTTTCCACCTTATTTACTGAAAAAATCCAGAAAATTAGACAAACTGTCAGTAACTCATCATCAGGATCAGGACATGTGCTGTGTCCATTTAAAACCAACTTAAGCACCATGACACAATTTAATCAAATCAATCTTAAAAACCTGGAGGACATTATACAACTATTACATTCCTCGTCCTGCTGTCTTGATATTCTGCAAACAGGTTTTTTCAAAAAAGTCTCCCAAGTCATGGCTCCAGATCTGTTACAAATTGTAAACCTGTCTCTTCCCACAGGCCCTGAAAACAGCAGTCATCAAGCCACTATTAAAAAAGAACAATCTAGACAAGTCAATAATGAACAATTACAGGCCGATATCAAATCTTCCTTTTTTAAGTAAAATATTTGAAAAAGCTGTTTTTCAACAGTTAAATAACTTCTTGACATTGAGCGACTGTTTCGATGTCTTCCAGTCAGGTTTTAGACAAAATCACAACACTGAGACAGCTCTGGTTAAAGTGTTTAATGACATCCGTTTAAACACAGACAGTGGCAGAACCTCAGTCTTAGTTTTACTTGATCTCAGTGCTGCGTTCGACACAGTTGACCACAATATATTATTCGACCGACTGGAAAACTTGGTGGGAGTTTCTGGCACAGTACTAAACTGGTTTGAATCCTACTTAAAGGACAGGGACTTCTTCGTGTCTATAGGTAACTTCAAGTCTGAGCAAACAAAAATTACTTGTGGAGTTCCCCGAGGTTCCATCCTGGGGCCTCTTCTGTTTAAAGTCTACATGCTCCCACTAGCTCAGATTATAAAAAAAACAATAAAATAAGTTATCATAACTACGCAGACGACACACAAATATATATTACAATATCGCCAGGCAACCATGGTCCCATAAAAGCACTGGGTAAATGCATAGAACAAACCAATGAGTGGATGTACAAACATTTTCTCCAGCTAAACGAAGACAAAACTGAGGTTGTTGTTTTTGGAGCAAAGGAGGAGCGACTAAGAGTCAGCAATCAGCTTCAGTCAGTAAGACTTAAAACCACAGACCAGGCAAGAAATCTGGGCGTAGTGATGGACTCAGACCTCAATTTTAAAAGCCACATTAAGACAATTACAAAGTCAGCCTACTATCACCTGAAGAACATATCAAGAATTAGAGGACTTATGTCCCAGCAGGACCTGGAAAAACTTGTCCATGCTTTTATCTTCAGTCGTCTTGATTACTGCAACAGTGTCTTTACAGGTCTGCCTAAAACATCAGTCAGACAACTGCAGCTGATCCAGACGCTGCTGCTAGAGTCCTCACCAAAACCAATAAAATGGATCACATCAGTCCAGTTCTGAGGTCTTTACACTGGCTCCCAGTCTGTCAGAGAATAGACTTTAAAATCCTGCTGCTGGTTTATAAAGCGCTTAAAGGTTTAGGGCCAAAATACATTAGTGACCTCCTGATTAATTACGAACCATCCAGACCGCTCAGGTCGTCTGGGACAGGTCTGCTCTCTGTCCCCAGAGTCAGAACCAAACATGGAGAAGCAGCGTTCAGTTTCTATGCTCCTTATATCTGGAACAAACTCCCAGAAAACTGCAGGTCTGCTGAAACTCTCAGCTCTTTTAAATCGAGGTTGATGACACACCTGTTTACAGCTGCCTTTAATTAAACAATTTTCATAAGATTTTAAATTTTAACTCTGCACTGAAACTTTGAACTATTTTTATATTTTTACTTTATTTATTTCATTTGAATTATTTTTATTTGAACATATGTTCAGATTTAATAATTCCAGTGATTTTTTTTTTTTAATGTTCTATTTTAATGTTTCTTTTCTTTCCTCTGCCATGATGCTTTTGATGTCTTGTGTGAAGCACTTTGAATTGCCTTGTTGTTGAAATGTGCAACATAAATAAACTTGCCTTGCCTTGCCGTTCAGTGAAGTCGAGCTACAGTTAGAGCTCTATTAGTTTAATTGTTCTACTATCCTTGTTCCAGTATACAAGCACCAGGAGAGAATCTATTTGTTGTAAGAACTTTGTCTGACTTCACGTCAGTAGGTGGCTTTTAGCTAGTTAATATTGGACCTTCTTCCTGTTGACCTTTGAGGTCGTGTACCAACCAATCAACAATCACCGTTCATCTTTTTCCTTCCATCCTTGTTGTTGAAAGACAAAACATAAAGTGTGTCTCCTCCTCTGTTCTCATTACTATTGTATGTGATGTATTGTATGTCTGCTTGAAGCAAACGTCTTGACACTATTCTAATGTAATATTAATGGGTAAGGTTCCTACATGGCAGTATATGAAGTTTGTCTGCAGCCTTGTTACTATGACTGAATCATAGCCATGCTGATATTAAGTAGAACACTCTCTCGTGTTGTTTCAGTGTTCAAGTGTGTTATGTTGTGTTGAGATCTATTCACTTATTGTTATATTATTATTACCCTCAGAAGGTCATTTTTCATCTTTCACATGTTAATAATGATGTAATCAATCTTAAAGCTACAGGCAGGTCCATCATGTAGAAAACACACAGTCACATATTTATTCATGACTCAGCATTGATTGACAGGTGACCTCCTGGTCGGTGTTGTCTTTAATGTTGCTCTGCAGATTCTCATCTCTTGTCCCTATCTCTCTCCAGCTCCCCTCGCTCGCCCATCATGTGTGTGATACTAGCTTTGGCATGAGAGAAAAGCCTCTGAGTGTGCGGTGCTAACCCATGCCAGGCTAATCTGCAGACACACTGCCAGCCTTCACAGCTTCTCCTCTCTGCTCTACTTCTCAAAGTTTGACCTGCAGCTGACTGATCTGCACGCTGACTGCAGACAAAGTGTGTCTGTGTGTGTGTGTGGCACATCAGCTTTTTGACACTTTGTCAATCGAGATACAACAAACTGTGATAGACGTAGAAATCAAACTGTCTGAACGAGGTTCTGTGAATCAACTGTTCTACTATTATTGTATCTTCACTGGTGATAAAGGGAGAGCTGCTGATGTTTTCTGGGGGTCTCACTGTTTTCTTAAAAGTCCTTTAAAAAGGCTCCTGATACTAATGACATGACCAGAAGTTTGAGACAGAGGCAGAGCGTGTCATATTAAACATTTGAAACATTATTAAACATCAGCAGCAGAAAGCACCTCTACCTGTCTCTAACAATCTCTGTTTGTCAATGAGCAGCTCCATCAACAGTCCAGGGTGTCTCCTCTCTGCACACACTGACTTCTGCTTGTTCACAATTCTTCACTTGTTGTAATATTTAGTATTTGCATTTTTTAGAGGATGTTTCCATCCTCTGGAATTTCTTCCTCCAAAACACTGATATAATCCTTCTCCTGTGATGTTGGAGAGCTGAGACTAAGTGGTGAGTCACACGTTGATGATGTCATTTAAACAGCAACTAGAGACAGCTCCATTATGACATAATGCTTAAGAGGTTTAAATGAGTCCATAATGTAACGCTTATAGAGATCATGGAGTCAGATCATTCAGCTGTCATGCATCACACTGCTGAAGCTGTGGACGTATTTTACCGTATTAAAGTGTGTGTATTTAAAAACACACACACTGTGTATCATCTGAAAATCATTTTAGTTCATTTTAATATCTTAATGACTATTAGGTAAAATAGTTTTAATAATTGTTTGAAAGATCATTTGTTTAGAGCTTTCCTAATCGAACTGTACACTTTGAATTTCAATGTGATTCAGGCTGAAATATGAACACAGAAGTGATCAATAAGAGCTTTAACTCTGCTCTGATTTACTTCTTACTGTGGATCACTTTGGACAAAGTTCAGATTTGAAACATTTCAGATGAACTGAGTTTTTCTGCCTCTCTACTCTCTGAAATGTAGGTTTCATTTAGTGTCAAAGTGAGCAGCAGACAAACACTCTGATGAACTCACTCATCACTAAACACGTCTGTAAGCTCTGAGTCAGAAAATAAGATCATGACAGAGGGGGATGTGTTTTTAAATAGAGGTCAATCAGAGTCTGAGCTTCAGTTCTCCTGCTGCTGATCTGTATTCTGCACCTGACTCCCCAGCTGATCTCAAAGTCTCCCAGCATGCCCCGCTCTGAGGAGAACACACAGTGAGGGGGGAGGAAGAGGAGGAGAGTGTTCTTTTATCCTCTGTGCTAATATCCCTCTCCCATGTTAGCCTTTCTCAATCAAGTGCACATGAAGTCATGTTGGAGAAATAAATGTGTGTCAGCTGGAGTGGGACAAAGAACGGTTGACAACGTGTTGCCATAGCAACTTTGTTTGTCGTTCTGTCACTTACGTACCATGGACATGGATCAGGGCGCTCTACAAGGGACTGACTCGCTTTCTTCACTCAACAGAGCTCGTTAGCTTGTTTTACAAAGTGGAGATAGTGGTGCATAAATTATATCCATATCTGAGTTAACTGTGCTTTGAAAACACCGGAGAAAAAATGTTTTTAGCTCACTGCAAGCTTTTATCAATGAACCTTTTAGTGTTGTGATTTGAGCCAATAGCTTGTGAAAACAAAAGCACCACATGTCACATTGTTTCCAAGTGGAAACTGAAACTCACAGAGCAAAGAAGGAAATATTGAACAGATGCAGTGTGGACAGTGAGCAGGCAATCAGCTGTTCAGACTCAGTATGAGACATCAAGTTTCACTGAAACAATGCTGACAAGAGCCTGTTCATGTATTTCCTGTTTTTATCCACTCAGACAAAAAGCAACACAAATGTAGGATCCTCTGAGCTGACAAACAGGAAATAGACGTTCTGCTTCTCTTACAATAAATCAGAATCAGTGCCTTTCTGTTTTCCCTCAGGCCGTGGTAACTGGAGGAGGTCAAATTAGTAATTACAGTGTTTTCCATTTTCTATTTTTCAAACTCCACTGGTGCAATATGCTCAGGTTTGGAGACTCGTCTTCAATTTGGGTCAATTTATTCAAGAAATGGTTGTAATTTGTTTCCTCCATCAAGTTGCCATTTGCATTTAAATTCATCATTACCATGTTTTACAGAGATTTCCCCAGATCGTAGGAGTCACATTATGAGAGCTGCTTTTTTACAGGAGGTTGGGCTGCTCAGCAGTTACTCCTCTGAGGCACAGAGAGGAGACTTTAGTGTCAAATGTCTGCAGAGGCACAGCTGAAATCACCTGACAAATATAGGTGCAATATTCTCCCTTTTGTGAGAATTAACTGAAAACGTTTACTTCAGAAGAGCCACTCATTACTTGTTAACACCTGAAGGATTGGTATAGGCAGCTCTATCAAGTGTGGTGTTATATGACAATAAATATAAAAAAAAAGTATCATGCACTCGACTGTGAGAAGGCAAGAGATCTGCACCTTTTTGTGAATTCAGAGAAAATTGTAATCAACACACATTTTTCACTCATCTTGGACATCATTTAAAAATCGACATACTGTGCATTGCCCCTTTCTGCGTTGTGAGTTTAAAACTAACAATTTTAAAACCTTCAGTTCACACCGGAGTAGAAAGCACAAAAATACAAATGAAATTACAACATGTTTGAGAGTGCATTCTGAAAATGAAGCATGTGCCATTGAGACTCAAACCAATGACCTGCCATTAGATGACTTTGTTGAAAGTGAGACGTCACAGAATTGTCCAAATCAAAATATCTGGGGGAAACCCAGTAACAGGATGGAAATATGACAAATGCTTACTGAGAACACAGGTCTGTTTAACACCATTCACACTTTTTTATCACTAGATTCTAGCTCCTCCAAAAAGGTGTTTGTTATATCTCCACCTTATCTGGGTGCCTGTATAACAATTAATAGTCGTACTCCGACTGAACGTGTTACCGTTTATTGGATGAATACAACAGCGTGGTGTAACTGCGGCATGACTCGTAGTAACAAAGTAACATAGCCCAAGTCCCAACATTCAATGCGTGACTCTTCTACGGAGGTCACAGTAGGCCAAAATACATACACAGTTCTTAATTGACAATACCTTGCCTCAACAGTTTTAATTTGGTTTCGACTGAGACAACAAAATCTGCAAAATCTTTCAACATTGAAAGATTCAAGACAGGTTTTTTTTTTAATATAATAATAATAAATATTAAGTAGTCTGTTTCTGAGTGCTTTTCACAGCAAGGATGCACAGTGTCATCCATTGGATTATTCAGAGTGTAAGCAATAGTTTTATGACATCAAAAGTTTAGCTGTTTTTGCTGAAACATTTTCATACTTGTGTAAAGTAGCCTCTATAACACTGTTGTATTAATGTATTTTTTGCTGCAAGTGTTCTCAAATGAACTGGATCTTGAACTTACTATCAACTCAATTATTAATTATATCTATGCTTTTGCTGTTATGCTTTTGTTTTCCACAGATTTGCAGGGAGTTCTACCGTGTCACTATGAAGGACCTGTTGGGGAACTTTAGAGAAGCCTTAGACGAGTACTGTCCTCAACTGCTAAAACTGTATCGTGCCAGGAAAGGAGCCTTTGGACAAGACATGGAAAGCCTCTTGGATAGGCTCGATGAACAGGTAAATTCATCTACTAAACATCAGATTTGTTTATGGATATTCACATTGCCATGGCTACTTATTTTGTGTTTGGTGTAAGGTGAAACATTATAGTAACATTTTCTTCTAGTTCTGAGAATTTACAGTGTCCATTGCCAAATATAATAATTATAGCTGATTTTGTCAGGTATGAAAAACTTTCAACTTATTATACTGTAGAACTATATGGTGCATTTGAGCTAATCATGTCACTGTGGCCTTATCTAATTTCAAGAAAGCTTAACAAAGTCATGCTTTATAATTTTATTTACCTATCCCTGCCCAATAAAATTCAAACAGAGCCTGCCTTTTAATTGGCACGTTTCTTAATTCTGACATTAGGCAAAGTTTTGGTATTAGCCAAGACACACCATAGTAAGAAAGTAAAAAATAAATCCTAACTTCAAAATAATAAATCATCACTTAAAACATGCCATTTACTAGAATGTATTAGATATATTTTTTTGTAGGGTTTATGCATTAATTGTAGAGGACAACAGATCAAGTCGGAGATTAGAGAATAGAGAATGACGTGCAGTTAATTTGAGGACTGCAGCCTCTGTAGAACATAACCACCAAGCCGTCTGACATCCTGGCCTTTCACTTTAACCAAAAGTCCTATTTCTTTTTTTTTTTTCTGATTTCAAGACATTAAGCGTAATGTGAATGATGTGAATAGTCTTCTATGCATTTAATCTTGGATAAGTAAATTTGCTTTAAAATATAACCACAATCTCAAGATAAACAATAGACCTGCTACCAAACTATTGATGGGAGAACTGAAAGGTTTACTTCTCTCTTCCCAATATTTATTGGGATTAATGGCTTACAATAAAACCAATGTTTTCCTAGTTACAAGTTATTATAGTGTTTCCTTTGCAGAATTCATATTTGATTTTGTTTAATTTGTGGTTTCAACAGGACACTGATCCAGAAGACAGGCAGATCGAAGGTGTCCAGATGGGTATCCTGACTGTTATCGTAGATGATGGTGCACCTACCTCATTTCCAACAGTCAACAGTGTTGCTGTTGTGTTGGAAGAGGCAATTGTACTCACAGATCTGCTAGACCTCCCGACTGTGTTTGCCTACCTTTTTGGCCTGCTATATGCCTTAAACATTGAGTTTCCAAAAGACCTCAGGTACACTTTTGAAACTATTCAGCTCTCACATCAGGCAAATTTCAAGAACTGCCTATTTTCACCTTCGTAATATATCCAAGATCAGGAATATCCTGTCGCAAAATTATGCAGAAAAACTAGTTCATGCATTTGTTACCTCCAGACTGGATTATTGTAACTCTCTTTTGTCTGGGTGCTCTGGCAAATCTCTAAAAACTCTTCAACTGGTCCAGAATGCTGCAGCTCGTGTACTGACCAGAACCAGGAAATGGGACCACATCACTCCTGTCCTGGCTTCTCTGCACTGGCTCCCTATACAGTCTAGAATAGAATTCAAGATCCTTCTTCTCACCTACAAAGCTCTAAATGGCCAGGCACCATCTTACCTGAAGGAGCTACTAGTGCCGTACTGTCCCTCGAGAGCATTGCGGTCCCGGAGTGCAGGCCTGCTGGTGGTACCTACAGTCTCCAAGTGTACTATGGGGGGTAAAGCCTTCAGTTATCGGGCTCCTCTCCTCTGGAACCGCCTTCCAGCCGGGGTCCGGGAGGCAGACACAGTCTGTATTTTTAAGAATAGACTTAAAACTTTCCTTTTTGATAAATCTTATAGTTAGGGCTGGTGCTGGTGTAGACCAGCTCTTAGTTATGCTGCTATAGGCTTAGACTACCGGGGGAACTGGCACCCTGAGCTCCTCTCTCTCTCTCTCTCTCTCTCTCTCTCTCTCTGCATATACAGTACATCATATTACTGCATGTATCTATCTATAAATCTCAGTCACTAACCACCTACTTTCCTGGGAGCTCTTGAGCTCTCCTAGGCTCCTCAAGATCGTTGGTTGACGGCCTGCCAGAACATCTTATCCCATCTCTCCCCCTATCCCTTTCCAAGCCCAGTGCAGTCTAGGCCTGTGAAGACTGTTTCGTCATGAGCCGGGGATCCGGCCGAAGATTTCTGCCTTTTAATAAGACAGTTTTTTCTTACCACTGTAACTTTTGCTGCTTTGCTAAAGTGCTCATGATGGATAGGCCGGATCTTTGTAACATAGCAATAAGTAAGGTCTTTTACCTGCTTTTTGTAACATAACAATGAGTAAGGTCTTTTTACCTGCTCTTTTGTAATGTTAACAGACAAAGAGTAAGGTATTTTACCTGCTTCTTGTAAAGTGTCTCGAGATAACACTTGTTATGAGTTGACGCTATACAAATAAAAGTTGATTGATTGATTGATTGATCTTCATGGGACTTTCTACTAGTTGCTCATAGCGTGTCAGGAGCTTGAAAACCAAGCTCTTACTATAAGTAACAAGCTGATAGATGCCCTCACAGATCTACCAGGTCTGTGTGCCCTGAACATGGGAGTTCCCAAAACAACTCAAGTGCACTTTTGAAGCTGTTACGCTCATCTTCATGAAACTTTCCATCAGTTGTTCAGTGTTTTAGGGGATAGAAAGCCATGCTATCACTAAGTCACAAGCCCATCTTTTTCTTTTAAATATTCATATATTCTCATACTAGCTGGCCTGCTCGACCCATGTAAAATGCCAAGGACTTAGTATTTTAGCATGGTCAACAATTAAGCTGTTATTGTTACTGTCAAAGTTGGGTCTTTTTTATTTATTTTGTTTAAAGACATGATAGCTTTCCTTGTTGGAAGAGTTGAATATGTTTTGACCCCTCAGAGTTGTTAGGAGCTATTGTTTAATCACTATGCGTTAATTAACAGTTGTTGAACACTGACTTCGATGTACGGAGTAATAATTTTTTATTACACAAAGTAAGAAATGTTTTATAGTATTACCAGTCTTTTAGAAACATTACACATGTTACCAGTAAAAAGCTAAAATGCAGCACTGTAGCACCTTTTTTTGTTTTTTTTAATTCTGTTGCCGAAGTCAGAATTGTTATTTCTGATTTCAGGGTCAGCCTGCATCTTTGTTTTCATTGTGCTGTCTGCTAACTTTCAGTCATTGGTAAATACAGAAAGGTCAGTTTAGAGTTATATGTACCAACAATGTATCCAATCTTTATTTTATTTAAAAAAAACAATAGAGAGGATGTTTATTCTGTGTCTGTTTGGCAAGTGCTTTACATTTGGCACAGACATAATCCTGAACATTATCTATAACTTTGTCTATTGTTTTGAAAGTTGGCTGGTTCTGTAGGTGGTTTGCATTGTACATTTGTGGATTTTATCATTGTTGATAATAATGTTCTATCTACCCTACACTTTTAGAAGAAAGTAAAAGATGTGTTAATGTATAGCCTGTTTTGAAAGTGTTACAGTAACATGATAAGGCTAGTTTATACTTGCATGTTAAATCTATGCAATGCCATAGCCAGATGTGCTCCTTCACAGATATTAAACTATATGTCTAGGGGACGCAGACAGAGAATAACTTTTTGTTTCAATGTCTCTCGGTGGCTTGGCATGACAAAAGTTCACTGTTGGAAAACTTGTTGTCATTTAATGTTTAAATAAAACATTTTACTGAACTGGTTATGATTGTAATTGTATGAAAGAGTATGATTTGGGGCAACTTTCATTATCTGGAATTCATAGTTGGTAGAACTTTACATTTTAAGTTTTTATAGATAAGAAATAAAAAATAATCTGAATAAAAGCTCATGAGTTAGCCCAACTTCTAATGTTTACAATTCATAGTATGTAGAACTCAAAATTTGAAGTTTTATTTTATATGAAAGATAAATTATCTTAACATAAATGATTTAGTTGCCATGAATTTTATTTGTTTGGAACTCAAAACTTGAAGTTATATTACATATGTTCCTTAAGTTATCTCAACAAACAATTATTAGTTAGCTCAAACTTAAGGGTTTGAGTTGGTCTCAAAACTCAAAAAACATGTGCAGACAGTTGCCTTGAAATTTTGAGTTTTGCTAGCTTTTTTATTTTTACAGTGCATCTCTCACTAAATCACTTCTGTAGTCTCACTTCTTTCATTGTATTGATCCAGCATCTTTTTCTACCTCACTGTTCATTAATTTGTCCTCAAGACCAAAAACAAGTTTAGAGAATTTACAACGAGTTCAGCAGAGTGAGAGAAAAGTGGATTGAATATTGAAAACATTTGAATTGTTCTGAACTTTGAGATTCAATTCTGTGCTCAGGTGCTTAAGGTGTAAGGAAATGTTATAGTGATACAATTAATCTGTTGACATTAATGTGTTAATTACCTCTAATTGAAAAGAAAACAAAAACATAGTTTTGACATATATTTAAAATTTTCTTCTGATCGTCCTCTCTCTTCCTTGTTGCTACTTGGAAAGAAAAAGTAATGTCAACCAATTGTAAGAATGTGTGATTGAGTCAGGTGTAGGTGTTGTTTTGAACTGAGAGGTTGTTCTGTACAAAGATTGACGGCTCTGACTGATGCAGATCTCTTTCACCTCCTCACCTCCTCCACATCAGCTCTCTGACCTGCAGCTCTGCAGAGGAGCTCAGACACACCCACAGGGAGCAGAGACACATGGGACTTCACACCAGTTTGGACATGTCATCTTTTTTTAAGGGCTTTGAGGTAGGTTATGTAATTTATGAGTAGGGGACATCATTTGGATGAGGGGTGTCTTCACTGAGCTCTCAGGTGTCTTTTGTTTATTTAAAAAAAATCACAAATGATGAATCGTACAAATCAGTGTAAAACTCCTCTAGTCAGAGCTTGGACAAAGTGACACATTATGAGCAGAGAGTGAAGGAGACATATTTTAAATCCTCAAAGAGACATGGTCTTTGTGAAAGAACATTTAAGTAGAGAAGCAACACAAAGTGATGGCCTTGTAAACTGACACTTGACTTAATCCAACGTGTCACAACAAAACAGCACAGATGATGAGTACAGAGAGTCATCATCAGAGGATTGAAAGATGGAAGCTTGAAAAAACATATTTTTCTCTTTCTCTGACAGATGAATGTAAAAGAAGCAAAGCTTGAAAATGTTTTGAAAGTGAAAGTATCTCTTTGACTCTGACATGATGATTTAGTTTTCAGTTTGAACATGAACACAACCCTTTCATCTGGCCTAACTTAAACTCTTATAAACCTCCTGAAAGTATTTTCAATGAGGATAAACTCAGATCAGATCATAGACTGTATCTACAAATGGACAATGTGCCTCAGCCTCCTCCTGTTGGACACACATGAAGTTATGACAGGTGTGAAGGGAGCTGACTTGTGATTTTTCAACCAGTCAGCGCAGCAGGGAGCGTCTTGAAGAGGTATTGATGTGAACCATTTAACCTACTGCTCAATCATCAAAGATCCTCCAGGTGGGTACAGTCCACAGCAGAACACATTCTTGTTTCAGTCAGAAACAAACACTCACAGTTAAAGTTCAACCACTCCTGCTTTTCTGCTAATCTGGTGCTCACAGGAGACACATTCATCAAGAGCTGTCAATCATGGTAGAACTTTATAAAGCATCAAATAACTCATTCAAAAGAAACTTCTCAGTTCAAAAGATGAACACAACCTGGCTCATTAATAACATCTGAAAAAATAGATCTGATTGACTCCTCTCCCATCTGTTTACATGAAGGAGGCTGAGTTTATGACCTATACTGCAGCCAGTCAGCAGGGGGAGCTCTAAATATTTTGGCTTCACTTCATGAAATGTTTTGTGTCCATTCATTATACAGTCTATTGTCCAGATTGAAAGTGAATATTTGTTATGTTGTTACATATTTCAAAGAAAAATGCAGAGGAGAATACATTTGATCTGGACAAAATGAATTCAAAAACTTCAGAAATACATTTTATTCACACTCAGACAAAAGTCTGTCAGTATTGAGATTCTCCTGACTTAGAAACAGAAAAGGTTGATATGAACTTTATTCCAAAAACAAGCAGTTTAAAGTTGTTTGTGTGTTTTGACTTGGGACAGACCTGACAAACCACAAATCTGTGTGTCATGATGTCATTTATAAAAAATAGTAAAACAATTCTATTGTCCTCAAGCTAAATAATGCTTCACTTAATTTCACGTATCAGACATTAAGTCACAGTCTCCTGTGGGCAGCATTATTTTTAATCTTTGACATCATAGAAGTATTTAGTTTGTGTAAAAAGAACGTCCTCTTTCAGAGTCAAATATTCATTTTACAAAAACAGTTTAAAATCAGCCATGAAGTGTGAAACCTCTCTTTGAATCAATTCAAATCCTCAGTAAAGCCCAGAGGTAAATCCTTCCTGCATAAATCTGACAAAGCTCACTTTCAAAGTAACTGATCCTCAGAAGATCTTTCCAACCGAGTCCACCTGACTTTCTACTTCACCTCCAACCAGATCAATGCACTGATTACAATCCAGAAAAGAGAAGCTTCTATTTAGAAACTATTGTATGATTCAAAGACTAAAGGGAAGCTCTTTTTATCTGTGGATTATTTCAAAGTTAAACAGTTATTAAAAATCTCCATCAGAGTCTTTGTTCTTGTGTGAACTGTAATAACAGAGAAGTAGTTCACACATCTCCACAATCTGAATATTAAGCACACTTTGAAGCAGCCAGCAGCAACAATGATCTCTGAATTCAATATGCTCAGATCATCTCCTTAAAGCCCAATGGATAGAGCAGAAGGCATATGCAGTTACATTTATTTACTGAATGAAGAGCCTGAAACAGGCTGCAGAAAGCAAACAGCCAGAGAGACAAGAAGTCATTAAAGCAGTTAATAAAGCCTCCATAACCATCTGTGTAGTGACAATATGTTTCTAATCCAGATCACACTTTAGTGCTGCTCTCCTCTGCACAATCTCTTTTCTCTTTCTGTGCTGCCTTTGTTCTCACACTGAGAAATATCTCATTTAACAGATCATGATTCTTTAAGTTTATTCATTTGACATAAATATCCTTCAGTATCCTCTCAGCACACATGACATCTGGAACAAGTCTTAAATATAAAGTCTTAAAGCATCAGAGGCTTTGTTGTTCCTAAATGCAGAAGAGATTGCATCAAACCTGAAAGGTCAGCCACACATTTTGTATAAATGTCAGTTCAAATGTGATGTTTTTAACTAGATAAATACAGAAAACAAACAAAGTGAACAGAGTTTAAAACTTCTTCCTCCAAACAACCATGAGGTCCTTAAATGTGAGAAAGGATCAGACTGAAGCTGCCATAAGAAGCAGACATGCAGGACCTTTGAGTGCTGCTCTAACAGCCCGACACACACACTTCAAACATCAACCTTCAGCTGGAAAAGACTCAAATATTACAGTAACAACAGTGCAGAGCATCAGTGAGCCTGGAGTGGAGATTTGAATGTAGCTGAAGTGTGCTGCCTGCCATACTGACGACTGTTACACTCTCTCCATAATGGAGGCCTAAAAGGTGGAGTTTTGATCTGCAGGGGAAGGTGAACGAGAGCACAATGAGCTGACACAGGAGGAGAACACCTTTAAATATCCTTATTTTCAGGATGATCGTCTGTCAATTACCTCCAATAATAAAACAATACAATGTCACATTAAGAGCTTTAAAATGATTTCAATGTGCAGAGAAGAAGAAGACATGTACTACAAAGTTTACATCATAACTGTTCACATTTCTACAGCAGGGACTTGGGTTGGGAACCGGAGGGTTGCTGGTTCAAGTTCTGTAGTGGAAGTCGGTCTGTTTGCTGGAGTGGTGCCAGGTCACTTCCAGAGCACTGCCGAAACGCCCATGAGCAAGACCCCAAACCCCCAACAGCTCTAGAGCGACCATTGTGACATCAGCATTAATGCATGTCCTTACTGTAGGTGGTGTTTGTGCATGTGTGTAGTTCAGGCCTTTATGTGTGAGAAGCATGTCTCTCAATAACCGAGTGGAAAACTAGAATTTCCCCTCGGAGATAATTAAAGTATGTAAATAAATAATAATAATAAATTCAGCAGAAGAAGAAAGAGAGAGCACATCAGTCCAGTTTTAGTCTAGTCTTAATTTGGATGGTCTCCTCTGTAAATACAAAGTCTTTTATGAGTCAGAACTAAGCTACATTACAAACTCCCTTGTTAACTATGTGTCTTTAAAAACATTGTGATCTCCTGCAGCTGGTTAGTTGGAGGTTTCCAGAAATAGCTTGAAGAAAATCAGAGATTCAACCTTTGTTCATCACAAGCCATGAAAACACAACCTCTGATATCAGCTGTTTCACACTGTCAGGCTACAAGAACGACACTTTGTACTAGAAGAAGAACCTGTCATGAAAAACAGGAAATAAGTGACCACAGCCAAAAATCCCTCATCATGTTTTTAATCTTCACATTAATCAAACTTTGAGCTCTAAATCTGTGGTCACAGGAGACAGAGAGATGATCCATGAATCTGTGATCTACAGCTGGGATTGTTCACAATATCTCTTGAATATCAACAGTGAACAACAGAGACCTCTCAGCTCTCACACTGCTCCTTTTTTAACCACCATACTCGTATTAATCCCACTCTAACCCTCACATACATTTTAAAGTCCAATGTCCTTCTGTGCAGGATTCACCACTGAAGACCATTATAGTCGTCTTTGTTCTCTGAAGCTCTGCTTAAAGAAAACCCACAGATCCTCTTTTCTCAAACTCTCATATCCTCAGAGATCCTTCAGAGACATTTCATTTACAGGAAGTAGATTTTATGATTGTCTGTGTTTACATGGGAGGGGGCAGAGGGGGGCTTCAATGTGAGAGTGACACCAGGTTTCTACACACAACAAGAAATAAGAAAAATGTATATGCTCACAGGCCTTTAGAGGACAAAATGATGGATCGTCTCTTTGAAAAAGCACAAATCAAAGCTCTGGTGTGTTTGCTGTTTGAGTCATAATGAGAGTCAGATTACAGTGTTTTCACCAACCTGCTCTTCACTGTCCCAATCTACAGCTTCTGAAAGGAAGAGGCACATTTCACAGGATCTCTGCTTTCTTCATGAAATGAGGTTTTTTTGTCCTCTCTGGGATTCTCCATCCTCTGAAATTATTACTTTTTCTTTCTAGGACACTGATGTATCTTCACTTTTCTTTTTTTACATATCAGAGTCAGAGTGTTCTCTGGTGAAAATGGAGCAGAGAGGAAACCTGAGTCCAGGGGTCACTGTGCTGTTCATTTATCTTTGCTCTGCTGGTATGAAGAGTCCAGCTCTGACTGATAAAGAACAAACCTGTGACATCACAACATCCTCAGTGTGATAATGTTATGTAGCTTAATATGTGTACACTGTAAAAAAGTCTGTCGAAAATACGGTAACAAACTGTCAAATGGCAACAGGAAAAGATCGTAAAATCTAAAAAGGTTCATCACCGTGGTAAAAACATTGAATTACCGTCAATCAAGAAACAGTACAAAAATGTTATTTTTACAGTCATAATTTGTTGAAAACACACATTTTTACCGTGAAAATTTTAAAAAATTGTAAATTCAATGAGAAAATTCCGTAATGTCATAATCATGTAATAACCCTATAATTTACGGTTTTACTCAGTCTAAATTACAGATATTGCTGTAGTGTACCTTAAAATTTACACTATAAAACCGTTAAACATTAAGCACCAGAATACCTTATTTTCTACAGAAACAAGATGTTAAATAAATGGTACATTTTTCTCTTAAAAGTTGGTTTCAAGAAAGAACATGAATATGAAAATAATATTCATAATGTCTTAGTAGTCTGAATATGATTTTTAATATTAGGCCTCACTCAATGACACCATTAAAGGTATGCCAGGTGTCTGTAGGAACTGTGAGAATAATTTGATACACTCCAAAACAAGGATAATGTTCAGGATGGAAATAATATTGGCCTATCACACAGGTGTAGCAACACTTCTGATAATACTTTCTGACTTTGTATACTACATGTTATGAATAAAAAAATTTAGAAACTATTCTCTGTATCAATTGACTTTGATTTTGTAAAACTGACCCATAGAGCTGCAGGCTCTAAATATAATATATAAATATAAATATATATATATATATATAAAAAAATATAAAATATATTTTTACTACTGAACATGCAGTGAGGGCCTGGTCTGGTAGTTGTGAAAAACTTTGAGACAAACTATATTGTCGTTTTCCTTATTTGCAATGGAGAAAGAAAACACTGTTTTGGAACTTGAGTTTATGTACGTGTCTGTCAGTGTTTATAACATGATACAAATAAAGTAAGAAAAAGGGGAATGACTTGAGCTGAGCTGCCAGTTTCGGGTTTCAATCCGTCATCCTCCTCTTTGCAAACACCTGAACACTGGCTTTATGCAAATCAGAGGTGTCCTCGCTGCGATCCGCCACTTACGTGCCGTTTTGAAACTAAAAAAATACATATTTAACAACTACATAGTATATTTTTCGCCTCAAATGCTTCCAAAACACATCCATCTGAACTATTTTCGTAATATAAGAGAAAATTAAAAAAATAGCCTCCATGTTGGTTCGGTCTGAGATCTGGGAATGGTAAATGGTAAATGGACTTGAGCTTATAGCGCTTTTCTAGTCTTCCGACTACTCAAAGCGCTTTTACACCACATGTCACACCCACCCATTCACACACTGATGGTAGTGATCGCTATGTAGTATCATCCATCAGAAGTAACTAATGCCATTCATACACCACCACTGAAGCAGAGGGAGCAATTCGGGGTTAAGTGTCTTGCCCAAGGACACATCGGACATGTTGCCCCATTGAACCCTCGACCTTCCGGTTGAGAGGCGACGACTCTACCAACTGAGCCACAGCCGCCCGGGGGAAAAGACCACCCACGATTGAAAGCTTTCATCCAATCAGGTGAAGCTAGGTACGTTTGCGTCACTCAATAGCGCGGTGGTTGGGGTTTAGGAATTCCCCGCTCATTTTCCTGTAGGAGATACGCTGATGAACCTGTCAATCATCCATTGGGAGTCCATCACTGAGGTTGCTACACAGCATACAGTCTCTATCCTAACGGACACCGACCTAACGGCTAATTTTCTTCACCGCTATTTCTGTGCACCCAGTCAAGATTTCTCACAACGTCCCAACTGCTGGTGACTTAAAATTCCCTGTAAAGGTAAGCAAGCATGTCAACATAATTTGTTCCAGTCGAAGAGAAAACGTTGTTTTGAAGGTTAGTTTTTTGGCGTTATGTTAATGTTACCTCAAGTTTGCTAGGTCACGAGCTATGGCCACGAGGCGTTTTCACTTTAAAAAACTGACTTGCCTAGTTTTGTTCTGGTCATTGACTTGAATTGTCTTTATTTTAGACTTTGAGAGCATTTACGTTTGTCTCAAATTCGAGTTGGACATTTTCTTAGTAACTAACTAACTTAAGCAGTTACCCAAATCGGCTATAGAAATGTTGAGCTGTAATTTCTGTGGTAAGTCCGTTAAGACACTGAGGGGCTATGTGCTGCATTGCAAACTTCACCGTAATGAACCACATTGTTTATTTAAGTGCATTGAAGCTGGTTGCAAGCAGACATTTACCAGATATGGAGCATTTAAGGCTCATTTTTACCGAAGGCATAATGTATGTGCTTCCTCTAATGTTACTGTCGGGAGTCTTGGGACGGCTGTTACCGCTTTTAAATGTGCAATGGCGATGTGTGAACGTCAGTGTCAAGGTACTAAGGTGTCCAGTGAGAGGATGCCAACATGTTTTTAAGGTCAAATCTTCATTTACCGACCACATGTCACAGAAACATGGCGATTTTGCTGTTAGCAGTATCAGTGACTTGTACAGAGATTCTGCTTCTCAGTCATCCTATGTTCCAACAACGTCAGGTGAATTTGTTGCTTAAGTGTGTGAGGCAAATACAGAGGCAAGTACAGATGAAGGTGATGTGGATATTTCACAAGATTTTAGTGATCTTTTTTTGAGAAATGTCACTTTATTCTACCTGAAATTGCAAGGTCAGTTTCTATTACCTGCTCAGATGTTTTAAGCGACATAAGTGATGGTCAGATATTTAAATCAAATGATTTTTTTCGTCAAAATCCATCATGTCTCAAACTAGTGCTATACCAGGATGCCTTCAAAGTCGTTAACCTTTTGGGCTCTGCAAGGACAAGACATAAAGTATTAGCTGTCTATGCATCTGCAGCTAACTTTCCAATTCATGTTCGTTCTGACACAGACCATATGTCACTTGTTTTACTGTGCAGAGAAAAAGACTTTAAGGGATTTGGGCATGCTAAAGTGTTCTCTGAATTACTGACAGACGTGAAGGAATTGGAGGAGAATGGGATTGTATTATCGGATGAATTGATAGTCAAAGGTACCTTGTATTGTTTGATTTGATTTTAACTTCTATTTTTATTTTTAATAATTATTTCCCGTCCCCTGTTTTCTGGAGCTGCTGTAATGCACAAATTTCCCCCACGGGGGATCAATAAAGTTTATCTTTATCTTTATCTTTATTGCATTGCTGGAGATAATTTAGGCTCGCATTGCATTGGTGGCTTTACAGAAAATTTCAGTTCCTCAAAATATTTCTGTAGGTACTGCCTAATAACCCGTTCTGAATTTCAGGGTGACGATCCAAATCTCTGCGGACCTGAGCGCACCATTGAGAGGCACAATTCTGTTTTAAATCGTCTCCAGACTGCAGACACACCTGATGTGGAAAGAGTAAAGTTCAAGTCAGTATTTAATTCTTTGAAGTACTTTAATGTCTGTCAGCCAGGTTTGCCACTGTGTCTAGGATGTATGTGCTCAGAAAATATCTGTGCCTCAGGTTGCCTATCTTGATGTTCTGATTCAAGAATATTTAGAGTCAAGAAAAACTCTATTCCCAGAAATTAACCTTAGACCAAAGCACCATTATTTACGTCATTACCCAGGACTGATCCTGAAACTTGGCCCTTTGATCAGACTGTGGACAATGCACTTTGAAAGTAAGCATAGTTATTTCAAAAGATGTGCAAGGAATTTTAAAATCTTTTAAAAACCTCTGCCATACACTCCCTGAAAGACATCAGATGTTGCAGGCTTACTTTTCATCAGGATCAATGGGTCAAGCTATCTTGCAAGTTAAGGAAGGTTCTCCATTTTTTTCAGTACTATACAGTGAAGCGATTCAAGATGCAGTCAGAACATTTGACTTCAGTCAGACCAACACAAAGGTCACAGTAGAAATGCTGTATAAAGGCACAACGTACAAAAAAGGACAATTCCTTGCCACAGGAAACACGGACTCAGTAGAGTTTGGTGAACTAGTACTCATTTTGATAAAAAATGACAATATTCACTTTCTGGTGTTGGTGTACAGCATAGAATTCCTTCCTCAGTACCATCTGTACTCAGTTAGGAAAGACAGTGAAAAGATGCAATGTCAGTGACTTGATTGATTTCTATCCATTGCCATCTTACATAAAGGATGGATATGAAATAATACCTTTGAAACACAGTGTGCTTTTGCACTGTTGGATTAACTGGTCTGTAATTCTGATGTTAACTGAGCATTATTCACTCTGTTATTCCCAGAAATGGATGAAGCACATCAAAGAATTCGCAGTGCCATCACTAAGGTATTGCCAGACCTGTCGGCTTCAATTTTGCATATCTTAGAAGAGACTCTACAATCTTTGGGGGTGGAGACCACTGAGGACTTCCACTTCATCCACGAAGGGGATTTGCTTTTGGTGCTGAGACCAATACAGGCAAGACAATTGCTGGCTGCCTGGACTGAAACCAGTGAGTACATTTAAAAATGTTTTATCTAAGTATAACCACAGATTTTAAAAAAAATGTCAATACATTTTGTCAATTAAATTATTTTTATTTTCAGGAGAGAGCACTGAAATCCCCCACCAGTCAGAATTGTCATCACCATCTTCCTCGATGTGCTCCTCTTTCTCTGCATTCTCCGCCTCCCCTTCACCCATCCGCGTGATAACTACTGATTGGGTCGACAGTTTCGAAATTCCTTGGACGGATTTTCCTGAAACCATGAATCAATGTTTGGAGAGAGTAAAGACCAAAGCCCATGTTACGCAGAGAAATGATAAGGATTGTTGTTGCTGAGATGATGAAAGCCTGTGCGTTTGCATGTAAAAGAGCCTCTGTAGAAGTCGCTAAAAAAATTGTTGCAAAATACCCAAAATCATTGCAAGATGTAATTGAGGGTGATGTAGTGGGAGCGGGATACCACTCACTGGTCAAGCAGTTACAAACCCGAATTGAAAATGTAAAGCGATCTTCAGCACCAATGATGACAAAGATGACACAGAAGTCCCAGCTGAAAAAAGGGCACACATTCAGGACACGTATGGATGTATAAAATGGGACATGAAATTCATGCCAGCAAGTGAAACACCAGAAAGCCAACAGGTGAAGAAAGAAGAAATGAAGGTGCTCAATGCACAGACGAGTGTGAGTCCGGATGATATAAAAACTCTCATGAACTGCACCTACTACTCCCAACGCAAAGACATAAACAAGGGAACAGATCTGCTAACTCTCATGGAGGAGTGGCCTTTCTTGTTCCAGGAGATTGGCATGATGGCCCACTTTGAAGAGCTCACTGGGGCATAGGCGTAATTTATGGGGGGGATGGGTGGGTGCAATGTTAACTGAACAAAAGTTAGTCCTACTTTCTGCTGTGCTGTGTCTTAGCCAGTTAGCCAGAACAGGCTAAAAGCCAATAGGAGACCCATGCGCCGTCACATGATGGGCTAAAAGCCAATAGGAGAGCTCTTGATCAGCCAAAGATCGTCTATATACATGAAGATGATTGTTCCGTGACCGTGTATGATCACTACTATGTATGATTTTAAATTATAATGAGTAATTATTTGGTGTATTGTTTTAATCAGATCAAAGAAGGTGAAGAGAGACAGGCTGAGAGCAGCGAGAGAGAGGTTTCAGATGAGCAGGTAGGAATGGTATGCTCTGACAAGGCACAATTTAAATACAAAAAGTCAAAAAAGCAACATCGACATGATATCCTTATCATTATTTCCTGTCATGTTCACAAAACACTCCCCTGTGGTTTCTATACAATTCTACAATAAATAGAATCCAATGAATTTCTCATGAAGAATTAAAATGATCAACATATCTGAGACACCCTGTAAAAAGCTGGGACAGGACAAGCCAACTTGAGTAATAATTATATATATATATATATATATATATATATATATATATATATATATATAATTATATTATACACACACACACATATTACTGAAAACGCAATTACTAAATTGTTTGCTGTACAATGTGTGTGTGTGTGTGTATCAGATTGAAGGTGAAAGTAGCAGCAAAAGCAGGGAAGACAGAAGGATCAGAGAGAGAGGAGGCACAGGTGACCAGGTAATAAGGTCAAAGAGTTAAAATGTTGTTGTTAAGCAGGCTAAAAACATACAGTTTTAGTTATCCATAGGTGTGATCGTGTGATTTTCCTCACAGAGAGAGACAGGCTGAGAGCAGCATTCCAGTCTGTGGAGAGGTTTCAGATGAGCAGGTAAAAATGGTCATGCTCTGACAAGGCACACAATTATGAATTAAAAAATTCTTAGGTATTTCTGAAGTACTGTATATAGAGTATATTCAGTGTATATACGCGCAACTTGTGTTTTTTTCCAGGAACCTCCTGCTATGCCTTGAGGCAATTCATGTTGAGTGTAGACCACAAGGTTGTGAATGGCCACATCACCAACTTCATCTCGGCCATCTGTTTGATGCTTGGGAGCTATTACTGCCTCAATATCCACTACCCAGTGGAACTCAGCTCAAAACTTGAGTTCCTTCAGAGGTAAAAAAAAAAAAAAACATTCTTCCTTTCGAACTAATATGTAATGGTTGCCTATAATTTCTTGTGTTCAAAAAGGTGTTTCTTCAACATAAATCCAGAAAAGGGAACAAAAGTTGAAAATACAAAGAAGAAGCAAGTGCATGTGAACCCAAGAGCCCTCACCCTCAACGCAGAACTCTCTGATTATGAGTGGAGAGAGGCATGTTAAAGATAGACATCTTTAATGGAACCGTTAAGTGCTAAGTAATAGTATTATCTTTTACAAAAGATGTGTGTTAAAAGTCATTTTGTGTGTGTGTTAGAGGTCATTTTGTGTGTGTGTGTGTGTGGGTGCGTTAGAGGTCATTTTGTGTGTGTGTGTGTGGGTGCGTTAGAGGTCATTTTGTGTGTCTGTGTGTGTGTGTGTTAGAGGTCATTTTGTGTGTGTGTGTTAGAGGTCATTTTGTGTGTGTGTGTGTGTGTGTGTGTGTGTGTTAGAAGTCATTTTGTGTGTGTTAGAGGTCATTTTGTGTGTGTTAGAGGTCATTGTGTGTGTGTGTTAGAGGTCATTTTGTGTGTGTGTGTTAGAGGTCATTTTGTGTGTGTGTGTTAGAGGTCATTTTGTGTGTGTGTGTGTGTGTGTGTGTGTGTGTGTTAGAAGTCATTTTGTGTGTGTTAGAGGTCATTTTGTGTGTGTGTGTTAGAAGCATAGACTGTAAAAATAATGGACGGGACAAGGTCCCCGGTCTAGTGAAGCTTTTATTTTTAGAGCTCCCCCTGCTGACTGGCTGCAGTATAGGTCATAAACCCCGCCTCCTCAGTGATAACAGACGGGATGTGGGTCAAACTGTAAAGCTAAAATACTCGTCACATCATTTTTTTCCAAACCTAAACTCTGCTGTGATCATTAGTTATTATCACCCTACATTGTGTTCAAGTGCTCATTTTTCTGTGAAGTTTGTTTTAAATAAGTTATTTGAGGTTGAAAAACGGGATTTTACGTCATATTTGACGATGATTGACAGCCACCGATCTTGCGTAGCTCTCTTTGTGAATAGCAAAAGTTACGTAGTGACGGAAAGCCGAGACGCCATTGAATTTTTCTGTTCAGTTTTTTCGTCTTTTTTGAGCTGGCAAAATGAGTTGTTCTGCAGTAAACTGTTCTAACCGACCTGTGGGAGCTAAGGGATCTTTGCAGTTTTTTCGGTAAGTAAAAAAGTGTGATTTATGTGTCATTGGTTAAAGTCGTTATCTAGCTAGCTAAAACATAAGCAGTCTAAGGTTAGCTGAAATGTTGTAAAGCTAGGTTACTTATCCGGCATGATTTATCTTTTTATTTTATTTTTTAAAATGAGCAAACCTAATAACTGACATGCTATGTTTCTTGATATTGTTATATCATTATTGTGATTTAAATTGTATTTAAAACCAAGAATCGTAATATAAAATCCACTCATGCGGTTCATTGACTGTACAGTTATTTTACAGCAAAAATAAATACGTCTGGTGAGGTCTCAAAAAAGTATCTAGGGCAAAAACAAAGTCAAATAATTTAAATCTGGCCTGCATCATAACTAATGTGTACATGTTTACAGTCCGAGTGATAAGTGGGCTATACAAAGAGTAACAGGTTTTACTTTCACCGTGCGGGCTGAAATTCATAGTACTATATACGAGGGTAGAATATTTCTCTATGTATCCAGATAAAACTAAAGGTAAGATCTGATTTAATATAATTGTTACTGATTTAAGAGACTAACTGAAACGTGAACACAAACATCAACAACCTGCGGTGGTGTAATGTAATATTAACTGAGCATCATGCTGCTTAAACTGATAAATATTCTGCATTGTCTTCCACACACTAATTCAACAGTCACAAGTTGATCATATTGTAAATTTAATGACGCTCATTGAGAATTTGTACTAAAAATTGACAAAACCTGACAAAACCTGCGGTGATTGTGACGGTGTGTCTGTATTTAACACCTTTCAAAGGAAGGTGTTAATACAGGAGACCAGTGTTACACACAACATGCT